>NW_012109574.1:123820-126510 GCF_000951045.1 Mandrillus leucophaeus
AAAAAAAAAAAAAAAAAGAAAAGGCCATGCTAATTTATAAGCCACTAATGTATGATACCATACTACCAAGTAGGTATTTTTGATTGCTTGAAATCTGGGAGGCAGAAGTTGCAGTGAGCCTAGATCACGCCACTACACTCCAGCCAAGGTTACAGAGTGAGATCCCATCTCAAAAAAAAAAAAAAAAAAATTTGATTTTCCTAAATGGCTATTTGGGATTGGAAGGGGAGGGGTCATTTTTGTTTTAATGTTTAACTTTTATTTTAGGTTCAGGGCGTATGTGCAGATTTGTTACATGGGTAAACACATGTCACAGGGGTTTAACAGACTACTTTGTCATCCAGGTACTAAGCCTAGTACCCAAGAGTTATTTGTTCTGCTCCTCTCCCTCCTGCCACCCTTCTCCCTCAAGTAGGCCCCAGTGTCTGTCATTCCCCTCTGAGTGTCCATGAATTCTCATCATTTAATGGCCACTTATAAGTGACAACATGCAGTATTTGCTTTTCTGTTCCTGCGTTAGTTTGCTAAGGACAATGGCTTCCAGTTCCATCTATGCTTCCGCAAAGGACATGATTTTGTTCCTTTTTATGGCTGCATGGTGTTCCACGGTGTATATGTGCCACATTTCCTTTATTCAATCTGTCACTGGTGGGAATTTAGGTTGCTTCCATGTGTTTGCTATTGTGAACGGTGCTGCAATGAACAGTCGCGTGCCTATGTCCTTATGGTAGAATGGCTTATATTTTGGGGGGTATATACCCAGTAATGAGACTGCTCAGTTGAATGGTAGTTCTGTTTTTTTGCTCTCTGAGGAATCACACCACACTGCTTTCCACAACGGTTGAACTAATTTACACTCTGACCAACAGTGCATAGGCATTCCCTATTCTCCACAACCTCGCGCCAGCAACCTAAATGGGTATTTGTTTTTAAGATCTTGTAGCTCCAGACTTGCAAGGTGCCTCAGCCACTCCTAGAATATTGTTAGAGCATTTCTAACTTTACCAGAGGCTAACAGGCCTGGATGAGAGAGACAGAAACAATCTAGAAGTCAAAGGATGGGTAAAGTAGATAAACAGTGTCTGACGACTAAGATCATAAATGTGTATTTGCCACCCATTTGTGACTATAAATTCAAGGCTTTTACAGACCATGGGAGCCAAACAGCTGGTGAGGTCAGACCAGGTTTGAAAGGTTCAAGGTAAGTTTATCCAGAAACCCCAAGAGGGTTTCTTCAACAAAGATTTAATGAGCACCTACTACAGAACATGCCCTGAGCTAGGAATAGCTGCACAGACACAAAATAAGCCAGAACTGTTGGTACACAAGGAAAAGATTCTCTTCTGCACATCAATGAGAAGGCAGACCTTGTCAGTTCTTGCCTACCCACCACCTTAGAAATCTGTCCTACGCCACTCAGAAACTCCACACTTGTACGCAGGCATGGCATACAGGAGTAGTAACTGATTCATCTCACTTAAGTGTCTCCCCTGACACTTAAGACTTTTCTGGAAACATTCCCGCTACAGTTCTATTTTCTAACCCATGAAGAACGCTTTTGATAGAAAGTGAATCCCAAACCCCCTCCCCCAAGTGCCAGTGAGAAAAAAGTCAAGTGATAAAAGAGACAGGAAGAGCCAGGCACAGTGGTTGACCTGTAATCCCAGCACTTTGGGAGGCTAAGAGGAGAGGATTGCTTGAGGTCATTTTGAGACCAGCCTGGGGAAGATAGCAAGACTCCCATCCCTACAAAAAAATTCCAAAAATTAGCCAGAAGTGACAGCCCGCACCTGTAGTCCCAGCTACTTGAGAGGCTGAGGTGGGTGGATCACCTGGGCCTAGGAGGTTGAGGCTTCAGTGAGTTATGATCACACCGCTGCACTACAGCCCTGGTGACAGAATGAGTCCCTGACTGGAAAGAAAGGGAGAAAGAAGGAAGGAAGGAAAAATGGGGGGCAGGGGTGGGAGAGGGAGAGAGGGAACGAAATAGAGAGAGAACAAGAGAAAGAAAAGAAAGAAAGAAAGAAAAAGAGAGAGAGAGAGAGAGAGAGAAAAGAAAGTAGAGACTTCATAGCCCCTAAAGCCTTCTATACACATTCTGGGAAATTGATCTGCATAATAAATATTTAAGGACTTGAAAGACATCTGGGAACCCCCTTCCCCATCATGTGAACTCAGCTGCATTCCTCAGAGAAAGGTCAACAGGAAATGACCTCAAGAGACCTTTGACTTGACCTTAATCATGTTGACTTAAAGACTACTGAAGCGGCTGAGCACAATGGCTCACGCCTGTAATCCCAACACTTTGGAAGGCCAAGGCGGGTGGATCATTTGAGGTCAGGAGTTCGAGACCAGCCTGGCTAACATGGTGAAACCCTGTTTCTACTAAAAATACAAAAAATTAGGCTGGGCACAGTGGCTCATGCCTGTAATCCCAGCACTTTGGAAGGCCAGGGCGGGCGGATCCTGAGGTCAGGAGATCGAGAGACTACCCTACTAAATATACAAAAAATTAGCCAGGCGTGGTGACGGGCACCTACTGTTCCCAGCTACTCGGGAGGCTGAGGCAGGACAATGGTGTGAACCCAGAAGGCGGAGTTTGCAGTGAGCCGAGATCATGCCACTGCACTCCAGCCTGGGTGACAGAGTGAGACTCCATCTCAAAAAAAGAAAAAAAAAAATTAGCCGGG
>NW_012109574.1:128125-137049 GCF_000951045.1 Mandrillus leucophaeus
TGAATGGGCAAGTAAAAATCTATGCGACATGGTGAGCACAGTGCCTCGCATGACACTAGCACAACACTGGCCGTGGGAATAGCACCCCATCAAGCAGCACAATTCCAAGGATGGGCCAGAAGGTGCTTCCTACGCTCTTTGCCATGCTCGTTCACGCACTAGACTTTCCAGCAATTTTCAGGAAATGGGTTTTGGCAGATCACTGGGATTTCTCTACCTTGAAGATAGACTTTTCTTATTTTTCTCCTCAATCTTTAGGACGGATGAACCTTCCTGGCCCAAAATTATGCCGGGGAAAGCAAGGAATGGACCAGCTTTCCCAGCTCTCCAAGGAATGGAGGAGCCATCCTGTCTAACTTCTCCAGGTGAACAGGCAGGTGCGGCCACAAATGGCATGACACAGACGGAAGACACAACCATCTCCACCTTTCTCAGAATTTTCTTTCCTAACAGTGAAGCATGCCATTTTTTAAGTAAAAAGAATCAAACCACCAGACAGTCTCTGAGCCCCTGCAGTCCTGGCTAAATTACCTATAATCCTGAGAAAACCAACTGTTCCCTGTCCCTGGTCCCCTGCCAAAGGCTCTGAGCCTGACCTCAAACTCACACTTTGGGGTTTATTTATGTGACTTTGGAGTTACTCTTCTCAAATGGTGCCTAGAGCCTGAGTTCATGCTTATGCTACTCTACCTCCAAAACCAAAGCATTCCACTGACCTGGACAACCTTGATCTGACAACCTTGAACTTCTGAACTACAAATAAACTCTTGGGAATAACCGTCTCCCCAAGAAGACCACCTCTCACTCAAGTATCATGTGCGCCTCTCTTACTTTGGTATGTGCCTTTGACACACTGGAATAAGAAAATGACCTTTGGGTAGATGGTTTCAATAGTAGAGTAGGAACAGATCTGCAATGCATGTTCTGTAGCCAAAGTATGTCTCACATGACTTTTTATATGTGTGGCAGGCTTAGCTTAATCCACAGGGGAAAAAAATTTAAGGTTTTCCTTTTCATGCACTCCGAAAAAAAATAGTTTTCTCTTCTCATTGTAAATAACATGGCTTGGTAATTACAAAAGCAATAAAAATTTGTGGGAACTTTAGAAAATACAGAGAAGTTCAAAGCAGAAAATAAAAACCACTGGGATTAATCTCATGCAAAGAAACCATAAGTAACATCCTTTTCTCAATGCATATAAGTATATGTCATGCAGAGAATTTTAAGCAAACATGCTCATCTTTTAAGCAGCAAACTAACAGTCTAATCACAAAAGAAGTGGTAAGTGACCCCCCCGCAGCCACGGGAGGGACAAGGAAGAGCAGTAACTCAGAACCTCATCCTGCAGAAGTCCAGGGGAGGCTACATTTTACAAAGAAATGTACAGAAATAATTTGTGATGACATTTACCGCTTGAGTTCATCTTAAACAGATATTTATTGAGCACCTACTATGTTCCTGGCACTCTGCCAGGCATTAAGAATGCAGATGTGTAAAATACTTAAGTAGAAGTTGCTCTAAGTGAGGAAAAACTTCCTGAGCTTCTATCTGTGCTCTGCCAATTACACGCTGTGTGACCTTAGGCACACTTAACCTCTCTGAGCCTTCATTTCCCTCTCATGTAAAATGAGGATAAAAATCAGGGTGGTTGGGCTGTTAGAACTCAGCCTAGGACTTCAAACGTTCAGTAAATGTTAGTGCTCAAATAACCAAAATGAGTGGGGAGGAGAGTAAACACAACAGTAAAAGCACGGAGGGTCCACACTGGCACTGGGGAGGAGACGTTAGCCTTAGGGAAGGCTTCTGGAAGGAGGCAGGCAGGGACTGAGTGAATCTCAGAGCAGAGAAGGACTTGGTGGAAGGCCGGGGCAGTGGCAGATGGGAAGATGTGACAGAGGAAGGCTCTGTGGCTTGTAGAAGGTCACCTAGATGAGCATGGGGGAGGGGGACTGATCACAGGGAAGAGGGAAGTACAGGAGGCTGGGAAAGAAAACGGGGCTAAAACACCAGGTTTCTTCCAGCCAGGCTCATTATCAATTCCAGCAAAACAGTAACATGATTTCACACACTGATCACTTCAAAACCAAAACTTTTCTTGACTACTCAAATCAACTCAAAGGGTGCTGATTCATGCATTCTAAAACTACTTTTACAAGTGAGCATTTTCTAAAATCTCCATAAAGAGGTGGTGATGCAGTGGGGTGATCCTTCATGTCCACTCTGCAGACATGCGAAACTCATCAATAATGTCTCTCAGCGTCCTCCCGGCATGACCCAGCAGACCTCAAATAGGTATTTCTTATTTGGGGGTATTACTGAAGACTAGATGAGGAATTTGGGTTTTGCTAATTCGGTGACTGGCTTACTCCTTGCAGGAAAGGAAAACATAAATAAAAGCATATATAGATTCTAGGCCAGGTGCAGTGGCTCATGCCTGTAATCCCAGCACTTTGGGATGCCAAGGCAGGAGGACTGCTTGAGCACAGTTCGAGGCCAGCCTGGGCAACACAGCAAAACACCGTCTTTTTAAAAAAATAAAAATTTAAATTTAAAAAACC
Organism: Mandrillus leucophaeus; assembly: GCF_000951045.1. Classification (NCBI taxonomy): domain Eukaryota; kingdom Metazoa; phylum Chordata; class Mammalia; order Primates; family Cercopithecidae; genus Mandrillus; species Mandrillus leucophaeus. The sequence goes on from NW_012109574.1 coordinate 130,684, forward strand.
CAGATTCTAGTGGGGGCCAGGTACAGTGGCTCATTCTAGCACTTTGGGAGGCTGAGGCAGGAAGATCGCTTGATGCCAGGAGTTCAAGACCAGCCTGGGCAACATAGCAAGGTACCATTTCTACACAAAATTTAAAAATTAGCCAAGCACACTGGCTCATGCCTATAGTCCCCTCACTTTGGAAAGCTGGGGTGAGAGGATCATTTCAGCCAGGAGTTCAAGGCTACAGTGAGCTATGATTATGCCACTGCATTCCAGCCTGGGAGATGGTACAAGATCTTATCTATAAAAATAAGTGAAAGAAGCTGTATGACTAAGACTTTTACTAAAAAGAACGTTATTATAATTTAATGTTTATCTTTGTTTTTATGCTTACACACAGTTCAGATTCAAAGTTTTATAGTTAAATAATACATATAACAGCTACCACGTCTTAAGTCTTTTATAAATTGCCAGAGTATGTTTTTATATCTTATCTTTCATTCTCAAAAGAAATTCCAAATGGCCAAAATTCCAAATCTTAAAAAACACTGATCACAAGGACTTTTATAATTAGTTATTTAGAATCCATTATTTGTATCATAATGGGCATTATTCAGAAGGTATTTTTATTTTTAAAATATAGGAGGAAACAGGGATTCAAATGAAATGACTTGCTCTAGGCAACGCAACTTTTGAGAAGTAGAGCGGGGATTTGAACACAGCTACCTCAGGGTCCTGTGGCAGCCAGCTTCCAAGATAGCACTGACTGATTCTTGCCTCCTGGCATCCACACTTTTGTGTAACTGCCTCCCCTTAAGTCATGGCTGGCAGTAGGCCCAAGAATACTGTGGAAGTAACAGTATATAACTTCCATGGCTGGCATATCAGCCATGGCGGGGCCAGGCACAGTGCCTCACCCCCATAATCCCAGCACTTTGGGAGGCCAAAGCGGATGACAACTTGAGCTCAGGAGTTCAAGACCAGCCTGGGCAACATTGTGAGACTCCCATCTCTACATAGATACAAAAATTAGCCAGGTGTGGTGGTACACACCTGTAGTCTCAGCTACTTGGGAGGCTGAAGTGGGAGGATCACTTGAGCCTGGGAGGCAGAGATTGCAATGAGCTGAGATCACACCACTGTACTCCAGCCTGGGTGACAGAGTGAGACCCTGTCTCAAAAATAAGTAAAATTAAAATTTAAAAAAACCAGCAGTTTCGCCTTGGTTTCCTCATGGTTCACTCACTCTGGGAGAAGCTAGCCACCATGTTGTAAGGTATTCAAGCACCCTGCCTAAGAAGCTTATCGGGCTCCTTGGGAGCAGACCCCACAGTCCCAGTTGACTTTTTTTTGAGTTTCGCTCTTGTTGCCTAGGCTGGAGTACAATGGCGCAATCTCAGCTCACCACAACCTCCGCCTCCCGGTTCAAGCGATTCTCCTGCCTCAGCCTCCCCAGTAGCTAGGATTACAGGCGTGCGTTACCACGCCCAGCTAATTTTGTACTTTTAGTAGAGATGGGGTTTCTCCATGTTGGTCAGGCTGGTCTCAAACTCCTGACCTCAGGTGATCTGCCTGCCTTGGCCTCCCAAAGTGCTGGGATTACAGGCGTGAGCCACCGCGCCCGGCCCCATTTGACTTTTCCAAAAAATAGAGATGGGGTCTTGCTATGCTGCCAAGGCTGGGAACTCCTGGGCTCAAGCGATCCTCTCCCCTCAGCCTCCTGAGTAGCTGAGACTACAGGTATGTGCCATCATGCCAAGCTCCTAGCTGACATCTTTATCGCAAACTTCCAAGCTAGAACTGTTCACTGAAGCCACTTCCAAACTCCTAACCCACAGAAACAGCAAAAGATAATCAATATTTAGCATTGTTTCAAGCCAGTCAACTTTGGGTGTAATGTGTCATGCAGCGATAGATAACAAAGGCATGCCGTGGCGCCTGCATTCTTTTCTCCACCTCCACAAGGCCTTGCAGTTGCTTCGGTAATTTTATTTTTGAATGATTATCCCTATATATTCACATAGAGAATTAACAAACTAGTTACTGGAATTAAACCTACATGCCCCATCAGGTCTTGGAGATAAGCACCTACAGGACTGACATCTTATTTATTCCCGCTGACACTGTTCCATTCTGGGCCTGGAGATTTTAGACACAAATTGCTCTTTCCAATCCATTCCTTCAAAACGCAGGCAGCCAGCAAAGCTCCTCCAGTCTGTCTCTGTCAGAGGGTCCAGGAAATTATTTAGTCACATCTTCAGGTAAGCCCTTCTTAAAGATGTTTTTCTCTATACTTTTTTTTTGGTTAAAAAATATAACCATGATGAGATACCACTACACACCTATTAAAATGACTAAAAAATACTGATGATACCAAGTGCTGGTAAGGATTTCACTTCTAGCTATTTGTCCATGAGAAATCAAACTTCGTCCACATCAAAACCTGTGTGCGAGAGTTTGTAGCAGCTCTATTCATAACTGCCCCAAACTGGACACAAGTCAACTGTTCTTCAATAAGTGAATGGATAAACACACTGTGGTACATCCACATGATGGATACTAACTAGACAGCAAAAGTGAATGAGCTATGGGAATCACAAAGACATCAGGCTGAATGAAAGAGGCCAGTCTCAAAAGGTTACAAATGCTAAGATTCCATTTAGATGACATACTGGAAAAGACCAGACTCTAGTTAGTGACAGAACAAAGATGGGTGGTTAACAGGGGCTGGGGGTGCAGCACAAGGGAATGTTCTGAGTTGACAGAAATGTCCCCTAGCATGACTGTGGAGTTGGTTACACAAATCTACACATTAAACCTCAAAGAAGGACAGGCATGGTGGCTCACGCCTGTAATCCCAGCACTTTGGGAGGCCGAGGCAGGCGGATCACCTAAGGTCAGGAGTTGAAACCAGACTCGCCAACGTGGTGAAAGCTCGTCTCTACTAAAAATACAAAAATTCGCCAGGTGTGGTGACGGGCACCTGTAATCCCAGTTATTTGAGAGGCTGAGACAGGAGAATCACTTGAACCCGGGAAGCGGAGGTTGCAGTGAGCCAAGATTGTGCCACTGCACTCCAGCCTGAGCAACAAAGCGAGAGTCTGTCTCAAAATAAATATGTATGTATATTTTTAACGTTATTAAATCACTTAACTTTTCTTCACAGATTCACTAAAATGTTTGACTCATTTAGAAAATCTCTGGTTTCCCCCATATCCTGATATTTCCAAGCAGCTCACTCCACTTGGATCCACCTTGGCCCCTGCCAACACCTGATATTAGAGAACCAAAAACTCCAGTAAGATTACAAAGGAAGATCACAAACCCCTGATTAATAAGTTCCTCACAAAGTTCCTAACAATATTAAATGTGCAGACAGATGCTATTCGAGATTGACAGAAATGGCTGGCGCTTCCCTCATTTTTTTTCTTGAAGAAATGAAGCAATACTCTCAAGTATGTTCTGTAACCCAAATTGCCAAATAATAGATTCCAAGCAGATGCCGTGCAAGGCCAGCTTAAAAGGAGGTGAAATTCACGTAGACTCAGTTGCATGACTTGAACACATTATCAAACATCTAAAGTTCTTACAAAGAGATCATCTCTAACAGTGATTTGATATGACTTTAAGTCACTTTCCACATAATTAACAGGTAGAAATCAGTTTTCTCATAGATAATACTAAATAGCAGATGAAAGATAAAGTCTCCCAATTAATACATCAGTCATGATGCTTTAGATGGCACTAACCGAAAACCCCAACTCAAGTAGGATGAGAAAGTAACTTCACGTATTTTTTGGTATCCTAAACCAGATTAGTATTTAGCATGCTAAGCTCAGGTGCAGAAGATCTAAATGACTCAATGATGCATTTATGGACTCTGGTTCTACCTTTCAGCTCCGTCACCCTCTTGCCTGCTTCAGGTCTAGTAACAACATGGCTGCTGTGATTCCAGGCATCACATCTAGTCTTCGGGTCTCTTTTTAAGAGCACACAAACATTCCCCAGAATCCTCTTCAAAGACCTCCCAGATGCTGGAGGCTTCTGGGAAAAATTTTGCTCAATGAGAAGCCTATGCTGCTACTGACCTAGTAACAACAAATGTGTGAGAGTATGAAGCTTGCAGCTGCAACTGTCATTAGGTATAATGACTAATTAGGCTGCAGCAGTCTAATTAACCACGGGCCAACAAGTCCAAGTGCAAAAATCAACATGTCGAGGGGCAGCAGAGTAGAAGGACAGAATGCATCTGGGTCCTTGATGATATTTTGGGCTGAGACATGGACTGGGAACCCCTTTATTACTTGAAGCAACTCAGTATTTGACGGCTGAAACTGCTATTAGTCAGACATTCTGCCACTTGCAGATAAATGTACTCTTAAATGTCCCCTTGAGGTTTTAGCGAAAGAGCATTGATAACTTGTCCAACATCAAAGATGGCCAGGCATGGTGGCTCCCACGTGTAATCCCAGCACTTTGGGAGGCTGAGGCAGGTGGATCACCTGAAGTCAGGAGTTTGAGACCAACCTGGGCAACATGATGAAACCCCTTCTCTACTAAAAATACAAAAATTAGCCAGGCGTGGCGGCGTGCAACTGTAATCCCAGCTACTTAGGATGCTAAGGCAGGAGAATTGCTTGAACCCGGGAGGCGGAGGTTGCAGTGAACCAAGATCGCGCCACTGCACTCCAGCCTGGGTGACAGAGCGAGATTTCTTCTCAAAAAAAAAAACAAAAGATGAAAGATATGAAGGGCAGGTTTGTCTGGCTTCAACACCTATACTCCAAATTCTTGTCACCTTTGATATCATCCTATGTCTTCCTTATTCTAAAATGTCAGAGAGAGTGTATATTTCACAAATTTTAGCTCAAATCAACCAATGTTTATCACTGGGCTTCTATGGGCAAGAATACCAAAAATTAGAGAAACGTACTTCCTGACCTTACAATTTTTGTTCTTTGGCCCAGAAACTAAGGAGAATACGTTAATAAAAAGATACAATTACTACCAAAACAGAGAAACTAATGTCCCCCTCTCCAGATGGTTTACATTTCAAGACTCCCAGTGGATACCTAAAAACCGCAGATGGCACTGAACCCTACATAGACTCTGTGTTCTCCTATACTTACATACCTGTGGTAAACTGGAATGTATGCAGTAGGCACAGTAAGATTAACAACAACTAGTAATAAAACAGAGCGACAATATACTGTAATAAAACTTACATGAATGTGATCTCTCAAAATATCTTAATGCACTGTACTCACCTTCTTCTCATAATGAAGAAGGGACAGAGTGCGATGCTATGAGATTTCATGGCGCTACTCATAACAGCACACCGTTTAAGACCTGTGAATTGTTTACTCAGACTGTGGTTGACCGTGGGTAACTGAAACTGCAGAAAGCAAGACTGCAGAGCTGTGTATCTGCCACACTAACCTCTTTTTAGAATGTTACAGCTTGCTTTTGCCCAGGGCACCCATTTTTCATTCATTTCCAAAACATTTTTTCCCATAATCCTTCTGTGGGAACAAGAACAAACACAACTCAATTTGGGACTTTTAAAATCTATTTATTTGATCATAATGTTACACACTTATTTGCTTATATTTTCAAATTAAGCAGGTAATTTTTTCTTCATCTTTAGGTTTTTTCCAACTCCGTTTTAGTTAGATAAGAACAAAACTATTCCATCGCCATCCAGTAAATGGAGCCTGACCTCTTGAAAGGAGCAATATGCTCTTTTTCTCTTGCCTTAAAGACAAGAAATGTGCTATTTTTCCAACACTGAATATATTTCCTGACGTTAAATAAGTTCAATAACTAGACCATATAAAAATTTTCCTAATAACTTTTGCCTTTCAAAAGATAATTTAAAAACGAAAAGGAAAAAATAGGTTGGGTGAAAATATTCATACTATATAGATCTTTACAAAGGATTTATACACAAAATATATAAAGAACTCCTACAACTATAAGATGACATTAAGAAAGTGCAGTTTGCTGTATATCAAGTATACTAAGTAAAGTCATATAAAACAATCTGAACAAAAAAAAACAGTAAAGATCTGCCAGGCGCAGTGACTCATACTTTGGGAAGCTGAGGCAGGCGAATCAGTTGAAGTAAGGAGTTTGAGACCAGCCTGGCCAACATGGTGGGCCAGGGTTCCAGGGATGGGTTTCAAACCCATCTCTACCAAAAATACAAAAAATAGCATGGTACATGCCTGTAATCTCAGCTACTCGGGAGGCTGAGGCAGAAGAATCACTTGAACGTGGGAGGCGGAGGTTGCAGTGCACCAAGATTGTGTCACTGCACTCCAGTCTGGGCGACAGAGTGAGACTCTGTCTCAAAAAAAAAAAAAAAAAAAAAAAAAAAAAAAA
>NW_012109574.1:137099-140423 GCF_000951045.1 Mandrillus leucophaeus
AAAAAAAAAAAAAAAAAAAAAAAAAAAAAAAAAAAAAAACACCTAACAGACACTCACAAAAAAAGATATACAAATGGTCAATAAGTACATGAAAACATTTCATTAGTTATCAGGAAAATATAAAACAAAACCACAGTGAGATATCACTACATAGCCACTAGAATGGCTACGAGGAAAGACTGAGTATTTCAAGTGTTGGTCAGGATTGGAGTAACTAGAAGTCTCATACGTCACTGGTGGGAATATAAAATGGTGCCAACGCTTTCTTACAAATAGCTTATTACAAAGTTATGCACACACTTAAGACCCAGCAGGAAAAATAAAAAACGTATCTCTACACAAAGATTTGTTCACAAATGTTCACAGCAGCTGTATTCATGATAGCCAACACTGAAAACAACTTGAATGGCCAAAGGTGAATAGATACGCAAGTCATAGCATATCCAGCCACTGAAATATTGCTGAGCAACAGAAAATAAACTAATAAAGAAAATGGGAAAGACAGTAGTATGGAAGCAGGGAAGAGGAGCAGAAGAGAGGGGGAGAATAGGGAAGAGAGAGAGGAATAAAAGTAAAGGAGAGCCAGGCTGGTGGTTCATGCCCATAATCCCAGCACTTTGGGAGGCCGAGGCAGGAGGATCATTTGAGCCCAGCAGTTCAAGACTAGCCTGGGTAACATGGCAAAACCCCATCTCTAGTAAAAATACAAAAAATTAGCCAGGTGTGGTGGTGCTTGCCTATAGTCCCAGCTACTTAGGAGGCTGAGGTGAGAGGATCACTTGAGCCCAGGAAGTTGAGGCTGCAGTGAGCCGAGATCATGCCACTGCACTCCAGCCTGGGCAACGGGAGTGAGACCCTGACTCAAAAAAAAAAAAAAAGAGTAAAGGAGAGAAGAAATACCTAGACATGTCATAGCCAGACTGCAGAACACCAAAGGATCTTAAAAGTAGCCAGAGAGAAAAGACAGACTACTTACAAATAATTAGACAGCAACAGGAATGGGACCAGAACACAGCTGATTAATACAGGAACAATACAGAATTGCACAACTAGATACATTTACCATTCAAGAACAAAGATATCTAAGACATGCAAAAACTGAAGTTACCACCAACAGATGCTAACAGAATTTCTAAAAGATGGATCTCAGGAAGAAGGAAAATGTATCCCAGAAGGCAAGCTTCAAAGTACAAAAAGGAACGGTGAGCACATTCAATTTACAGACAAGTACTATATAAAACACGTATAATGTCAAATTTGGGGGAGGTTAAGAAATGAGAAGGCTATATAAAAGAACAGATGCCAAAATGCTAAGGTAGGAGTCAGTAACAGACGGTAGGATTTCAAGTTTGTTTTACTTTCTTCTTCATGCTTTTATTGTTTTGTTTTGTTTTGTTTTTTCTTGAAACAGAGCTTCATTTTTGTTGCCCAGGCTGGAGTACAATGGCCGTAATCTCAGCTCACCACAACCTCCACCTCCCGGGTTCAAGCAATTCTCCTGCCTCAGCCTCCCGAGTAGCTGGGATTACAGGCATGTGCCACCATGCCCGGCTAATTTTGTATTTTTAGTAGAGACGGGGTTTCTCCATGTTGGTCAGGCTGGTCTTGAACTCCCAACCTCAGGTGATCCACCCGCCTCGGTCTCCCACAGGGCTGGGGTTACAGGAATGAGCCACCTCACCTTACTGTCTTTTTTTTAAAAGGAACCTCTGTCTTTTTACAATCTGACTCAGCTTTAAGGATTAAATTGCTGAATCAGAATGAAATGAAAACAAAATCAAATATCAAACTGCCAGAACTGCAATCTATCATTTCTAATAACAAGTTTCCTTTAAAAACCCTAAAGCCTAATTTGAAGGGATGGTAAAAACTGGATTTATTATTCATTCAACAAGGATTTAGCAGACTGGGCAATATATTGGTGAGACTCTCTAAGAAAAAATTTTTAAAGAAAAAATTAGCTGGGTGCGATGGCATGCGTCTGTAGTCACAGCTACTTGGGAGGCTGAGATGGAAGGATTACTTGAGCCCAGGAGGTCGAGGCTGCAGTGAGCCATGATCACCACTGCACTCCAGCCTGGTGACAGAGTGAGACCCTCTTTCAAAAAGAAAACAGAACACAAGAATTTATCAAGGGTTTGCTATATTCAAATACTATACTAGATCCTAAGTGAACAAGAACAAAAACTGAAAGTCATCATAATACTGGATTTTTAAGTCTTCTAATTGATAATTTATGCAAAACATTTCGTCAAAAGTCTGCACATAAAGTGAAGTTACTCTTGTGGTCAGAGGTTATTATCATAATTGAGAGTTAAAGGCAGTCTAGTGTGGCCTGAGGCTTTTTTAAATGTATGAACAAATATGACAGTCTTACATATGAAATTCAGTGTAAATGATGAATTCCCACATTAATTGCAAGTCTTGAAGTTTATCTATAATTTCCACCCACATTAAACTAAGAAAACTTACAATCCGAGTTAATAGTTTGCAGGCAGCACTGAGCATGCCTCAGTTTCAGTGTCGCTGGATTAGTATCAAAAGCTCCACGCATGATATTTTAGTAATGTATCAATTATCCACTTTTGCTCAAAGTATCCACTTGGCCAAACATTTTTAACTAACTCAAACCAGGGCAAGGGCATCCTATAAAAAGTTTTGCCAGTTTTAAATACACGTTTTCTGGGGGCTTCTTGATTAAAAACAAAGGCTGCATTTGGCAGAACGGGACTGGAGAAATCAGGATTTGAAGTAACTTGAATGAAAACCATTTGGCACTGATCTGCCTGGCCATGTGGAAGTGGTTAAGGAGGTAACAGCCTACCTAAGTCACCATGGCTGAAACAGAGAGAAAGAGGACTGGCACCCAGTACCACCACAGAATAAACTCTGACACTAAAAGGCAAGAAAAGTTGATCCACTGCTTCCCATTCAATAGCAAGGCTTGGAGAGGCTCCTTTCAATCAAAAGCAGCAAATAGGAGAGAGACTGCCACAAGCGCCTAAGACCCCACACCCTCCCCTCCCAGGCAAGTGGTAACCAATACAGGGAATACCTGTGCACCCAAGGTAGAAAGACTCTAGCACCTGCATTACAGGATTATATCTGCCCCTCTTATCTGTAGCACCTTCAGCTGGTGAGGAAAGTGCATTTCTTAAAAACACTAAGTAGTTATCTGCAGTAAGGCAGGCCAGTTACAAAGGGCTTCTTTAAAATGTCCAGTCCACCATGCTATCAAAACATCAGGCAAGGCCGGGCTCCATGGCTCACGCCTGTAATCCCAGCACTTTGAGAGGCCGAGGCGGGCAAATCACCTGAGGTCGG
>NW_012109574.1:141753-143073 GCF_000951045.1 Mandrillus leucophaeus
GAGGCACAGCTACCTGCACACCAAGTATTTCTAGTTTCCCGTTCACATAAAAGAAACAAGTAAGAGATTCTGGGAGGCACTGGGCTAGGAAGGCATCTACTCACTGTCTCCACCAACAATTCCCTCAGTAAAGCAGCCACTGCCCAATAATGCTTCTATTTATTTTACCCAGAAGCAGATCTATTAGCCAGACATTCTAAAAACACAAACGCTTCGCTGTCCTTGGAGTAACTCCAATATTGATGCCTTGCTGCAGAACGATGCTGCAGGAATATAAAGTGAGCCATGTGCTAGCTGTACCCACTTATGAAGCACACTGTCAGAAACTGTCACATCCTGGAGGCCAACCCATCCGAAAGACTGAGAATAAACCCCCTACAAGAACACTGTGGAAGGAGGAAGCAAGCCAAAGAGAGGATGAAGCAGGGCCCTCCTAAAGTCTCCGGAACAACGAAGCCAATTTTTAAGGCAACTCCCCTAAAGCTTTCAGGACCAGAAAGATATTTCTTTCTCCTCCTCTTGTTCAGACTGAATAAGAAAAGCAAGACAATGCTGGAGGATGTTCTGAAATGGGCTCCGCAAGTCACCACGTGCAAAGCAAATTAAACGGAATCCAGTGCTAGGCCAGGGTTTGGCTCAGAAGATGCTGCCTACTGGAAGGAGAGGGGCGCCCAGAGGTTTCCATGCAAGAGGCCAGGGCTGGGCGGTCAAACCTGGTAAACTGACAAACAGAACGGCCTTAACAAAATAAACTAAAACGACCAGAGGCCACCGGTACTCCCCAGGGCTGGGAGAGAGAGGGAGGCCGAGGCTGCTAAACTGTTCCAGATGAGAAGCAGGCTCTCCCACGTCTCCACGAGCTGATCAGACACCAGGGCCTCGCTTCTTTGTGAGCCTTGGCTCCCTCCTTTCTGGGTAACACTACTCGATCCCCAACAGCCGCTCGTCTCCAGCTGCCACAAACGAGATCCAGACTCATTACAGGGAACTCATATTTCCCCCCTCAAATAAAACCACACACAAACAAACACACACACACACACACACACACACACACACACACACACACACACACAGAGTCTCTGGGGTCCAGCCGGATCACACAGCTAAAGTTTCCGGAACTTGAATCGTAAAACCACAATCCGAAGTTGTTTGGAAATGCTCGCTGCAAAACAATCTGTCCTTTGCTTTAAAAAATAAAAAATAAAAACTTTGCCCTGCATAAAGGCAGACAGTAAAGAGAGACACAAATCTAACTTGGGCAGAGGGTGTGTTCCTCTTTGTCACCCGCCGGGAACCTCGCGCCGCGCGTGGGCGAGC
>NW_012109574.1:144558-149755 GCF_000951045.1 Mandrillus leucophaeus
CTGGGCCGGCGCCCTCCGCCCGAGCGAATCCCATGACAGTTCCCGCCCGCCCAGCCTCGGGGGACAGTGCTCTTGGGGAATGGGTGGGGGAGGTTAGGAGTGGCTTGTGGTGCTTGAGTGCCTTCGGGGTTTCGGGAACTCCACGGAGCGGGGAGCAAGATTCAGGACCCAGGAGGCAGCGATCTAGGGGCACAGTCATCGTCCCCACACAGCAGCTGCCGCGTTACCTTCTCCACCCGCTTCTGAGCCTCCAGTCCTTCTCTCTAAGCGTGGCGGGAAGAGGCCTAGGGCGCAGCAAGTGACGCTCTACCAGACCCGGGGCTAGCGGATTCCGGCCTTCGGAGGCCACTGGCTCAGAACCCTGGGCCTTTTGCGTCTTACAGGAGTTCCCTGACCTCAAACCTAGAGGGCGGATTTCACGGGAGAGGCCTCAAGTGAACTCACAGCTGGACAGGAGCAGAAGTGGAGTGTAGGGACCCTGACCGAAGGGCGGGTTGAGACAAGAACAGGGGTCTTGGAAGTAGGGGGTGCTTGTGGGCAGCTCCCGGGAAGGAGCAGAGATTTAATACTTGCAGATTTGGTGGTCTGTGGTTAAAGAGAAGAAATGGTGGGTTTGAGGCTTGGCTCTGTCAGCCCAACCAGCTGTGTGTCACATCAGATTTTTTTCTGCCCGTGATTCTCTAATTGTGGCTCTCAGACCACGACCAGCAGCAGCAGCCCCTGGAAACGTCAAGAAATGAACACTGGGCCCCATCCCCGACCTACCTAATGAAACCTTAGCAAGCAGGGCTTGCTCATCGCCTGCAGGGCTAAAGGACTCTCAGGCTCCAGCCCCAGAGCTGCCGATTCAGTAGGTTTGGGGTGGGGCCTGAGAGTTTGCATTTCTAGCAAATTCCCAGATAGTGGTGTTGTTTTGGTCCTGGGATCACACTTGGAGGCCCACGGTGTTAGGACAGTGGGTCTCAAACTCATGGAATCACCTGCGATTAAAAACCAACACCCTGGCTGCACCCCAGCCTAATATATAAAGATTCTAACCCAGGCATCAGCATCAGCAAAGTTCCGCAGGTGATTCCAACGTGTAGTCAGGTTTGAGAACAATTGCTGTAGGCTGCTTTTTAAACTCTAATGTATACCTGAATCACCAGGGAATCTTGTTGCAATGCAGATTCTGATTCAGTAAGTCTGAGACTGTTTCTAACAAGCTCTCAGGTGTTACTTGCTGATCCAGGTGGATCACCTGAGGTCAGGAATTCGAGACCAACCTGGCCAACATGGGGAAACCCCGTCTCTACTGAAAATACAAAATTTAGCTGGGCGTTGTGGTGCACGCCTGCAGTCCCAGCTACTCAAGAGGCTGAGGCATGAGAATCGCTTGAACCTGGGAGGCAGAGGTTGCAGTGAGCCGAGATCATGCCATTGCACTCCAGCCTGGGCAACAAAGTGAGACTCTGTCTCAAAAAAATAAAAACAATAAGAGCAAAAAATCATAGAAAGCACAGAAAATTAGAAGAGTGACATTTTCCCGGTCACCCTCTTTGCAAGACCAACATTTTCTACATGTTACAGCATTTCTTTCATAGTCTCTGCATGTCTAGAATTAGATTTAGTTGTGATCTTAAAACTACTTATAATAACATATTGATCATATTAATCAATATGATCATAATACATAACATCCCATGCTGCCTTATCTCAACATTATCAACATTTGTGAAGGTGACTTAAAGGAGCAAATCTGAGGTTTGCAGGCTGAGGGCAGGAGCCCATGGGGAGAGAGTTAATGGGGGAAAAGAGAGGGGAGAAGGGGCAGTTCTGGGAATCTAGTTAGAGAGGTTATAAAGTGACGGGGTCACACTAGAGAACTTCCTCCGTTTCCTCCCAGTTCTCACCAACATTCTGCGATTGGTACCTAACCTAATAGGAAGTACTGTTTTTTTAAAGAGAGGGTCTTGGCGGGGCACTGTGGCTCAAGCCTGTAATCCCAGCACTTTGGGAGGCCGAGGTGGGCAGATCACGAGGTCAGGAGATCAAGACCATCCTGGCTGATGCGGTGAAACCCCATCTCTACTAAAAATACAAAAAATTAGCCAGGCATGGTGGCCGGCGCCTGTAGTCCCAGCTACTGTGGAGGCTGAGGCAGGAGAATGGTGTGAACCTGGGAGGCAGAGCTTGCAGTGAGCTGAGATCGCTTCACTGTACTCCAGCCTGGGCAACAGAGAGAGACTTCATCTCAAGAAAGAAAAAAAAAAAGTCTTGCTCTGTCGCCCAGGCTGGAGTGCAGTGGCACAAACATAGCTCACTGCAGCCTCAAACTCATAGGCTCAAGTGATCCCCCTGCCTTGGCCTTCCAAAGTTCTGGGATTACAGGCATGAGGCCATCGTGCCTGGCCAGAAAGCACTTTTTAAATTCCTCTCCCTGAAAAGCCAGGGGTACTTGGCCTGGAAAATCCTCAACCTAGAAAATCAACTTCTGAAAAACTTAGGTATTTGTCACTGTGTGTCATTTATGCTTAACTTTCAGAATATAAAAATGTATAATCCCCCTAGATCCCCCTTTTATCCCAAGCTGTGGCATGGGTTGTTTAAAAATCTTTTTGGATTAAGGAATCACCCTGTTCTTAACAATTCCTCTTGTTAATTTTAGCTGTTTTACTGTAAAACGTGTGTAAATGTCAAGAAGTTAAGCAGTATAGAAGAGTATGAAGTAAAACCTAGAAGGAACCCTTCCTGCATCCCTAATCTCGCTTCTTAGAAATAATTTTCCCAACAGTTTTTACAGTCTTTCAGAAATTTTCTGGTCATATACAGAAGTGTGTGGAGGCACGTAAATCTTTTATATTAAGAGATCACGTGTCACAGTGAAACACCACTTTTTATTTCATAGTTAGCACCCCTTCAACATATCACCTTTCAGGGAATCTGGGTTTAGGGTGATGCTGCTCTCTGGACGTGACAGTATGCACTGTCAGTAACTGAGGCAGCCTGTATTAAAACCCAAGGCGGAAAGAGATCTGCTTGTAGCATTTGTGGTGGGCTCAATCTGTGTAATCCCCCTGCCTTGAGTGTGACCTAGTGACTCACTGCTAATGGATGGAATACAGAAAAGGAAGGCAATGTCACTTCCGTGATTAGGTCACAGAGCACCGTAAATTTTTTTTTTTTTTTTTTTTTTTTTTTTTTTTAGACTGAGTCTTGCTCTGTCGCCCAGGCTGGAGTGTAGTGGTACAATCTCAGCCACTGCAACCTCTGCCTCCCGGATTTAAGCAATTCTGTGCCTCAGCCTCCTGAGTAGCTGGGATTACAGGCGTGCGCCACCATGCCCAGCTAATTTTGGTATTTTTAGTAGAGATGGGGTTTCACCATCTTAGCCAGGCTGGTCTTGAACTCCTGACCTCGTGATCCACCCTCGTCGGCCCCCCAAAGTGCTGGGATTACAGGTGTAAGCCACCACACCAGGCCCGTAACTTCTTACTGATATGGTCTTGCCCTCTCATTTGCTCGCTTTGATGAAGCTGGCTGCCATGTTGTAAGATGTCCTATGGAGGACCAACAGTGGCAAGGAACAGAGGGAAGCCTTACTCCAATAGCCCTGGAGGCACTGAATTCTGCCAACAACCATGTAATACAGAAGTCCTTTCCAGCTGAGACTTGAAGTGATGTCAGTGTCATGAGGAACCCAAAGCCAGAGGACCCAACTAAGCAATTTCTAGAGTCTTAACCCATAGGAAGCATAAGATGGTAAGTGTTCTTCTATGCCACATTTTGGAATAACCTGTTTTGCAGCAATAGATAACACAGCATAATGTGGTAGGAGGAAGAATATTAGGATGAGCAGTTTCAAAGTCGTGTCAACAGGAAGAATATGAATCTCCTTGTGTAGTTGGTGGGAAATCTTGGGATTTTGAGCTCAATTTCAGCAGCCCTTAATGGAACCAGCAGAAACTGAGCTACAGAGAAAGCAACTGACATGAAATAGACATCTGAGGTTGGGGAACTTACAAGATATTAGTTGGGATCTGGAGGTGAGACCTTATTCTTCTGCAAAGAATCAAGACCTTGGAAGGGAAGGGACCGTACTTCTGGTGACAGAAACCAGATGGAGAATAGCTTAAGGAGAGAGTGAGGGAGGTAGAGGATAGGAATCCTGGGACTATCTGTGTGGGATGTCTTTGGTTCAAAAAACAGTTGTATATTAAGATTTGGTAGATATTGCAAAATTGTACTTCAAAGACACTGCAAAAATTTATTCTTCCGCTGGGCGCGGTGGCTCACTCCTGTAATCCCAGCACTTTGGGAGGCCGAGGCGGGTAGATCACGAGGTCAGGAGATCGAGACCATCCAAGCTAACATGGCAAAACCCTGTCTCTACTAAAAATACAAAAAATTAGCCGGGTGTGGTGGCGGGCGCCTGTAGTCCCAGCTACTCAGGAGGCTGAGGCAGGAGAAAGGCGTGAACTTGGGAGGCAGAGCTTGCAATGAGCCGAGATCGCGCCACTGCACTCCAGCCTGGCCGACAGAGCAAGATTCTGTCTCAAAAAAAAAAAAAATGTATTCTTCCACTGCAGAGATTTTACAACATGGCCACAAATTATTGTACACTCCTCCCACTGAGAGGTCAGATCTATGTCTATGCCCTTTGAATCCAGACAGGCTTGTGACTGTTGCAGTCAATAGAATACAGTGGAAGTGATGTGACTTTCATGGCTAGGTCAGAATAAGCCATGCTGCTTTTAACTTGTTCTTTGCATACACTTGTTCTTGGAAGTCTCAGTGGCCATGTAAGAAGTCCCAACAATCCTGAGACTGTCATACTCAAGAGGCTCATTTGGAGATACTCCATTTGACAGTCCCAGATGAGCTGGTCTTTCAACCATCCCATCCCTCGTGTCAGGACATGAGTGAAGAAGCCACCTCAGAATGAGTTCTTCAGCTCCCACTGTCCCTGTTCCCAGCCATTCCAACCACCCAAACTTTTGAGTCATACCAGCTAAGGACACCATGGATGGAGAAGAACCCTATGTTCTTTACAAATTCCCAGTCCAGTAAACTGGTGATTTCATGCCATTAAGCTTTGCATGACTTACTATGGAACAATAAATGAACCCCCTAACCATGCTTGAGAATAATCATTCTTTAGCCCACTTTGGATACTGGCAAACTTAATATTTGTCAGTTTTTTTTTTTTTTTTTTTTT
>NW_012109574.1:151605-152883 GCF_000951045.1 Mandrillus leucophaeus
AAAGAGATTCAGACTCAGTCAAGCTTCAGAGGCCACCCTCTTAGCCGTGATCCTGTGTTGTGCCTCCATATTCAAAAATCTAGGACAACTGGAGAAAGTATTCAAAATGCACTTTTTTAGGATAGAAAGTAGGATAGGATAAAAAGTACAGACTTCAGGTCATTTATTTTTCACTTCACTTTCAAAAGGAGAACTTTAGGAGGGAAGCAAAAGAAGGTCATAGACTGAAATCATTTTCAGTCCGGCCTAGGATCTTGCCCTTTGATTCTCAGAGAATGAAATGATACATAAAGGGAAGGTATGTCATTGTTGATGACTACCTGAAGTATTTTTGTTGTCCAAAAATGCATTGAGCACCACACACCCAATAAGAAAGCTAAAATTTGGTTGGGTGCAGTGGCTCACACCTGTAATCCCAGCACTTTGGGAAGCCAAGACAGGTGGATCACCTGAGGTCAGAAGTTCGAGACCAGCCAGGCTAACATGGTGAAGCCCTATCTCTACTAAAAATACAAAAAATTAGCCAGGCGTGGTGGCAGGCGCCTGTAATCCTAGCTACTTGGAAGGCTGAGGCAGGAGAATCACTTGAACTTGGGAGGTAGAGGTTGCAGTGAGGCGAGATCACACCACTGCACTCCAGCCTGGGCGACAGAGCAAGACTCAGTCTCAAAAATAAAATAAAAAGGCTGATTGATAGATATGTGACGAAGGAAGATTAAAATTTTAATAGAATTATGGTGGTGACTAGAGGGACATTCACTGTAAAATTCAACTTTGTTGTATGTTTGAACATTTTATAATAAGATGAATTCTACTCCTAGGTATATATTCAAGAGAAATGAAAACTTGTCCACAAATTCATATGAGCATTATTCAAAGTAGCCAGAAAGCAGAAACAACCTGGAAGCCCATTAAATAATGAATGGACAAACAAAATATGGTATATCTATTCAATGGAATATTATTTGGCAATAAAAAGAAAGTACTGACACGTACTACAACATGGATAAACCCTGAAAACATCATAAGTGAAAGAAGCCAGACACAGAAGACCTTATTGTATATGATTCTATTTCTAGAAAAGATCAAGAGTCAGCAGATCTGTAGAGACAGAGTAGAGATTGCCAGGGGCTGGGGAGTTGGAGGAGAATGGGAAGTGAATGCTAATGAGTACAAGGATTCTTTTTGGAGTGATGAAAATGTTCTAAAATTGTGGAGATGATTGTGAAACTCTGAATATACTAAAAGCCTTTGAATTTTACACTTTTTTTTTTTTTT
>NW_012109574.1:152933-154425 GCF_000951045.1 Mandrillus leucophaeus
TTTTGAGACAGAGTCTCACTCTGTCACCCAGGCTGGAGTGCAGTGGTGCAATGTAGGCTCACTGCAATCTCTGCCTCCTCAGTTCAAGCGATTCTCCTGCCTCAGCCTCCCAAGTAACTGGGATTACAGGCTAATTTTTATACTTTTAGTAGAGACAAGGTTTCACCATGTTGGCCAGGATGGTCTCAATGTCCTGACCTCATGATCCGCCTGCCTCGCCCTCCCAAAGTGCTGGGATTACAGGCATGAGCCACCACCCCGGGCATATTTGTCAGTCTTACAGGCAAAACCAAAATCTCATTATTTAAAAAATTATCCATTGGCGTTTATCCATTAACTGCCCTTCATGTGCTTTGCTTATGTTGCCATTGGGTTGTTTATCTTTTTTCATTAACTCTCAAAATGTTTTATATGTTAAGGAAATTAGCCCTTTGCTGTCATGTAGTGAATATTTTTTGTGTTTTTTACTACGGTACTCTTTTTCACAACAAGTTCTTAATTTTTGTATTGTTGGATTTGTTGGTGTTTACTTTTATGATTTCACATTTTTGCATCATGCTTGGAAATGTCTTCCCTATGCAAGATGTTTTTAAAAATAATCATGTTTCTGTACTTTAATGTTTTTTTACATTTTATCATTGATCTATATCTTACTTATTTTGGCATGAGAAATGAGACATGCCTCCAACATCTTTTATCCAAATGGCTGAGCAGATACCATTTGAAAACCCATCTTACTTTCATCTTCCATACCAATTTAAAATGCCAACTTTGTCCTACCTTAGGATCCACTTTTCCACAAATACTCTTTTCTACTCATCTGCCTATCCCTGTGCCAGTTACCAAAATGTTTGTGTTTATGGCTTCATAATGTATTTTACTATCTGATAATGCTTGTACCCCATAATTATTGTTAATTTCAAAAGTTTTCCCAACTAGTCTTACATGTCTGTTTTTCCATATGAATTTTATTTTATTTATGTTTTAATTTAATTTTTTTTTTTTTTTTTGAGACAGTCTTGCTCTGTCACCCAGGCTGGAGTGCAGTGGCACAATTTTGGCTCACTGCAACCTCCACCTCCTAGGTTCAAACAATTCTGCCTCAGCCTCCCAAGTACCTGGGATTGCAGGCGCCTACCACCATGCCCAGCTAATTTTTGTATTTTTAGTAGAGACAGGGTTTCACCATCTTGGCCAGGCTGGTCTTGAACTCCTGACCTTGTGATCCACCCACCTCAGCCTCCCAAAGTGCGGGGATTACAGGCGTGAACCACCACGCCCAGCCCCACATGAATTTTAGTATCTTTTTGTTAAGTTCTGAAAATAATCATATTACAATTTTGATTAGAATTGCTGACATTTTGGGCCAGGCATGGTGGCTCACACCTGTAATCCTAACACTTTGGGAGGCCGAGGTGGGTGGATTGCCTGAGCTCAGGAATTCGAGGCCAGCCTGGACGATGTGGCAAAACCCCGTCTCTACTAAAAAAAA
>NW_012109574.1:156390-164168 GCF_000951045.1 Mandrillus leucophaeus
TTACATTCAGCCCTATTATCACCTGATTAATTGCCGTATCACCTACAAATTTCTTGCTCTAAATGAAGATAAAGATCATCATAAATTCAAATATATTCTGTGTATATTAACACAAATTTCTTAAGGAATTTCTAAATTCAATTCATGGTATTAATCTTTGATTCATCAAACTGGTTCTAACTGGAGGACTCTAATATTCTCTCAAATGTCTTTTTTTTTTTTTTTTTGGTAACAATGTCTAGTTACAGATGGCTCAGGATAGACTCACATGGTATTTAAGGCTACTAAAGTCAGAGAAGTCAGAGCAAGAGTAAGTAAATGCTTAAACACTGCCCTGCTGGTCACTCCAGAGCCCTGTGAAGTCCCAGAGGGAGAAAGAAAGAGACAGAGCATGACAGTGCATGTGAAATGAGGAAGTTATTCTTTAAACAAGCCACTGGTTCTCAAACTTGGGTGCATATTGGAATGGCCTGGGGACCTTTGTTATGCACTGATGCCTAGGTGCTCCTCCCCACCCAGAGATCTTCATGTAGCTGGTCTGGGGTGCAGCCTGGGCATCAGGATCTTTTAAAGCTCCCTAGGAGATCCTAGCACGCGGCTGGATTGAGAATCACTGGCCCAGGACAATCACCGTAGCTCTGGGAGGGCCAGGCTGGAGCAGAGGCTTAGCTCAGAACCTAAATCCAAATGGTGGAGGGATTCACCATTCTCTGCATGACCCCAAGCTGCAAGAAACTGAAGCAAGGGTGAGTGAGCACAGATGGAGAGCGCAAACATGGAGACTTAACATCATCCTCATCCTCTAATTCAAAAGACAGAATTCCAATCAAACTCTATTAAAAGGTAGTTCATGAAAAGCTTTCCTCCTACCCTGTTCCCCTGCTGCTGCCATGTGCCCTACCTCCAAACAGGTCACCACTTTATCTTTTTCTTTATCTTTCCAGAAAAAGACATGTTTATCTTTTAGCTTCTTCTTTATCTCTCTAGAGAATTCAAGCCAACCTAGATATATGTTGTTTTTTTTTTTTTTTTAACAGCAAAGATAGAATTTCATACTATTTTTTTCCCAGGAAAATCTTGGAAATAATGTCATATCAATGCTTAATTTCATATCAATTTCTCTCATATTTTTACATCTACATAGTATTCCATTATAGAGATGCACCATAATTTACTTTAAGAATTACTTATTGATGGGCATTTAAATTGTTTCTTAGTTGATATTATGCCCAAATGCTTCCATGGATAACACTGTTCATGTCATTTTGCACAGATACTAACATAACTAGAGGATAAATTCCTACAAGCAGAATCGCAGGGTCAAAATGTTGTACATTTGTAATTTGATAGACACCACAAAATTTTCCTCCGTGGGGTGGTTGCGATTTATACTTATACCAGCAACATGAGATTCCTCTTCACTCCTGCTAGCCCACCCCCGCCCGCCTCACCACAGCAGGCTGTCACACTTGTGTGTTGTTTGCCAGTCTGACAGGTTAAAAAACGACGTCTCAGCTGGGTGCAGTGGCTCACGCCTATAATCCCAGCACTTTGGGAGGCCGAGGCAGGTGGATCACGAGGTCAGGAGATCATGACCATCCTAGGCCAGGTGCGGTAAGATCAGCCTGGCCAAGATGGTGAAACCCCGTCTCTACTAAAAATACAAACAAAATTAGCCAGGCATGGTGGTGGGCGCCGGTAATCCCAGCTACTCGGGAGGCTGAGGCAGAGAATTGCTTAAACCCGGGAGGTGGAGGAGGCAGTGAGCTGAGATCATGCCACTGCTCCAGCCTGGGCAACAGAGCGAGACTCCGTCTCAGAAACAAAAACAAAAAAAACCATCCTGGCCAACATGGTGAAACCCCATCTCTACTAAAAATACAAAAATTGACCAGGTGTGGCAGCGCACGCCTGTAGTCACAGCTACTCGGGAGACTGAGGGAGGAGAATTGCTTGAACCTGGGGTGCAGTGAGCCAAGATCGCGCCACTGCACTCTAGCCTGGGTGACAGAGCGAGACTCCGAAAAAAAAAAAAAAAAAAAAAAGATGTCTTCATATACAGGAGTTTGCTTTTCTTTCCCATTTGTGAACTTGTGTGCTTTCCCATGTTTAAGACTGTTTTATAGTTCCTCTTCTATCGATGGTCGTTTGTAGCCCACAAGTGAACTGTGCTCCACAATATTCAGCTGTGGCCCAATGTTCTGTTTTGGCCCACTGGCAGCATACACGATATAAGCACGTCCCAGTCAGTTAGCGATTTTTCTGGGGAAGAATAAGGAGGTGGGTGAACAGGTGGACAGACCAAGAGGTGAAAGCCCTTCATCCTTGACAAAAGGGACTCAGGCTGTTTACTTGCCCCAAGAGGTCATACACCATATCTCAGTCATTCTGCTAATACTAATTGAATGCCTGTGACATGTAAAACATGTCTAATAGATGAAAGAATGAAAGCATCAGGATATACCTCTCAAAATTACATTATAATAGAAGTCTTTCTACCAATATTCCTACGTATTTATTTTTTGTGGATATTGATGTGCAATTGCACTATCATTAGTAGTAATTAAACTGTCATTTCATACTTTTGCATTTTCCTTGCAATTATCCAAACTGATAATTTTCTTTTTTCTGTCTTTTTTTTTAGATAGAGTTTCACTCTTATTGCCCAGGCTGGAGTGTAGTGGTGCAATCTTGGCTCACTGCAAACTCTGCCTCCTGGATTCAAGCGATTCTCCTGCTTCAGCCTCCCGAGTAGCTGGGACTACAGGCATGCGCCACCATGCCCGGCTAATTTTGTAGTTTTAGTAGAGACGGGGGCTTCTCCATGTTGGTCAGGCTGGTCTCAAACTCCTAACCTCTGGTGATCCGCCTGCCTCAGCCTCCCAAAGTCCTGAGATTACAGGCATGAGCCACCCCGCCTGGCCCTGATAATTTTCTAACATATTCTTTGAATCTATGCTCCTATATATGTAATCTTAGTACTTTTGGCATTTTTTCCACCACCTGAAGAAAAAAAAACAAACCCTGATCCCCTCTTTATGATTCTTCCAAAGCCTTTTCTGACTTGAGAGCTTTGTGTGTGCCTATTCTCTTATTGAGTTTTGTTTCTTTCTGTGTAAATTACAAGCCCTAATAAGGACTTTCCAGTGGCATCTAGCCGATCCCTGAGGCGCCTTGCTGGACAGAGCTATCAGTCTTTCCTGTTTTAAAGCATTTCTGAAGAAAGACCTTTCATTTTCTCAATAATCTTCCCATTCCAGTATTTATGATCTAGTCATGGAAATAACTTTCTACCACCTATCTTCCCGGGATGATCTCATTGACCATCTTAATGTAATTTGATGCTGATTACTTCTAAATTTTTCTTCAGTTCTCACAAATTAGTCATCAAAACAGATTCACACTGTAATTAACTTGTGACTTTGATTTCTTTTTCATGGTAGAATTAAGAACTTTGATTTTTTCCCCCATGGTGAAATCACTCTATATTTGTTTCCCAATTAAATAACTACATTTCCAAATTCAGGCATGCAAGGAATATCACTTAATTTATATTCCAAACTTCTTTCCACCAGCCAGGAAAAAACTCAGCCCCAGCCATTGCGGGGCTTACTGCACTCCCTTCCCTGGACGTCTTGCTGAACAGTAGAGTCCAGCAACTCAGGTAGCATCAGGGTGTCAGGAGACCCTCTGAGGACCACTGTCCCAGCTGCATGTCAGGTCCGTGCACCTGAACTGCAACTTCCATGCCCTGCTTAGGGCAAGGGAACTGCCAGCAAGGCTGGGAACCGCAGATGAGGTGGGGTCCCTGCTGTCTGCAGGACCACAGACCCCTCCTTCCTTTTTAGCTTCTCTTTTCTCCTTTCCTTCAGAGGCACAACCTTTGGCTCCTCTATTCCCACAGAACACTGAACATACTTAGGGTTTTGGCTTTTGAAAACCTGAATATCTCAAAAACAAAAAAAAATACCCTTCATCCATTTCATGTTGAAAACACATCACATGTCAAGGTCTGTGCCAGGAGGCCCATGAGCGTTGATGGTGCCGCCAGGATGACAGGTACATTAACAGGAGGCACCACATCGCAAGTGCACCAAGCCCACCCATGTGGAGGTGACAAAAGAAGCCTTATTCACTTCCAGGAGGAAGGGACACTAAGCCGGGACCTGAAGAGGTAAGAAACAGGTGGAGGGCTCAGTGGGCAGTGGAAAAGATGGTCCCAGAAGATTTTACTCCACAATTATTCTTTTCAACATTCTTTGCTCAAATATTTGTGCATTTTATGTAGCTTCTCTTTTTTAGTGCTTTCATGATGGGTAAACTGAGTCTTCTCTATTGTCCTAAATGATAAGGAATTACAAAAGGTTAACTTGTAAATGACACAATTTATTGTCAATTAACCCAACAAGTTTTAATTTTTTTTTTTTTTTTTTTTTTTTTTTTTTTTTTTTTTTTGAGACGGAGTCTCGCTCTGTCGCCCAGGCTGGAGTGCAGTGGCCGGATCTCAGCTCACTGCAAGCTCCGCCTCCCGGGTTCACGCCATTCTCCTGCCTCAGCCTCCCGAGTAGCTGGGACTACAGGCGTCCACCACATCGCCTGGCTAGTTTTTTGTATTTTTTTAGTGGAGAGGGGGTTTCACCGTGTTAGCCAGGATGGTCTCGATCTCCTGACCTCGTGATCCACCCGTCTCGGCCTCCCAAAGTGCTGGGATTACAGGCTTGAGCCACCGCGCCCGGCCCCAACAAGTTTTATAATGTAACTGTGGAGAGAGCATTGGGAGGAGGAGGGGCAAATGCTGTCTTAGCAAAATAAATCCAGAGTATTTTTAGCAAAACTAGAATCAAAGTTATGTTAATACAGGGAATATGAATCTCCCTAGTAGATCAGACTGGGGCAGGGATGAGGGTGGGTTGGGAAGAACCTGCAAAGGAAATGATTCCTGCTGGGGAGAAGGAAGGGAGGTTTTGACTGGGACCTAAAGCTTGGCACAGACATACTTGGCATCCCAGCTTCTTCCCCAGACCTCATCCTCAGGAGCAAGCTCACCTTTCTCCTAACATGGAAGGGTTAAACATACTATATCAAAACCCACTCCTTCTACTTTGGGGTCTCTGTAATTGGCCAAAGAGAAAAGCCATTGAATGATGTCTGAGGCTGCAAAATGTGCAGGACACAAGAAAAGATCAAAGGGTTCTGGAATTTAATGACAGTCATGCCTTGCTTAATGACAGGGATACATTCTGAGAAATGCATCAATAGGCGATTTCATCATTGTGTGAACATCACAGAGTGTACTTACACCCACCTAGCTGGTGTAGCCTACTACATACCTAGGCTATATGGTACAGCCTGTTGCTCCTAGGCCATCAACTGGAAGAGCATGTTACTGTACTGAAAACTATAGGTAATCATAACAAATAGTAAGTATTTGTATATCTAGACATATCTAACATAGAAAAAGTACAGTAAAAGTATGGTATAAAAGATTAAAACATGGTATACCTGCAGAGGGCACTTACCATGAATGGAGCTTGCAGGACTGGAAGCTGCTCTGGGTGACTCACTCAGTGAGTGAGTGGTGAATGAGTTGAGGGTCTAGGACATAGCTATATGCTACTCCATTTTTATGCTGCTGACAAAGACATACCCAAGACTGAGCAGTTTACAAAAGGAAGAGGTTTGATTGGACTTACAGTTCCATACGGCTGGGGAAGCCTCACAATCATGGCAGAAGGCAAGGAGGAGCAAGTCACGTCTTACATGGATGGCAGCAGGCAAAGAGAGAGAAATGAAAGTCAAAAGAAACAAGTTTCCCCTTATAAAACCATCAGATCTCATGAGACTTATTCACTACCACGAGAACAGTATGGGGAAAACCACCCCCAATTCAATTCTCTCCCACTGGGTCCTTCCCACAACACATGGAAATTATGGGAGCTACAATTCAAGATGAGATTTGGGTAGGGACACAGAGACAAACCATATCAACTGTAGACTATATAAACACTGTACACTTAGGCTACTACATTGTATTAGTCCATTTTCACACGGCTAAAAAGAAATTCCTGAGACTGGGTAATTTACAAAGGAAAGAGGTTTCATTGACTCCCAGTTCCTCATGGCTGGGGAGACCTCAGGAAACTTACAATCATGGTGGAAGGGGAAGCAGGCACAGCTTACATGGCAGCAGATGAGAGAGGGAACTCCAGGGGAAACTACCATTTATAAAACCATCAGATCTCATGAGAACCCCCTCACTATCATGAGAACAGCCTGGCGGAAACTCCTCCCATAATCCAATCACCTCTCACCAGGACTCTCCCTCAATATCTGGGGATTACAATTCAAGATGAGATTTGAGTGGGGATACAAAGCCTAATCATAATATACATCTATTAAAAATACTTTTCTGGCCAGGTTCAGTGGCTCACACCTGTAATCCCAGCACTTTGGGAGGCTGAGGTGGTAGATCACAAGGTCAGGAGTTCAAGACCAGCCTGGCCAACATGGTGAAACCCCATCTCTACTAAAAATACAAAAATTAGTTGGGCATGGTGGCATGCACTTGTAATCCCAGCTACTCAGGAGGCTGAGGCAGGAGAATCACTTGAACCTGGAGGTTGCAGTGAACCATGATCACACCACTGCACTCGAGCCTGGGCGACAGAGCGAGACTCCATTTCAAAAAAATATATATATTTCTTCAATAATAAATTAGCCTTAGTTTCCTGTAACTTTTTAAAAATCTTTTTAAACTTTTAGACTCTTGTGTAATAACACTTACTTAAAACAAATACATCGTACAGCTGTGCAAAAATATTTTTCTTTGTTTATATCCTTACTCTATAAGCTTTTTTCTAGTTTTAGAATTTGTCTTCTTGAATTTTTAAAAACTCTTTTACTAAAAACTAAGATACAAACATATACACATTAGCCCAGACCTGCACAGGGTCAGGATCATCAATATCACTGTCTTCCACCCCCACATCTTGTTCCACTGGAAGGTTTTTGGGGCATTAACATACATGGAGCTGTCATCTCCTATGGTAATAATGCCTTCTTCTAGACACCTCCTAAAGGACCTGCTTGAGGCTATTTAAGAATTAACTTTTTTCCTTTAAAAGTTAAAGGAACAAATTATATAGTAAATACATAAACCAGTTACACAATCATTTATTATCATGATCAGGGATGATGCACTGTACATAATTGTCTGTGCTAGACTTTTATAGGACTGGCAGTACAGCAGGTTTGTCTAAGCCAGCATCACCACAAACTCATGAGGTACGCATTACTCTACAACATTACTACAGGCCGGGCGCGGTGGCTCAAGCCTGTAATCCCAGCACTTTGGGAGGCCAAGACGGGCGGATCTACTACTTCAGTTCTCCTTGGAATCCATTGAATCCCCTCAGAGAACAGCGGGAGAGGTGGGAGAGGTCGTGTCTGGACCAGAGAAGCCCTACAGCTGAGGTAGGCCTGGACTAGGAATTAGTTAAGTCTGCTTTGTTAGTTTCCCATGGCTGCTGTGACAAGTCACCACAGGCTTAGTGGTTTAAAACAACACAACTTTGTTATCTGATAGTTCTGGAGGCTGGAGGTCCTGAAACCACAATGTCAGCAAGATCACTTTTCTCAGGAGCATCTCCTGCCTCCAGCAACCCCTAGAGAACTCCAGCACTGCTTGGCTCATGGCCCCTCATCTCTCCCACCTCCACCCCCTCCTGACATCACTCCTCTCACCTTGACTCCCTGCCTCCCTTTCTTTCTTTTTCTTT
>NW_012109574.1:165018-169141 GCF_000951045.1 Mandrillus leucophaeus
TGGTCCTAGCTACTCAGGAGGCCAAAGCAGGAGGATCACCTGAGCCCAGGAAGTCAAGGCTGCAGTGAGCTGTGATCGCACCACTGCACTACACCCTGGGCAACAGAGCGAGGCCCTGTCTCAAAGAAAGAAAGGAAGAACTCCTAAGAAGAATAAACAGTAATTCAGGTGGTGGGAAGTAAGTGTTTAGATGCTGTGATTTTGGGTAAGATGGCCAGGAAGGCTTTATGAAAAGGGGAAATTCTAGAAAAGATCAGAATAAAGTGAAGAAGAAATATGATAAATATCCATATTTAGAAGTGATACAAGAAGTATCCATGTGGATATTTGTGGAAAAATGATTCAGGCAGAGAGGAGGCACCAAGAGTCGCTGGGTGGGTGCATGCCCAGTGTGGTTGAGGAACAGCTGGTGGCCACTGTGGCTCGTGTGAAGCGAGCCAGACTGGACTCATGGTCATTGAGGGCACAGTGGAGAAGGGGGCAAATAGTAGAGAATTGTAGGACTTTGGCTTTGACTTAGAGTGAGTTGGAAGTGATTAGGGAGTTTTAAGCAGAGGAGAGATGTCATCTGACCTGATTTAAGGTCAGATCAGATTTAAGGCCAGAGGATCTCTCCGGCCTTTGTGCTAAGAATTGACCTAAGGGCAGAAGCAGGTGTCCAGCATGGTGGCATGGCCCAAGCTGGAAATGGTAGAGGTGAGAGGAAGCAGTCAGAGCCTGTGTATCTTGCAAAGGCAGAGTCAGGGGGATCCAGTGACAAACTAGATGTGGGATGTGAGAGAGACATGAAGGGGTCAGGGATGACTCCAAGTTTTTGGCAGATGGACAAGTGAAGTTGCCATGTATTGAGCTGGAGGTGACTGGGGAAAGGAGCGGGTTTGTGGGAACAGATCTGTTCAGGGTTGAGCATGGGTTGAATCTGAGTTGTCAATTCAGTACTGTGTTAGTCCGTTCTTATGCTGCTAATGAAGACATTAGCTAATGAAGACTTGTCAAGACTGGATAATTTATAAAGGAAAAAAGTTTAATTGACTCACAATTCTGCATGGCTACGGAGGCCTCAGGAAACTTACAATCATGGCAGGAGGGGAAACAAACATGTCCTTCTTCACATGATGGCAGGAAAGAAGTGTGGAGCAAAAGGGGGAAAAGCCCCTTATAAAACCATCAGATCTCATGAGAACTCATTCACTATCACCAGAACAGCATGAGGGTAACTGCCCCCATGATTAAATTACCTCCCATCCCTCCCACAACATGTGGGGATTATGGCAACTACAATTCAAAATGAGATTTAAGTGGGGGCACAGCCAAACCATATCAAATATCAAAGACAAGATGACAGGAGGCAACTGGACACAGTCTCAGGGGACAGGTCCAGACTGGAGTTAAAAATTTGGAACTTGTTAGGAACTGAATGTTTATGTCTCTTGCCCCCCTACTCAAATTTATATATGTTCAAGCCCTAATGCCCAGTGCGATAGTATTTGGAGATGGGGGCCTTTAAGAGGTAATTAGGGTTAGGTGAGGTCATGAGGGTGGGGCCTTTGTAGTGGGATTAGTGCCCTTGTAAGTGAAGGAAGAGAGAGAGCTCCTTCTCTCTCCATGTGCACATGCCAAGAAAAGGCCATGGAAGTGCACATTGAGAAGGAGGCCATCTACAAGCCAGGAAGGAGGCTGCACCAGAAGCCCAATCTGCTGGCACCTTGATCATGAACTGCCTTAGATCATTTGTGTTGCTAGAAAGGAATACCTGAGCCTGGGTAATTTATAAAGAAAAGAGGTTTATTTGGCTCACGGTTCTGCAGGCTTTACAGGAAGCATGCAGCATCTCTTTCTGGCGAGGCCTCAGGCTGCTTCCACTCATGCTAGAAGGTGAAGGGGAATGCTACATACAGATTGCATGGTGAGAGCAGAAGCAAGAAAGAAGGAGGCAGTGCCAGGCTTTTTTCAACAACCAGGTCTCTCGGGCATTAAGAGGGAGAACACACTCCTGTGAGAATGCTACCAATTCATAACTGAGGGGGATCCACCCCCACAATCCACCCCCACCTCCCACCAGACCCCACCTCCAACATTGGGGATCAAGTTTCAAGATGAATTTGATGGGGCCAAACAAACCATATCCAAACCCCAGTATGGACATTCCAGCCCTCAGAACTGTGAGAAATACAGGTATGTTGTTGAAGCCAGTCTATGGTAAATACCTAGTCTATGGCATTTTGTGATGGCAGCCCAAGCCTATGAAGACAGAAGTTAACAGCATGTAGATGGCAGTTGAAGACACAGGGAGAAGATGGCATCTTCAAGCCAAGGAGGGAGGCTTCAGAAGAAAGATCCTGGCTGTGCCCTGACTTCAGACCCTGGCCTCCAGAAGTGTGAGAAAATAAATTTCTATTGTTTTCTCAATATTGTTCAAACACTATCCTTGTGTTTGAACACAAGGACCAGATGAGCTCGCCAGGAGAAGGGAGTGAAGCTGGACACCCAAGGACTGGCCTTGGGAGCTCCCATGGTTGGAGGTCAGGAAAATGAGAAGTGGTTTCACTGATTTCTGTGCTACTAAGTCATCTACAGTAAGTAACGTCTGCGCCATCTGGAAGGAAGAATGGAGATTGTTCAGAGAGCCACTTTTGCCCACCTCATATTGCAATGTTTTGCTTATTTCCAATTGGATGTTCATTTAAGTGTCCTCAAGTATGAGGGCAACCTCAATGTATTTGTTTGCCAGTGCTGCCATAACAAAGCACCACAGTCTGGTTGGCTTAAACAATAGAAATTTATTTTCTCACAGTTCTGGAGGCCAGGGTCTGAAGTCAGGGCGTGGTCAGGATCTTTCTTCGGAAGCCTCTCTCCTTGGCTTGAAGATGCCGTCTTCTCCCTGTGTCTTCAACTGGTCTTCCCTCTGTGTGTAGCTGTGTCCTTATTTTCTCTTCTTAGAAAGGACACCATTCAGATGGGATTAAGGCTCACCCTGATGATCTCATTTTAACTTAGTTACTTCTTTAAAGACCCTGTCTCCAAATACAGTTTCATTCTGACAGGCTAGGGGTTAGGACTTCAGCATAGGAATTTTAGGAGGCCACAACTCAGCCCATAACACTAAGTCAGGAAGAAGTAGATGATTTTCCTTTAGTTTTTGTCCTCTATATAACTTCCCATCCCATCCGTGACAAAGGCTAAGGCATCCTAAACCCCTCAGTGTCCAGTCTTGCTCCTGATAAAGAGACCCTGTCTTCTCAGGATACTACAGTCACAGCCTATAATTGAATGGGCATCAACTTGGCTATTGGTTCTTGGGCAGGATGTTCACAGGCCAGGGGTCTGAAGTATCAGCCACCCAGTAGGCTGAGATGTCTTGACATGTAGCAGAAGAGAATATAATCTGAAGATGTCAATTCCTAGCCTTTTCTCAACTTCACAGTAACAACTCTCACATAATGTTTGTGGCTATGGTTGTGGTTTTAATTTACTCTACCTTTTACATGGGAGAGTCACATTAGGTTATAAACAGAGATGCTGCAGAAGTACTAGTCTGACAGCGAGGACACTTAAGCAAGGGTGGGTTACTTTTATTTACTTTTATTTTTTGAGACAGTGTCTTGCTTTGTGACCAAGGCTGGCATGTGGTAGTGTGATCTTAGCTCACTGCAGCCTCAACCTCCTGGGCTCAAGCTATCCTCCCACCTCACTCCCCCAGGTAGCTGGGACTACAGGCACACACCACCATGCCTGACTGATTTTTTAATAGAGATGGGGTTTGCCATGTTGCCCAGAGTGGTCTTGAACTCCTGGACTCAAGCAATCCTCCCACCTCAGCCTTCCAAAATGCTAGGATTATAGGCATGAGCCGCTGCCTGGCCTTTGTGGGTTAGTTTAAGTAACTAATTTAGGCAAGTTGCTTCGCCTATCTCATCACTTCTTTGTTGGGAAATGAAGACAATTAATCCTTTGTCTCTTGTATACCTTGATTGCTTTTCTTTTTTTTTCCCCCCCCAAAAGCAGAATAGGTGGGGCCCAGTTTGCAAAGCACAGAGATAGCAAGACACTGAGACACAGAATAAGGGCCCGTGAAATAGAGACTCTGAGCTGTGCTAAAAACTAAACTCGGGGCCAGGTGTGG
>NW_012109574.1:169761-180424 GCF_000951045.1 Mandrillus leucophaeus
CAGGAGATTGAGACCATCCTGGCTAACACAGTGAAACCCCATCTCTACTAAAAAGAAAAAAAAAAAAAAAATTAGCCGGTGGTGGTAGTGGGCGCCTGTGGTCCCAGCTACTCGGGAGGTTGAGTTAAGAGAATGGCGTGAACCCGGGAGGCGGAGCTTGCAGTGAGGCGAGACAGCGCCACTGCACTCCAGCTTGGGGGACAGAGAGAAACTCCGTCTCAAAAAAAAAAAAAAAAAGAAAGAAAGAACTATGTGAAAAAAAATTTATGTCCATTAAAACGAGTGATTCTCGGAGATTAGATCAGAGCAGGAATATGATTTTTTCTTTCTAAAAATATTTTTTATATTGTACAATCTTATTAGGATATTATGAAATCAAATGGGAAAATACGAAAGGTGCTTCAAGGTACCTGTAAAACAGATATCGCATAAAGGTTTGTCTTATTGCTATTGCTATGAATCTACATTCCTAGAATTTTTAGTTTTTGTAGGCTACAGAAGTTATGTTGTTCAACTTTTCTCATCACCAGCCAGCATCTCTCTATGCTTCTGTCCTGCCTCCTACACACTGCCAAGGTGGCCTTGAACATCTAACTTAATTTCTCAGATCCTTTGTTTCTTCATTGGTGGAGATGAAAATTGCTCCCTCACATGTGAATTTTGGGAAGATTAAATAAAACCATATAACAGTAGCATTTATAAAAATAAAGTATCCTTGGCCAGGTACAGTGACTCACACCTGTAATCCTAGCACTTTGGGAGGCTGAGGCGGGCAGATTGCCTGAGCTCAGGAGTTCGAGACCAGCCTGGGCAACATGGTGAAACCTTGTGTTTACTAAAAACACAAAAAAATTAGCCAGGTGTGGTGGTGGGCACCTGTGATCCCAGATACTTGGGAGGCTGAGGCAGAAGAATCGCTTGAACCACAGAGGCGGAGGTTGCAGTGAGCTGAGATTGTGCTACTGCACTTCAGTAGCACAATTCAGCTTGGGTGACAGAGCAAGCCTGCGTCTCAAATAAAATAAAATATTTTATTTTCGTAGAGACGAGGTTTTGCCATATTGCTCAGGCCGGTCTCGAACTCCTGAGCTCAGGCAATCTGCCCGCCTCGGCCTCTCAAAGTGCTAGAATTACAGGTGTGAGCTCGGCCCCTTTTTTAAAAAAGAAAGAGAGGGAAAGGAAAAGAAAAAAGAACAGCCTGAGGAGAACACCATCCTGTAGGGAAGCAGAGGCAAACCCAGCCGGTACCTCTGGCTCCCCGGCCTTCCCCTTCCCTCAGTGTTCCCTCACCTCCCCGCCTGCAGCCAGCTGTGCTCCTTCTCTGAACCAACGCAGCGGGCATCTGTGAGATTATCTGACCACCAGCCCCCGCAGCCCTTCCACAGATGTGACCCTACACCGTCCTGCCTGGGCAGCAGGATGGGCCTGAGATGGGTACTCTGTTCAAGATAGACCATGGGTCCCTTCCCCAAGACTCTGGAATGGAATGAAGAGAAACTATTTAGTCTCTCTCTTAATTATCTCAATTGCTCTATCTATCGATCTACCTATTTAATTTTTTGAGAGGGAGCCACTCTGTCTCCCAGGCTGGAGTGCAGCGGCTCCATCTTGGCTCACTGAAGCCTCCGCCTCCCAGGTTCAAGCTTTTCTCCTGCCGCAGCCTTCCAAGTAGCTGGGATTAGGGCGCCCGTCACCAAGCCCGGCTACTTTTTGTATTTTTAGTAGAGACAGGTTTTCACCATGTTGGCCAAGTTGGTCTCAAACTACTAACCTCAAGTGATCCGCCCGCCTCAGCCTTCCGAAGTGCTGGAAATACAGGCATGAGCCACCGCACCCGGCCTCAATTGCTGTATCATTGAGACAAAGCAAGGACCTCTCTATCGGGTCTGCTGGGACCTACTAAGCACGGAAATAATGGAAGACCTTGAATTCCTTCAAGGGAAATTCCAGGCACCTAGCTAGCCTTGAGAAGTAAATGAGTAACCTAATAACAAAAAGGAAATAATAGCTTAAACCAATAGCTACTCTGCCGGGCATGGTGGCTCACGCCTGTAATCCCAGCACTTTGGGAGGCCGAGGGGGGCAGATCATGAGGTCAGGAAATGGAGACCATCTTGGCTAACATGGTGAAACCTCTCTCTACTAAAAATACAAAAAAAATTAGCCAGGCCTGGTGGTGGGTGCCTGTAATCTCAGCTACTCGGGAGGCTGAGGCAGGAGAATCACTTGAACCTGGGAGGCGGAGGCTGCAGTGAGCCGAGATCGTGCCACTGCACTCCAGCCTGGATAACAGAGTGAGACTCCATCTCAAAATAAAAAAAAAAGAAGTCGTCCAGAGGTGGTGGCTCAAACCTGTAATCCCAGCACTTTGGGAGTCCAAGGCGGGTGCATCACGAGGTCAGGAGTTCAAGAACAGCCTGACCAACATGATGAAACCTTGTCTCTACTAAAAATACAAAAAATTAGCTGGGCGTGGTGGCATGTTCCTGTAATCCCCACCTACTCAGGAGGCTGAGGCAGGAGAATCCCTTGAACCTGGGAGGCAGAAGTTGCAGTGGACTGAGATCCCACCACTGTACTCCAGCCTGGTGACAGAATGAGACTCTATCTCAAAAAAGAAAAAAACGAAAAGAAACATTTAGTTTGCAGTGTGAAAACGATGCAGATATCCAGAGGGAGGCAGAGGCAAGAGAGAAAGTTGCATTCGTTTTCTAGGACTGCTGTAAAAAGCACCATAGTCGGAGATGTCTTAAACAACAGAAGCATATTCTCTCTCAGTTTTGAAGGCTGGAAGTCCAAAATCAAGGTGTCAGTAGGGCTGGGCTCCCTCTGAATGCTCCAGGAGAGATTCTGTTTCATGCTTGTCTCTTGCTTCTGGTGCAGCCGGCAGTCCTTGGGGCTCCTTGGCTTGTAGACAGGCTCCTCCAGTCACTACCACCATCTTTATGTGGCCTATTCCCCAACCTCTGTGCCTGTTTCTTCTCCTCTGAGAAGACCGACCATCATGTTGGATTAGGGCTCACTCTCAAAAAGGATGACCTTGTTTTAACGTAATTACATCTGCAAAGACCCTGTTTGCAAATATGGTCATATTCATAGGTATTGGGGCTTAGAATTTCAGCATATCCTTTTGGGAAATAATTCAATCCCCAACGCAAAGATTTCTTGGATTCTCTATGGCACAGCAGGCCCTGGGTCCATCTTGAAGGCCTGGCTGTGTCCTTGCCCTGGAATCTTGCAGTTCCTTAATAACGAAATCTATGATCACATTAGCTAGTCAGAGCTGGTTTCCCTACTTATTATCAAGAGAGGCCTAATTAATATGCTAGTCATAGTCCAATCCCATTACTGTTTCTTCTTCTCACTTCTGAGTCGCACTGCAGCTTTTAAAATTTTTCACTGGCCAGGTGCCACGCCTATAATCCCAGCACTTTGGGAGGCCGAGGCAGGAGGATCACGTGGTCAAGAGATCAAGACCATCTTGGCCAACATGGTGAAACCCTGTCTCTACTAAAAGTACAAAAATTAGCTGGGCGTGGTGGCAGTAGTCCCAGCTACTTGGGAGCTGAGGCAGGAAAATCTCTTGAACCCGGGAGGCGGAGGTTGCGGTGAGCTGAGATGGCGCCACTGCACTCCAGCCTGGCGACACAGCGAGACTCCATCTCAAAAAAAAAAAAAAAAATTTTTTTTTTTTTTTCACTACATGCTGAAGGGGCAGGGAGGGGACAAGTACAAAAACGATGCAACTCACCAAACACAGGTTTCTGGTCGGCTTGTTGTTTGCTCGGACCAGGTTTCAGGGTGTGTGTTCTGTTGCATTCCAAATCTGAAAATAGCATTTCCCAAACTGTATTATACAAAATGATGTTTTGAGGAAAAATGCATGCCAGAGATCATTGTATTTTAAATTTTACTTTTTATAAAACATATTATAAAAGACAAAACTGAGGCCTGGGGAGGTGATCAACTTGCCCAAGGGCCCACCATCAAAAACAGAAAGGCTGAGACTGGAAACGAGTTATCTGACAATCATATTCAATGGTAAGACAAAATACTGACAGATTTTTTTTAGAATAGCTATTGACCAAATTGTCTAATTTTTCAACTATACACAAAGAGCCTCGCATGTGCCAGACACTGGAACCAGACACTCCAGAAAACAAGGCCACCCCAGCACCTTGATATCCCTGCCTTTCAAAATGTAGAAATTAAAATCATTATTTTCCTTAGATTAGCAGGAAACAGACTGTAATTCATTCAACATCCCCCACAGCAAGCTCTATCTATGCAAGGAACCAGAGGATCCTTATGCCTTAATTCCATGGTTCTCAGTGTCTTTAGACCATATTTCCAATGTTCATGCAAATTTCATTTTTGTTCCCTCGTTTATTCTGTGTTTTTAGAAATAAATGTTTTTGTTAAAAAACATATGTAATAAATGGCATGAAAAATGAAGAGGACTGTTCTAGAATAAAAAAGACTTGAGACTGAAGAAAAGATGTACTGAATTTGGTTAGATTCTGATTCAAGCAAAACACACGTAGAGAGATAGTTTGGAGAGAACTAGGGGATGTTGATTATGGGCTGCATATTGTGATTCTAAGGATTATTAATTTTGTTAGGTGAGGTAAATGGCCTGTGATTATGTAAGAACATGTCCGTAATTTTTAGAGGTATATTAAGAAGTGGGAGTAAAATGACAAGAACTTTGAAATGTGCTTTTAAATGCTACCACAAAGGGGGAAAGAGTGAGCAAATATCACAAAATTTATTTTTTAAAGACAGGCTCTCGCTCTGTCACCAAGGCTGGAGTTCAGTGGCATGGTCACAGCTCACTGTAGCCTCCACCTCCTGAGGTCAAGCCACACATACCCCCTCGCCCCCGCTTTAGCCTCCTAAGTAGGAGGCATGCCACCACACTCAACTAATTTTTGAAAATTTTTTTGTGGAGATGGAGTCTCACACTATGTTGGTGAGGCTGGTCTCAAACTCGTGGTCTCAAGTGATCGTTCTGCCTCGGCCTCCCGAAGTGCTGATATTGCAGGCATAAGCCACTATACCTGGCCCTGGCCCAAATCTTGATGATAACTTAATCAAGATTTTGTATTATGAAAATCTATTCTATCCTTTCTACTTTTGTTGGAAAATGTTTATGCTAAATTTTTTAAATACATGTTATTAAAATACTGGTAGTAATTATCACATGGTAACCTGTCTTAATCGTGTGATAACAATGTAAACTCAAAAATGCATTTTGCTTTAGACAATTTCTCAAGTGAGTTCCTGTTGTTCTTGGATTTGACAGAGATTTTTAATTTAATACAGTTTTTAAAGCAAATCATTTCACCTACACATCCTTCAAAATGGTTTAATCAAATCAGAAAAAAAATAAAAATCCTTGATTCATGGAGTTTTCATTCTGGTGGGGTAGGGTTGGGGGAGACAGTAAGAAAATAAATAAATAGGCCAGGCGCCCTGGCTCATGCCTGTTATCCCAGCACTTTGGGAGGCCCAGGCGGGCGGATCACGAGGTCAGGAGATTGAGACCATCCTGGCTAACTCAGTGAAACTCCGTCTCTACTAAAAATACAAAAAATTAGCCGGGCATGGTGGCGGGCGCCTGTAGTTTCAGCTACTGGGGAGGCTGAAGCGGGAGAATGGTGTGAACCCAGGAGGTGGAGCTTACAGTGAGCCAAGATTGCGCCACTGCACTCCAGCCTGGGTGACAGAGTGAGACTCCATCTCAAAAAAAAAAAAAGAGAAAAAAGAAAGAAAGAAAGAAATTAAACACACAAATATACACCTATCAGGTAGTAAGCACTAACAACAAAAATGAGGGCAGGAGAGAGAACAGAAAACAGTGGGGCAGGCGCAATTTTACCCTGGGCTGGAGTGATGGTTAATTTTATGTGTCAACCTCACCAGGCCATAGAATGCCCTGGCATTTGGTCAAACTTTATTCTGGCTGTTTCTGTGAGGATGTTGGGGATGAGGTTAACATTTCAATCAGCAGACGAGTAAAGCAGGCTGCCTTCTCTGATGCGGCTGTGCCTCATCCAGTCAGTTGAAGGACTAAACAGAATACACAGGTAGACCTCCTTGTAAGTAAGAGAGCATTCCTCCTGCTTGAGGGCCTTGGAACCAGAGCATTGGCTTTTTTCCCACTTTCAGACTCAAAGGAAAACATGGCTCTTCCCAGGTCTTGAGCGGGCTGGCCTCTTTTTTTTTTTTTTTTTTTTGAGACGGAGTCTCGCTCTGTCGCCCAGGCTGGAGTGCAGTGGCGTGATCTCGGCTCACTGCAAGCTCCGCCTCCCAGGTTCATGCCATTCTCCTGCCTCAGCCTCCCGAGTAGCTGGGACTACAGGCGCCCGCCACCACGCCCGGCTAATTTTTTGTATTTTCGGTAGAGACGGGGTTTCACCGTGTTAGCCAGGATGGTCTCAATATCCTGACCTTGTGATCCGCCCGCCTCGGCCTCCCAAAACGCTTTTTTTTTTTTTTAAAGACAGCATCTCACTCTGTTGCCCAGGCTGGAGTGCGGTGGTACAATCACGGCTCACTACAGCCTTGACCTCCCCAGGCTCAGCTGTTCCTCCTGCCTCAGCCTCCCAAGTAGCTGGGACTACCGGTGCACACCACCAGACCTGCCTAAGTTTTGTGTTTCTTTGTAGAGATGGAGTTTCACCATGTTGCCTAGGCTGGTCTCGAACTCCTGGTTTCCAGTGATTGATCTGCCTGCCTCAGCATCCTAAAGTACTGGGATTATAGGCATGAGCCACCGCACCCAGCCCAGCCTCTCTACTGGAATGACGCTAGGGTGCTCCTGGGTCTCCAGCTTGCTGACTTGCCCTGCAGATCTCAGGACTCGCCAACTTCCATGATTGTATGAACCAATTCTTTACAACAAAACTCCCTTTATATATACATACATCCTATTGGTTCTGTCTTTTCTGGAAAACTCTGACCAATACAGGTGGTCAAGAAAGGCTTTCCAGCAAGACCTGAATGAGGTGAGCATGCAACCCACATGTTACGTAGGGGAAGGAGCTCCAGGCAAAGGGAATAGGATGTGCCCATGAGTTTGGAGACAGTAGTGAGGGGGAGCGGGAGAGGTGATGAGGTCATAGAAGCACCCAGACCAGGTGATGGAGGGCTGTGTCAGGGGTCCCCAAGACCACCCCCAGGTTCAGTGATTTACTAGAAGGCCACGGGACTCAGCATGAAGCCAGACTCACACCTATGACTTATTCCAGAGAAGCGATCCCAAGCAAAATCAGCAGAGGGAAAGGGCATGTGGGGCAGAGTCAGGGAAGCCAGATGCCAACTTCCAGAGCCCTCTCCCCAGGGCATCATACAGGGCACACTTAGTTCCCCCAGCCACAAGTTGTAAGAACATGTGAGAACTGCTGTCTGCCCAGAAGCCATCACAGACTCCGTGCCCAGGGTTTTTATTGAGGGTTGATCACGCAGTGACCTGCCTGACATGTACCAAACTCCCAGCTCCCAGAAGGAAAGCAGATGTTCTACGCAAACCATATTGTTTACACAAACAGTCCAGGCGCAGTGAGCCACTCTTATCAGTGAACAGTGTGACCTTCCTGAAATCTAAGTTCCCAGACACCAGCCTAGGGCCAGCCTTGCAAGAAGGCCTTTCTGGGGGTGGCAGTCAGATCTGCTGTGCTCCCTCATTCTGCACGAGGGCCTTCCTTACCCGCCGTGATAAGGCTTTTGGAGTGTGGAAGAAGGGCATGGAAATGGAGGATGGAGGATGCCAGGATCCTCATTTCCTCATCCTGTCATAGAAACATTCAGAGTGGACAGAGATCCCTGAGAATGCCAGTGCCAATGGCCTACTTCCCTACCATGGCTTCTCTGGAGCCTCTAAGAGGTCCTCTATGGGTCCTCCCCACCTCTAAGCTCGCGTCCACCTGCAGTGCAGTATGTGGGTGAGAGGGCTGCCCTGAGACGGGAGGTGCTCCTCACTCCCCACGCCTGGGAATGCCTACAGGAGAACCCCAAGTGTTTGGGAGCTTGCTGGGCTAGGGAACCTCAGCTCATCGGCCAGTAGAGACCAGGTCAGAACCACAGGAGGCAGCCCTGTGCCAGAGTCCAGGGTCAGCTGTCAGCCTGCCATCCCCGAAGGTCGGATGGGGCCATCACGTTGCAGCGGTCACCAGTCTAGGGACTAGGAAACACCAGAGACTTCACAGCCGAGAACTACCCATGTCTAGAAGACTGAGTGAAGTTCCGGGATCCCATCCCATCCTGCTACCACGAGGTCAGGCAAATGCCCTGCTATGAACTGAATTGTATCCGCCACAAAATTCATAT
The DNA here is from genome assembly GCF_000951045.1 of Mandrillus leucophaeus. Classification (NCBI taxonomy): domain Eukaryota; kingdom Metazoa; phylum Chordata; class Mammalia; order Primates; family Cercopithecidae; genus Mandrillus; species Mandrillus leucophaeus. The sequence continues at coordinate 178,093 of NW_012109574.1, forward strand.
GTTGAAGCCCTAACCCCCAGAGTGATAGTATTTGAAGAGGGGGCCCCTGCGCGGTAATTAGGGTTAGACGAGTTCATGGCAGTGGAATCCTCTTGATGGGACCAGTGCCCTTATAAGAAGAGAAGCCAGAGAGCTTGTTCTCTCTCTCTGCATCTCTCTCTCTCTCGCTCGCTCGCTCGCTCTGTCTCTCTCTCTCTCCCCACCATGTGAGTCCATGTTGAGAAGACAGCTATCTCCAAGCCAGGAAGAGAGCTATCACCAGAAGAGGCCAATATTGAATTGATGTTGTTTAAAACCTTGAAAATAAGAGCGTTTATTCAAAAGGGATCAATCATCCAAAAATCCAAAAGATTTTTTTTTTTTTTTTTTACAAATATAGTCTTTACTGAGCATTACAAGTCAACAAAACCTGTGAAAAAAAGATTCCTTAATGGAAGTTTAAGTTATTAATGCTTTTAATATGGGGCATAAAACATCGACATATTTGTTTATAACATTTTTTCTAGAAAAGGTTAAAATTTAACCAGAATTAAGAAAAAACAAAAATACAGCTTGGTGTGGTGGCTCATGACTGTAATTCTAGCACTTTGGGAGGCTGAGGCGGGCGGATCACTTGAGGTCCGGAACTTGAGACCAGCCTGGCCAACATGGTGAAACCCTGTCTCTACTAAAAATACAAAAACTAGCTGGGCATGGTGGTGCAAGCCTGCAGTCCCAGCTACTTGGGAGGCTGAGGCAGGAGAATGACTTGAACCCGGGAGGGGGAGGTTGCAGTGACCTGAGATTGCACCACAGCACCCCAGCCTGGGTGACAGAGAAGACTCTGTCTTAAAAAGAAAAAAAAGAAAAAAAAATCCAGCATAAGCACATAGGCAGAATTTTAATGTTTTGGTAGTTTACATTAAGTTGATATAGGAAAAAATAACTAGTAATCATATGAATTTTACAGAAATTGAAAACCATATAAACTAAAGGGTATCTTTTGAATTCAGTTTACAAGGTTAAGAGGTTGCTTCTAGGTTATTTTGTTTGCATCATTTCTTTAGAAATGACATTTCCAATGTCCAGTGAAGACAAACACAAAGTAGATAGAAATTGCAGAGCTACAAAACATCTACAGTGCTGAATTACAGCAAGAGGAAAAATGTTTTTATAGTGTGCTTGCTTCTAGAAACTTCTGTTATTTCTTGTCTGTTACTTTCTTGCCAAAAAAGACTACCTAAACTAGTAAAGAATGACAAAACAAATACTTCACAATTAAACAAAGTAGTTTAATGTTTTCTTTTACCACTCAGCAGAGTGGTACACTCTGAGGAAGATCCCTTATAGAAGATAAAGAACTGCTGTAATTTTGTATCGTTTAACAAGTCTCTTTCTATCCCCACCCCTTTCCCCTACCCTTCCCAGCGTCTAGTATCCTTTTTTCTCCTTTTTATTTTTATGAGATTAATTTTTTTTTTTTAGCTTTCACATATGAGTGAGAACAGGCGGTGTTTAACTTTCTGTTCCTGGCTTGTATTACTTAACATAATCCTCCAATTCTATCCGTGCTGAAAATGACAGGATAGGAAGAAAAAGTTCTAGTGTTCTATACCACTGTAGAATTGAGAGGTGAGGCCAGCTAGACTTCCTGGGTCAAGTGGGGACTTGGAGAACTTTTCTGTCTGGCTAGAGGATTGTAAATGCACCAATCAGTGCTCTGTGGCCAGCTAAAGGATTGTAAATGCACCAATCAGCACTCTGTAAAATGGACCCATCAGCAGGACGTGGGCAGGGCCAAATAAGGGAATAAAAGCTGGCTACCTGAGCCGGCAACCCACTCGGATCCCCTTCCACGCTGTGGAAGATTTCTTCTTTTGCTCTTCACAATAAATCTCGCTGCTCCTCACTCTTTGGGTCCGCACTATCTTTATGAGCCTTAACGCTCACCGCGAGGGTCTGTACCTTCACTCCTGAAGTCAGCAAGACCATGAACCCACCAGGAGGAATAAACAAATCCAGATGTGCCATCTCTAAGAGCTGTAATAGGCCAGGCACGGTGGCTCAAGCCTGTAATCCCAGCACTTTGGGAGGCTGAGGCGGTCAGATCACGATGTCAGGAGATTAAAAAATTAATCTCATAAAAATAAAAAGTAGAAAAAAGGATACTAGACGCTGGGAAGGGTAGGGGAAAGGGGTGGGGATAGAAAGAGACTTGTTAAAGGATACAAAATTACAGCAGTTCTTTATCTTCTATAAGAGATCTTCCTCGGAGTGTACCACTCTGCTGAGACCATCCTGGCTAACACGGTGAAACCCCGTCTCTACTAAAAAATACAAAAAACTAGCCAGG
>NW_012109574.1:180669-245395 GCF_000951045.1 Mandrillus leucophaeus
AGACCATGAACCCACTGGAAGGAAGAAACTCTGGACACATCTGAATATCTGAAGGAACAAACTCTGGACACACCACCTTTAAGAGCTGTAACACTCACCGCGAAGGTCTACGGCTTCATTCTTGAAGTCAGTGAGACCAAGAACCTACCAGAAGGAATACATTCCGGACACAGGATGACTATAGTTAACAATAATATACAGTTTAAATACCTAGAAGGGGGATAGTGAATTTTCCCAACACAAAGAAATGATACGTGTTTGAGATGATGAATATGCTAAATATCCTGATCTGATCACTATACATTATATGTACTGCAACATCCCTATATACTCATAAATATGCACAATTATTATGTATCTATTTAAAATTTTTCAAAACTAAAAAAAAAAAAATTTTTCAAAACAAAAAAAAAAAAAAAAAAAGAACTGCATGTATTTGTACATCCATAAAGGGCGAGAGTAAATTTTCAGCCTGGCACACATTCCACAGACATTTATGGAAAACCACCACTTGCTAGCACTGTTCCAGGAGCAACGCTCATGGAGCTTGAGAAACTCATCTCCTTCCCCCATAGGGATGAAACTTTCCACCTTATGATGTGGGTGAGGGCTGAGTTTGGCATGAGTAGTCAAAGAGGCCCCATCCCAGGAAGTGTCCATCAGGCTGAGATCTGATGTCAAGGCACAGGATTTAATCAGGAAAGACCAGAAAGACACTTGGTCTGAAGCCAGGGGTAGAGAGAGAAGAGCACATTGGAGCTCCCGCCCCTTGAGAGCTGGGGCAGCATGTCACTTAGGATTCTCCAGAGATACAGAACCGCCAGTGGGATAGCAGTGTGCACGTGCGTGTGTATGTGTTGTATTAAGAGATTTGTTTCAGGGAATTGGCTCACAGGGTTGTGGAGGTGACACCTGAAATTTGTAGGGCAGGTCAGCAGGCTGGAAACTCTCCTGCAGGAGCTGATAATGCAGACTTGAGATGAAATTTCTACTTCCTCAGGGAAACCTCAGCTTTGCCCATCAGCCCTGTGGCTAATTGTGTGAGGCCCATTCACATTATCAAGGATGTCTTAGTCTGTTTTGTGTTGCTATAACATAATACCTGAGACTGGGAGATCTATAACAGACATTTATTTCTCACAGTTCTGGAGGCTGGGAAATCCAAGATCCAGGGGTTTGCATCTTGTGAGGGCCTTCTTGCTGCATTATCTCATGGCAGAAGAGTGAAAAGGAGAGTGAGAGAGAACAAGAGATTGAATTCACAGCCTCAAGCCCCTTTATAATTAGCATTAATCCATTCATGAGAGTGGAGCCCTCATAACCTAAACACCTCCCATTAGGCTCCACCTCTTGACACTGTTGCAATGGGGACTAAGTTTCCAGCACATGCTTTTTGGAGGACACATTCAAACCACAGCAGCGGGCAATCTCCTTTACTTAAAGTGTGGACATTTACCATCTACAAAATGCCTTCATCACAACACCTAGATATGTGGCTGCTTGAATAAGTGGATACTGTTGCTTGGCCTAGCTGACACATTAGACTAACCATTACAGTCAGAGAGGCACAAGAGGCACTTACGCCCTGCAGGCCCACGGGTGCTGATCTGCATGTGTACCCAGCAGGACATAGGTGAGCTGAGGTACGGCTGGGTGAGGCCAGGCTGGCCAAGGGCTAAACCTTTGAGCACTGTCCAGGCTGGGCCTTTGACATGTGTGATAAGGTCAAGAGAGCCAGGGCCCTGTGCAGCAGCCGGAGTTTCACTTATGATATAGTTTGGATATTTGCCCCCACCCAAATCTCATGTTTAAATGTAATCCCCAGTGTTGGAGGTGGGGCCTGGTTGGAAGTGATTGGATCATGAGTGGATCCCTCATGAATGGCTTGGGCCATCCCCTTGGTGATAAGTGAGCTCTCTAAGTTCACACAAGATCTGGTCATTTAAAAGTGTGTGGCACCTCCCCACCCCCTTGCTCCTGCTTTCATCATATGATGTGCCTGTTCTCCCTTCACCTTCCACCATGATTGTGAGCTTCCTGAGGCCTCCCTAGAAGTTGAGCAGATGCCAGCACCATGCTTCCTGTAAAGCCTGCAGAACCATAAGCCAATTAAACCTCTTTTCTTTATAAATTACTCAGCCTCAGGTATTTCTTCAGAGCAACGCAAGAACAGCCTAACACAACCTAACTGGCTCCTCCCTATCTAGCTTCTGCCGTAGGCAACATCCTCCCAAAGACCAACCTGAAGTTCAGCTGAGTCTGAACTCCCTGCACGGAACAGGGCTCCATGCTTACACCCTTACAGGCCTCTCTCCTATCAGTACACTCACATCTTTTATTCAGAGGCAAGTTACCCACATGCGGCAACCAGATGTGTGTTTCTTCACAACCTATCACAGTTCTTGGTACATAGTAGCTGCTAATTAAATGTCCATTCTTTCTACCTTAATTCCATATGAGATGGTCTGTAGACTATCCTGGGTGCCCTTCTTTATGCTTTGGTCTCTCTAGTTTGTCAATATTTTTCTTAAAATGTGTGGCACTCAAAAATCTGATGTAATGTTCTCTGTGTTTACTAACCAAGTCAAAGAAACTATTGTTTTCTGTGATCAACTACTAGATGCCAATTAATTCAATTAAAGATGCAACTGGGTTTTTTTTTTTTTTTTTTTTGTCCCTGCATTTGTTCACTCAGCAAATATTTATTGAATGCTGACTATGTGCCAGGCATTGTTCTACATACTAGGGATGCAGCAGTGAACAAGAGCTTACATTCTAGTGGGAGAGACAGATGTTAGCCAAGCAGACAGGGAAGTACACCAGATCATCTCAGATTGTAAGTGCTGGAAGGACATGAAACAGTCTAATGTTGACAGATGCAGGAGGCAGATAAAGGCGAGGGTCCCTGGAGAATCTCCAACCTGCCTGTGTGCTGGGAGAATGGGGTGGATCCATGGAATTTCTCTCTGTGTACAGTGGGGAGGAGCCTGGCCTCTTCAGTTCCTCTGTGGTGGCCTCTGGTATTCAGTCTGTGAGATAGCCCACTAGCACGATTCCCTCTTACTTTGCTGAGAGTTTTTTTTTTTTTTCCCACGACTCCCTCTCGCTTTGCTGAGAGGTTTTTTCCTTTTTCTTTTTTCCTTTTACCCAGCACATTCTGTTCCCCCTCATTCTTCAATGTGTCTATGTGCCTAACTTTTCCTGGTCATGTTGAAGCGGCATCCTTGTCTGGGGTAATACCCAAGGTTTGTTGTCTCATGCCAAGAAAATTAAGGATACAGACACACACAGGAGTGAGTTTAGGAGCAAAAGTTTAATAGACAAAAGAAAGAGAAAGGAGAACAGCCCTCTCTCATGCTAGAGTGTGTGTGTGTGTGTGTGTGAGAGAGAGAGGGGCACCTGAATGGGAATTCTGGCCCTTGGTGGAGTGTACCAGATTTTATAGACAGACTTGAGGAAGCAGTGTCTGATTTACATAGGACCCAAAGATTGGTTGAACCAGATGTGACATTTACATAACTCGCAAGGAAGCTGGTGGCCCCACCTTGATCTTATTATGCAAATACGTCTTTGCTCCTTACTGTACACGTGGCTGGCAAAGAGAAGGAAAGATGGAGCCACCATATTGAACACACGTAGTCCCAAGTAACCTTTTTCTATTGGCGCAGCTGCTGGGGCATTCACCTGTGCAAGCTTCTAGCTTGCTTGTCTATATCTGCAGCTCGATTTTACAGGCTGCTTGTTGTTAGAAAAGAAAGTGATTTTGGGCCTGCTTTTTATTAAAAGGAAAACCTTATGAAAGACTCCCATGCCCTCAATATCTGCCTAAATAATTTCCTCTTAACTCCTGTATAATTGCGACAAGAACCTGGCTTTAGCTCAACTAAGGAGCAAAGTTCTACAACAACACCACAGGAAGTGACTGGGAAGGGGATTGGTATTGGGCTGGGTGGTGAGGGAGAATCTCTTTGAGGGGCAGACATTTGAGCAGGGACCTAACAAGTGAGTACACAAAGAGCATAGTGTCACACTGTCGATCCAATCATCATATTGTTTTGATGAACCAGTCATCTGAACAAGCAAAAAAAAACCCCAAAATCCCAGATTTCTTTACATGAATTATTAAGCCTGATCTTCCCACTGTGCCCTTAGCAAGGGATATATGCATTATGTTTCTGTGATAATGATGTTCTCTAGTATCTGTATTTGATGCTTTAACATCCTGGGGCCTTGCTGACCCTGGAGGTTCTGCCCCTCCCAGGGTTGGCTAGTTCCTAGAGGTAAAGAACTCACTTGCAAGCGTGCCTTTCAAATGCAAACCAACCCATCTAGAGCCCATGCCCTGAGCACCTCCTCTATGGGGCTCTTACACGTAGGACCTCTATCCCCCTCCCCTAATTGCCCCCAGGCAGGGTACCAGACAACTGGAGACAGCTCCTGTGCCCCAGAGCCTGCTAGAATTATTCAAACTAGCCAGTCAGAAGCCTGCCCATCCTGCTTTTCCATGGAAACTAACAAAAGCCCTTGTCTGAGTTCCCCCTGCTCCCTCTGCCTCCTGGCTGAGCCACTGCTTCCCCGCGGGGCCCTGCGTGGACCATGAGAATAATACAAGCTTCTGCCTTCATGACATGAATGTCCTTGTCTGCAGGTTTTATCATACCTGATTGAAACAAATCCCCAGGGACACTTTAAAACTGTTTTCATTTATCTTCATTAAATCTCTTCCTGTTTGCCTTGGACCACTGTTTCAAGCTGTCACCATCATTTGAAGTTCTCAGTGTCTTCTGTGACATTTTCCTTCCCATCTCTGTGTCATCTGCAGAGCTGATAAATGTCTCCTGCATTTCCATGTTCATGTCCATCTCATATCCCATCACTAGGAGGAGTCTCATATCCCATCACTAGCAGGAGTCACGGGCTACATCCTGTGATATTCCCCTAAAACTCCTTAGTGAAAGCACCACCATTACTTAATTCAGGAGTGAGGCCAATTTATTTTAACTTCTCTAAAACCTCTTTATCAGAAGCTTCACATTTTTCTATCTTGTAACATGAAAGATGATATTAATTCCCTGATGAAATTAAGAACATTGGACTCTAGCATCACCTTACTTTATCAATGCAATATTGTGATATGAGAAATATATATTTGTTCTCTGCTCCCAGTTCCAGAGACAACTCCTAACACCCTCGTAGATAGGTGTGCTAGGAGAATCTTCTGCTCCAATATTTGTTCTTTGACCCCGTTGCTGACACAGAGCTCCTAAATTCCTTGGAATTTAATGGGTGATATGAGTAATTTTTTGTATGCTGATGAGATGACTGTGAGCTGGTAGATCCCGGAGAATCTCAGGACGGGGCTGGCTGCCAGAGGAACCAACTATGTGACATAAGGGTTGAGACTTTCAGCCCCACTTCCCAACCTCTGGTAGGAGGGTAGAGGAGCCCTGAAGGCTGAGCTGATCGCCAATGGCCAACGACTTAATCAATCATGTCTATGTAATGTCGCCTCCATAAAACCCCCCAAAGGCTAGGATTTAGAGAGTTTCTGGACTATTGAACACAAGGAGGTTCTGGGAGGGTGGTGTGAACCAACAGAGCGTGGAGGTTCTATGCCCCTGTCCCAGATCTTGCCCTACGCATCTCTTCATTTGACTGTTCAGCTGCTATCTTTTGTATTATTCTTTATAATATATGGGTAAACACAAGTGAGATTTGTTTTGAGTGCTGTGAGCGGCTCTAGCAAATTAATTGAAGCCAAGGAGGGGATCATAGGAACCTCCCATTTCTAGCCAGTTGGTCAGATAGAACAGCCTGGGGCTTACAACTGGCATCTGATGTGGGGACAATCTTGGGGGACTGAGCCCTCAACTTGTGGGACCTGACGCTACCTCCAGGTAGGATTTGAATTGAACTGTAGGACACCCAGCTGGTGTCGAAGTGGAGAAAACGTACACACATTTTGGTGACCAGAGGTGAAGTGTTCTGTGTTGCAGTGACTGTGTAAAAAAAAGAAAAAGTGGGTTTTTTCTATCTCAATCAACCTAGTGTCAACTTCAAAAAAAGCAAATGGGATGAATCTTGCAGGACGTGTATTTTGTTGATCAGTATCGTTTTCTGATTGTCATATTATTTTTAAAATGCTTGTGGGGGCTGGGCACTGTGGCTCATGCCTGTACTCCCAGCAATTTGGGAGGGTGTGGGTGGGTGGATCACTTGAGGTCAGGAGTTCGAGACCAGCCTGGCTAACATGGCAAAACCCTGTCTCTACTAAAAATACAAAAATTGGCTGGGCATGGTGGCTCACGTCTGTAATCCCAGCACTTTGGGAGGCTGAGGCGGGCGGATCATGAGCTCAGGAGTTTGAAACCAGCCTGGCCAAGATAATGAAACCCTGTCTCTACTAAAAGTACAAAAATTAGCCGGGCATGGTGGCACACACCTGTAATCCCCACTATTTCGGAGGCTGAGGCAGCAGAATTGCTTGAACCCGGGAGGCGGAGGTTGCACCGAGCTGAGATTGCGCCACTGCACTCCAGCCTGGGCGACAGAGCGAGACTCCATATCAAAAAAAAAAAAAAAAAAAAAGAAGAAAGCAAGCTTGTGAGGAATTTTTGCCAAACATATTAGTCTATAGGTTCCGGCATTTTACCTTATTCCCTTTTTAAGAAACTAAGACACCATTTCCTAGGATTAAGAGTCTTTGCTTGTTTCCTCCATGAAAATTGATAAACATATGTGAATTTGGGAGGGTTGCAAGACCATGACACTCACTCAGAGCAAAGATGTAATTACCATGAGTCCTGACATCATATTCCCAGCATGATAAGCAGCGAATTCTGGGCACTTGCAAGTATGAAAATCATGAATATTGCCCATACCTGAGATCATTTGAGAGGAAAGAAAAAAATTAAAACTGAGAAATAAAAATAGCAAAAATATTTTTTTAAAAAAATGCCTTCCATTTATTTTAGCCTCTACTCCCACTTCAAACACAGAGGAATATTTTAGCACTGCCCATGAAGGTTTCTTAAATTAGAATATAGAAATGTTAAACTAATGCATGTTTTTAATAAAGCAATGAATGCTGCTTTTAAAATAAAATTATTCTTTAAAAGGACTTGAGAGTTCATTTTTCTTTTTAATTTAAAGACTAGAAAGTAGTTCCTTTACTTTAAAAAGAAATTACTGCGGTGTGGCTATTTCATGCTATTATGTGGTTTTTATTGCATTTGGGGGCCATCTTTTTCTCAGCACAACAAAGAAATGTCAATAAAAAAAAGACTGTCTATAAGAAAGAATTTTTAATTCTTTAAATTTTAAAAGATGTCTTTAATTTTGGTTGCTCTTAAACATCAACAGCCTCTTAAGATTTAACTCTTGACTCAGGAAAACAAATTAGCAACCATTTTCCTGATCTGGATTTTGTGTTTTTCACCTTGTTGTTCTAAAATGACGGAAGGGTCAGGTGCGGTGGCTCACGCCTGTAATCCTAGCACTTTGGGAGGCTGAAGCAGGCGGATCATCTGAGGTCAGGAGTTCGAAACCAGCCTGGCCAACATGGGGAAACCCTGTCTCTACTAAAAACACAAAAATTAGCCAGGTATAGTGGTGGGCACGTGTAGTCCCAGCTACTAGGGAGGCTAAGGCACGAGAATTGCTTGAACCTGGGAGGTGGAGGTTGCAGTGAGCTGAGATTGCGCCACTGCATTTTAGCCTGGGTGACAGAGGGAAGCTTCATCTCAAAAAATAATAATAGTAATTAATAATAATAATAATAATAATAAAATGAGGGAAGAGCAGACTTTGTGAGGGGCCTCCGGGCCCTTCGAAGGGCATCAGAGGAATCACAGGGACTGCTTCCGCTACAAAAATTGAGTAGGCGCCCCACACCTGGGCCAAAAGAGCGTATCAGAAAGACTAGACCAACTGCATCTGCACGACTGGAGCACCAGGAAGAATAAAAATCAGCTCCTGAAATATAAATGCTGACCTGATTTCAAGGCAGGTTGATAGTGAAAATGTTGCATCACACCCAGGGAAACAATAGCTACACTGAGGTGGGACTTCATGAAGACAGTCAACGTTTGTAAGACTCGGAGAGAACAAAATTAAATATTTAAGAACCAGATCATATTTAGGCATGGATTGATTCTGGTTCAGGAAATGTATATTTAAGTGTTTTTAAAGGATGCTGTGATTTTCAACAATGCAGGTTTTTGTTCTAAGTGATTTAGGAGAATTGAAAAGTGAATGTCACGGCTTTGTTTGCTTGGAGCCCCTTGTGACATGAGCTAGGTGACTCAGCAAAGGAGTAAAACCAAGCAGGGTGGAGATGACTGTGAACAAGGGAGTGGTAGACTCATCCTTAAAGGCTGTCGGTCTTCAGGGGGAACTGTTTCCACGTGGACTTCGCTCCACCACCTGCAGCACAGTTACTGGCACATCCAGAGTCTCCGTATGGGTTTGCATGGCTGAGTGAGCTGCTAATATTTCTGTTATGTCACAGAAAAACCTTAACAGACAAATCAATGGCATCGGCTGTCAATGATCCCAATGCAAGACCATGAGCAGATGTTTCTGAGACCTGAATTTTACAGTCTATTTATAAAACTGATAGAGAAACTTCACCCACCCACTCACCCACCAGGGAAAGTGCATAGCAGAGTGTTTGCTCTTTTATTCATTCATTCATTCATTTTCCTTTTTCAAAAAAATTATTATGTATTTATTTTGAGATGGAGTCTCGCTGTATCACCCAGGCTGGAATGCAGTGGCACAATCTTGGCTCACTGCAAACCCTGCCTCCCAGGTTCATGCAATTCTCCCACCTCAGCCTCCCGAGTAGCTGGGATTACAGGCATGCGCCACCACATCCAGCTAGTTTTTGTATTTTTAGTAGAGGCACGGTTTCACCGTGTTGGCCAGGGTGGTCTTGAACTCCTGACCTCAAGTGATCCACCTGCCTCAGCCTCCCAAAGTGTTGGGATTGCAGGCACGAGCCACGGTGTCTGGCCTATTTTGCTTTTAATTATGAAAACTTTCAGACATACCCAAAAGCAGGAAGAATGATACAGTAAACCCCCATCAGCCAACTGCAACATTTACCAACTATTGCAAGCGACTAGCGACTATTTGGGCCAGTAGCATGGGCAGTAAGAAGAATTTACCAAAACAGTTATAGGTATAGAAAGGCAGATTTATTAGAGAAGGTAGGAAAGTATGTTGCAAGGAAGCAATGGGCAGGTCAGCAAGAGAGGAGCTGACTGCAAGGAGACAAAGGCTTGCTGGGGATTTTATAGGACAGTGCCTGTGCTATGTGTTGAAGAGGGCTTTGTGCAGTACTGATAATGCCACAGTTGCAGTGAGCTCACTTGCATTTTTCTATCAGCTGAGGGTCTGGTGATAGCTGGGTGCAGGAAGATTTTAAGTTATTTGTGCAGGAGGACTATGCATTCTGGATCATGAAGAAAGGCAGACTTACAGTTTATCTGCTTGCTCTTTTTACTTTCTCCTGGTCCTGCGGGCCTGACTCATTTTCTCTAATTAGGACTCTACGTCAACTCTTGAATCTTATTTCATCTGTAATTCCATGCAGGTCCCTCCCCAGACACACATTATTTTGAAGCAAATCCTCAATATCATATGATTTCATCTGTAAACACGTTGGTATATTATATATGTGTTGGTACATATGTATGACTCTATTTTTAGGTATGATCACAATCCCCTTATTTTAACAAAGAACATTCATATTCAAATTTCCCCATTTGTCTCATAAATGTTTTGTACAGTTGGTTTGAGGCAGGATCCAAATAAGGTCTAAACATTGTGTTTGATTAATATATCTATTAAGTCTCTCTTTTTTTTTTTTTCTTTTGAGACGGAGTCTCACTCTGTCACCCAGGCTGGAGTGCAGTGGTGCGATCTCGGCTCACTGCAATCTCCGCTTTCCAGGTTCACGCCATTCTCCTGCCTCAGCCTCCTGAGTAGTTGGGACTACAGGTACTCGCCACCATGCCTGGCTAATTTTTTGTATTTTTAGTAGAGATGGGGTTTCACAGTGTTAGCCAGGATGGTCTCCATCTCCTGACCTTGTGATCCACCTGCCTCGGCCTCCCAAAGTGCTGGGATTACAGGCATGAGCCACCACGCCCAGCCTGTTAAGTCTCTTTATGTATAGATTTTTCTTCCCATTTTTTTTTCCTTGCAATCTTTTGTTGTGGAAGAATTCTGGTCATTTGCCTTGTATAGTTTCCCACATTCTGGAGTTTCCTGACTATATCCTTATGGTATTTATGTGTTCTGCTGACTCTAGCATTTCCTGTAACTGGTAATTAGATTTAAAGTCTTGACTCATGCAGTTCAATTTTTTGTGGGGGTAGGGGGTAGGAAGACTTTATAAGAGGATATTTTAAACTCCCAACAGGATGTGGGTAATATTTGGTCTCTTTTTAGGCAGTTTGTGCCCATTAATGATCCTTACGTAAACTCTTTAATTCATTTGCAAACATTTGAATGCTGATTGGATATTTTTAGATGTGGTAATTAAATCATGGTTATGTGTCTTAAGAAAGAACCTTTATCTTTAGAGATACATACTGAAATACTTACAGATACTCTAATTCTATCATTTCTTCTTCCTTTGCTGGATCTGAAGCTCAAAGAAATGTCTAGAGAAACGCAGTTTATATTAGCAAGGCAAACTAAATGATTTATTCTTTCCCCTTATTTACCAGTTTTCAAAATAACCTTTTGGTTCCTTAGAACTCCCCAGGAGTTATTTTTTTAATGTAGTTGTAATATGGACTCAACAATTTCAACATGTTTGATGTGTGATATGGTCTCTTTTGTCCAAAAACTTTAGGGTTCTGCACAGAAAACTACACATCTGTAAAAGTAACTTTCTTATCCTAATTATTTTCAAAGAAGCAACAGTGAAAAATAAGGGGAAGCAGGGGAAGAGATAGCAAGAATGATTTTTTAAATACTGCATAATGAGGAGGTCCAGCAGAGAAAAGAAAGCAGTAGAGAAAAGGAATTTCAAAACAAGAAAATGGAATGCGTGATTTCCCAAATTATGGGGCTGGAAGCTTGAGAAGAATGAGAAAATGTGAATCTCAACCCCAGTAATCCAGGCTCCAACTGCGTGGGGGCTGAACTAAGGCATCTCACGTGAATATCCATTCTTTTTTGCCCCCTTCATGCAAGTGGTTATGTGGGATAACAAAACTAAGCCCCACAGCCCTTGCTTTCTTGACTAAAATCCAGGGGACAGGTAAATTTACTCATAAGCTACCACCCAACGTCTAACAAGCATGAGTGATCAGCAATGGTGGACCTTCTTTGGTGATCTACCATCCTCTGGCAGTTCAATAACCAATACACCTCACCAGAAGTAACACGTCTACTTTACAGATGGGTACGCAGACGTGATCAACTTCACAAGCAGGAAAACTGACTCCAGCAATGGAAATCACTGGTGTTGCCACCATATTCATGGCTCTCAAAACTCAGGGACTCAGCAGGGCGTGGTGTTCATACGCGTAATCCCAGTGCTTTGGGAAGCTGAAGCAAGAGGATTGGTTGAGGCCAGGAGTTTGAGACCAGCCTGGGCAACACAGAAATTCCCTTATCTCTATAAAAAATGTTTAAAACTTAACCAAGCATGGTGGTGTGCACCTATAGTTCCCAGATACTCAGGAAGCTGAGGGGAGAGAATCACTCAAACCCAGGAATTTGAAGCTGCAGTGAGCTACGCTCACACTACTACACTCCAGCCTGGGCGACAGAGCCAGACCCTGTCTCAAAACAACAACTACCATAAAAATTCAGGGACTCAAAGACCTTAAGAAATCTCACCATGGCCTCTGCAGAAAGATGAGCAGATCCTTATTAAAGGGTTGATTAGTCCTGAAACCTATGATAATTAATAATTCATAGGCAGCCATGCCCCCGCTTCCTGGGAGATGGCTTCATGTGTCCTTAACGACACATCCTGAGCAAGGCCACAGCCAAGCAGCTGTCCGGGGAGAGCCAGGCAGTATCTTTGAGCCTGGCCATGGGAAAGCGGCAGAAATCCGAGAGCCCAGTGGGACTGGCTGGTTTGACCTCTGAATTAACTATGCTTTTTATTTTCTGTATCTTGTGATGTTTTAACATCTCCTGGGGCCCTTGCAGAACCATGAAAAGACTCCTTCTCCCAGGCTGGCTCATTCCTAGGGGTGGTGTCAAGCTTTCCTGTTTAGAGGAGGAAAAACTCCTTTCTACCCTGTTGAGTTCTGTGGCTGGGCCTAACAAGTAAACTGACTAAAACAGATTAACAAGGGAAAAGCGCACAATTTATTTAAGATTTGGGCTGAGTGCGGTGGCTCATGCCTGTAATCCCAGCACTTTGGGAAGCCAAGGCGGGCAGATCACCTGAGGTCAGGAGTTCAAGACCAGCCTGGCCAACATGGTGAAACCCTGTCTCCACTAAAAATACAAAAAAATTAGCTGGGCATGGTGGCTGGCGCCTGTAATCCCAGCTACTCTGGAGGCTGAGGCAGGAGAATCACTTGAACCCCGGAGGCAGAGGTTGCAGTGAGTTGAGATCACGACACTGCACTCCAGTCTGGGTGACAGAGCAAGACTCCATGTCAAAAAAAAAAAAAAAAAAAAAAAAAACGCTCAGAGCTGGGCTTTCCCCTCCCCGTCTTCCACTGTGGCTTCCCCAATGGCTCTGCTTGGTGTGGCATGTCTGTTTCTCAGCAAATGTAATACCTTCTTCTTCCAATGGCATTGGCCTCTATAAATTAAATCCCGAGTATAATTTTAGAACAGGTCCCACAGGAAGAAGGGTCAAAGGGAGAAGTATGAGAAAAGTAGGCAGGAAATCAAAAAGAAACAGCAGGAGAAACCAAATGAACAAAATCTGAGTGATAAAGAAGGGAGTAGCAGACTCTGGGGATGTCCTTCCCTTCCCTAGTGTAGGTAGGAACAGTGAGAGCAGGTGCACTGAAGGAAATGCGGGCTGGAAAAGGCCACCATAATCCATCACAGGACCGCCTGGATTTTTACATGTATGTTTGGCATTTTCAAATGATCTCATTTGAACCTAAATCATCTCCTTTAGGCAGGTACAGTTGTCTGTTTTTCAGACCCATTTGTTCAACAAAATGTTTACGCGGGGGCCAAATTTCTAACAACACAGATATCACATGTTTTCTCTTCTAGCTCCTGGTTGTAGAAACCCGGGCTGCGTGAATAATTAAATAATGTAAGGTTGTTACTAATTATGGAGTACATTTCTTAATAATAATGTGCACACACCATGTTCATAGCAGCATTATTCACAAATAGCCAAGCAGTAGAAGCAGCCCAGCATCTGTGGATGGATGAATGAATGAATGAACTAAATGTGGTGTATATATACAAATAATATGATTCAGGCTTAGGAAGGAAAAAGGTGACCAGGCGCGGTGGCTCATGCCTGTAATCCCAGCACTTTGGGAGGCTGAGGCGGGTGGATCATGAGGTCAGGAGTTCAAGACCAGCCTGGTCAATATGGTGAAACCCCATCTCTACTAAAAATACAAAAATTAGCCAGGTGTGGTGGTGCATGCCTGTAGTCCCAGCTACTTGGGAGGCTGAGGCAGAAGAATCGTGTGAACCTGGGAGGCAGAGGTTGCAGTGAGCCAAGATCACATCACTGTACTCCAGCCTGGGTGACAGAGTGAGACCATTTCTCAAACACACACATACACACAAAATAAAATAATATAATATAAAATAAAATAAAATAACATGAGATGAGATGAGATAAAATAAAATAAAATGCTAATATCTGAACCCTGCCTCAGATCTAGTGAATCAGGTGAACCCACTCTAAGGGGTTGCGGGGCACAGCCTGTTTTATGAAGTCCTCTGCTAATGCTGGGCATTGCAGTTTGAGACCCACTGGAATACATGTTGCCTAAGGCCACACATCTAATTATCAGCAGAATGAGGAGTTGAGCCCAAGGGTCAGGCTATGAGCTGATTCTGTCTTCATTACATTACACAACCACAAGATAGAAAGCTGAGCCAGAAAAACAGTCAATTCCTCAGTAAAGCCTATGGTGACTCTATGGTACATACTTCCCTGGTCCACAGAGCTCACAAAGAGACAAACCAAGCCCTGCAGCCCCTGAGGACCACTGTGTGATGTACAGGTGCACCTGCTGACAGGGACAGGCTGTGGGGCTGCTGAGCAGCCACCACCAGGGAGGAGCATTTCCTGAAGTTGTAACTGTGGCCACAGCTGAGCATCTGCATTGGTGTTCAATGTGGCAACTAGCTCATTCAACAAAACACGGAAGTGGGCTAAAATGGGAGAAGGTGCTGTGAGCTGAATCATGTCCCCCAGGAAGATAGGTTCAAGTCCTCACTCTCAGTACCTGTAAACATGACCTTATTTGGAAATATGGTCAGTTTGGTGCAGTGGCCCATGCCTGTAATCTCGGCACTTTAAGAGGTTGAGGCAGGTGAATCACTTGAGGTCAGGAGTTCAAGACCAGCCTGGCCAACATGGCGAAACTCTGTCTCTACTAAAAATTTAAAAATTGGCCGGGTGTGGTGGTGAGCACCTCTAATCTCAACTACTTAGGAGGCTGAGGCAAAAGAATCGCTTGAACGTGGGAGGCAGAGGTTGTAGTGAGCCAACATTGCACCACTGTACTCCAGCCTAGGTGGCAGAGCGAGACCCTGTCTCCAAAAAAAGAAAAAAAAAAAATAGGGTCTTTGCAAATGTAATCATGTTATAATGAGGTCACACTGCAGTAGGGTTGACCCTAATCCAATATGCCTTGTGTCCTTATAAGAAGAGGACAAGAGACAGACACATAAATAGAGAGAACCCGTGGGAAGAGAGAGGCATTGATTGGCACAATCCATCTACAAGTCAAGTAATGCCAATGATTGCCAGCAAAGCACAGTAGCTAGGATAAAGTCCTGGGCAGATTCTCCCTCAGAACCTCCTGAGAGAGCCAGCCCTTGATTTCAGACTTCTGGTTTCCAGAGCTGGGAGAGGATAAACTTCCTGGCCTTCAGATTACTATAAAGGAATATTTGTCAAGGTAGGCAGGCAGGACATACTTAGCTCTTTGTTTGTTTGTGGTTCTAAGTCTTAAGGATTCAGTCCTATGGAATGGGGGTCCATCTGGTGCCCTGTACCCCCAAACATCAAGGACTGACCTGGGTCAAAGGCATGGATGAGTGCCTGAGCTAGGGTGTCTCCCCAGCTCTTGCTCTTACAGCCTCCTTCTTTCTGCTCCTCTGCCTCGTTTCTTTCTTTTGTTTTTTTGATTTTTTGAGATGGAGTTTCGCTCTTGTAGCCCAGGCTGGAGTGCAGTGGCGTGATTTTGGCTCACTGCAACCTCCACCTCCTGGGTTCAAGCAATTCTTGTGCCTCAGCCTCCCGAGTAGCTAAGATTACAGGCAGTTACCACCATGCCCAGCTAATTTTTTTCTATGTTTAGTAGAGACAGGGTTTTATCATGTTGACCAGGCTGGTCTCAAACTCCTGACAGCAGGTGATCCACCTGCCTCTGCCTCCCAAAGTGCTGGCATTACAAGTGTGAGCCACTGTGCCCGGCCCCTTGTTTCTTTTCTAAAACACATTCTACGCTTTTAAGTTTGCTTGGGAAAACTCAA
Source organism: Mandrillus leucophaeus (assembly GCF_000951045.1). Classification (NCBI taxonomy): domain Eukaryota; kingdom Metazoa; phylum Chordata; class Mammalia; order Primates; family Cercopithecidae; genus Mandrillus; species Mandrillus leucophaeus. The sequence goes on from NW_012109574.1 coordinate 196,342, forward strand.
CATAGTGCCATAACCAACTGCCCCAAATGGGGTGTCTTACTAATACAGGGACCTTGGAGGAATTAACCTGCTAACTGAAAATACCTCAGCTTGTTAAGGGTTAATTACTTCTCTCTAGAGAACTTAAAAATGACAATGGACAATAAGCAACAGTAAGAACCAGGGACCCCAAACTTGGCATTAGTTTGCTGCTTTTCCCTCCAGAGAAATAAATACAACACAATTTTCCCTGAAGGAAGGTGCAGAAAAAAATCTCTAGTTTTCAATTAACAAGGGACCCAAGGCTCTGTTTTCACTGGTTTAACTATGCCTCTGGGTCAGATTCTTTCTTTTGAAATAATTAGATTGTGCTGAGACATTGACCCTAGCTTTCTTCAATCACATTTTTATTTTTTAACAGTTTTAATAGAATTCAAATGTTCATTACTACCTATTTCTATAAACAAGCTCATTTACCCAGTTCAAATGAAAATGAGAATAGGCTAGTCAGTAGGGGGTCCTTTAAGACATTTGGTGTTTTGGGAAATAATTTAGCAAATATTCATATTTGAATGAGTTGTTGTTCATAAGGCATATATTAATACATAGCTGGGATGCAAACCAGGCACTTTCATGTTACTTTCAATTAATAGATCAGTTTCATCCTCTAAAGGATACATAAAATGTGGCCCAGCACGTTGGGTCAGGCCTGTCATCCCAGCACTTTGGGAGGCCGAGGTGGGTGGATCACTTGAGGTCAGGAGTTCAAGACCAGCCTGGCCAACACAGCAACATGGTGAAACCCTGTCGCTACCAAAAAATACAAAAATCAACCAGGTGTGGTGGCGCACACCTGTAATCCCAGCTACTCTGGAGCTGAGGCATAAGAATTGCTTGAATCTGGGAGGTGGAGGTTGCAGTGAGCCGAGATCGTCCCACTGCACTACAGCCTGGGCAACAGAGGGAGACTTCATCTCAAAAAAATAAATAAATAAAAATAAAGGATACATAAAATGTGATACTATTGAAAAGTAGAATAATGAAATAATAAACTTTTCCCCAAAGGAATAGCTGAGAAAGTTGAGGATGTCACAGATTTTTGTTAATATTATTTTAAATACAATGAGTTTGATAACTCTTACAACTATTACCTAAATTAACTTAATATTGGGCGACTAGGGTGTGCCTGAGTCATAGCCTGGTTTCATGCTTCCACTACTTTTAGGATTCCTAGTAAAACATTATGGTAACTTCACAGTCTGTTTGAAAAAAATTTAATGTCATCCAGGGTAGATAATTAGCATGGTATAACTTTCCTCTTTTATTTTGCTTGCAGACTGTGTCCTGGAAACGGGACTGAAAACTAAGAAGAAGAAAGAGAAATGCAATCCAATTGTTATAAACTGCTTACATTTTTCCAAAAGAAGCCATTTCTTGGAAAGGTTAGACAGACCTATGACCTCATATGACAATAGTGAAGGATGAAAGAAAATCCAAAGCTGGGCGCAGTGGCTTATGCCTGTAATCCCGGCACTTTTGGGGGCTGAGGCGGGCGGATCACGAGGTCAGGAGATCGAGACCATCCTGGCTAACACCGTGAAACCCCGTCTCTACTAAAAAAATACAAAAAAATTAGCTTGGCTTGGTGGCGAGCACCTGTAGTCCCAGCTACTCGGGAGGCTGAGGCAGGAGAATGGCGTGACCCTGGGAGGCGGAGCTTGCAGTGAGCCGAGATCGCGCAACTGCACTCCAGCCTGGGCAACAGTGAGACTCCCATCTCAAAAAAAAAAAAAAAAAAGAAAATCCAAGAAACCATTTGTTTTTCATTCATTTTAAAGTAATTTACAGAGCAGTCCCTTTGTAAGGCAACACTGGACTGTTTCTAAAGGAGAGGCAGGTGAAACAATGGCTGAATTTTGAAACAAGCTCAGGGAGAGATGGGGCTATCGGCAGGTGAAGTCTGGCTGTGCATCCTACATGATCAGTAGGAACTGATCAGAATCCAGGATCCCATCCTCCATTTTATATAAGTGCGCAAACTTTGCATTTTTTTTGAAAAGCACAATCTTGTCATGTTCCACAGTTGGTCAGATTGGTGCGAATCCACCATCTAGTTTGCCTGTTTTGTCTTTATATAAATGGAATCGTACCATATGGATACTTTGCCTCTGGATATCCTGCTTTCACTACACATTATGTTTGTGAAACCCATCCATGTTGATGTGATCCCCAACACAGAATTTTCATGACCCTTTTATTGTATACAAATACATACATAACAGTTACTTGGTTAGACATCAAATCTGTGTGCATGACTATGTGCTTATCCACTTAAGACAACAGGTAAAAGGGGATCTGAGAAATTAATAGGGAGTGGGACTAAAGCTACTTAATTCCTGGGGGCAGGTTATATTTTAAGTTCAAATGCTTTGCTTTAACCTGTGGTTACTTTTATTCTAATTGAGGAAAGAGTATTGTGCCAGAATATAGTAGGCTAGGATGACTGTAAGAACTCAGTAATAGAATATCATTGCGAATATTATCTTTTTCACATCCAAACATATAAAAAGTAGCCTGTATATTTTTTTAAAACACATCTTAACTCCACACTTTATGACATTATAAAAGTTGAATGGCTCCTCTTGGTAAGGATATCGTTTACAGGTGCTAGGAAATAGCTTATTGATACCTGCGTTAACAGACTTTGTTTTGCCTAGAGAAGGGCAATAAAAATGAACCAAAGGATATTTCCAGAAAGGATTGAGAAAGCTGTTTAAGAAGGCCATGACTCTTCAGGTGCGTATGTGTACCTTTCAGCATCCTAGGAATTTTTATATTAAAAGCAAAATGTTTTTCCAATTACAGTCTACTTCAAGGAATTACTATTGTTCCTTTTGTCACAGGTAAAATCAGTGTTGGGAATTATAATTTGAGAAGAATATTACCCAGTAACATTGAATGTAGATGACTAAACGATTCTTACTCAGTGTGATGTATAATGCAACAGGGACCCTTGTAAATTGTCATACGCCAATAAAATGTCACAAGCAAAAAAAAAAAAAAAGAAACCCATCCATGTTGTTGCATGTAGTAGTAATTCATTCTTTTTTACTGTCAGGTATGCTATTGAATACATGTACCAATTTTGTTATTTTATGTAACATTGGTACATAAATGTACCAATTTTATTTTATCACAGTAAAAAATCATTTTTTAAAGGTATTGAGTAAAAATTAAGTTTCTCTTCCATTTCATCCCACCCAGTTCTAATGCTGCATGAGTGAGGGTTTCATTGTAGGTACTTCCAGCAGAAAGGGATTTGATGTTTTACAAGGAATTTGATGTTTACAAAATCTAGGGAAGGACTGGAAGAGGGACTGTCAAAAGGCTACCCCTGGAGTTATGCAGTTCAAGAGCAGCCACCATGCCTGTGACCCAGAGGTCAAGAAACCAATCCGGCCACCATCACCACAACTGCCTCTCAGCAACCAGCATGTAGGCACTGGCACAGAAATGTAGAATTCAGCTGCTCATGCCCCATGGCCTTGCCTAGCAGCAAATGCTGCAGCAGGAAGAGGCCCTGTGCCTCTCTTCTCTTTCCCAAATCGCACATTGTCCGGAGCTGCGTGGCCCGGCCATAGCGATTATAACTGACGACTGACGCCTGAGCTCTATATGCTTCCACTCTACACCTCCTCCCTAGATTTACCTTCTTCCCTGTACTGATATCTCATACGCCAGTACAAAATGGTGCTCTTCCGGGTTCTTCATCACCCATTTTCCCGCGCCCGGGAAAATGATCAACTTACGGCGCAGGCGCAACATGACGTCCGACCAAAGAAACCAAAACTTATCTGGCCACGCCCACCGCAGGGCCACCATCATCGCCCTGGCCCAACCTCCGCCCCTGCCGGTCTACATAAGGCATTACACTGCCACCAATAAAGGAGACTTGATCAGGATATTGTCTTCTCTCCATTTCTCGTGTCTCTTGTCCCCCCGAATTCCCACTCCCTCTTCTAGGGCCTACATTGACGATCCCGCCGGACGGGACAGCACATGAGCATCTCCAACTGAGGGAACTACATTCACTTTCAAGACTCTAGCTGCAAAGGAGTCAGAGAAAGTAGTCTTCATCTTTCTAACCTCTACGGTCAGGATGGCACCTTAAAATGAGGGTAGACTGGAAGCGGAGTCAACTCACAACTCAGCCACCTTCCCACAGGCAACCACTGCTGCCAATGACTTGGGGATCTTTCTAGAGATAATCCCTGTATAAACAAACATGATTACAGATATACCTTAAAAATACACACACACGCACACACACACACCCCATACTATTCATACTTTCTACATTGTTTTTTACCAAACAACACAATATATGAAGAATATAGTTTTATGTCATTCTATTTGACATAAAAGTACAATTTTGAACACTAAAATTTTTTTGCTGCATACTTTAAGGGATTGGATAACATCAGGATGATTTCACTCTATTTGATTGCACTTTCAAATGGTAATGGTTTTTTAATGGAATCGTTTGAAAGAACAGCCTTGACCTTATGAGAGAAAGCTCTTGTATGTTCCAAGAAACAAATGATCTTTTTATGCTGCTGTGCACACACTCTCACCTCCCACACATGGCAGACGATGTCCATTCTAGACCAACTGGCCACCTGCTCTCCTGCACATTCAGTCAGCTATAAGTCACCTTAAGGGAATCCGTCCTCTGTTGTGGCTAAAATAACTTTTACACTATGGGAGAAGGTGTCTGTGCTGCGCCCATATCTCCTGGCAGGAGCCACTTTCGTGAATGCTGGCCTGACTGCCAATTGTCTGCACCTGACACTCTGTTTGGAGGTTCTTTCTGGCTTTGGTGATTTCTTTGGCCTGTACAGGGGCAGGATGGAAATGCCAGCAAATGAATGTCCCCAAAGTGCAGCCCTCAACAGTGAAGTGTGTGGAAAATGCCCTTGCTCTTCCACCCCATGGGTGGGGAAACACTGGAGAGCATCTTTCCATGGCCCAGGGGTCCTCAGCAATGACTGCTTTCATAAAGCATGCTTGGTTGCCACCCTTTCCTCTCCTGACTCATTTTCCCATCCCCAACCATTGTTTCCTGGAACCACGCTGCAAATAGATTACTACTTATGCTGGAATCCTTGTCTAAAGGCCTGTTTCCAGGGGAACCCAGTGTAAGACATGTACACGAGTCAAAATTGGGCTGCAAACGTGACAGGGACTGGTGGCACCCCAGTGAAGGAAACGCAGTCTGCAAATGTTTAACACAGACACTGGATATTTCCAATGAAGGAGCTGCTATGGGCCAAATTGTGTCCCCTCAAATTCACACGTTGAAACCTTAACCCTCAGTACTCTCAGCATAACCATATTTGGAGATAAGGAGTTAAAGAGGTAATTTAGTTAAAATGAGGTCTTTAGAGTGGGTCCTAATCCAACATGACTGATGTCCTTAAAAGAAGAGGAGACTGGTCAGGCAAAGTGGTTCACACCTATAATCCCAGCACTCTGGGAGGCCAAGGTGGGCAGATCATTTGAGCCCAGGAGTTTGAGACCAGCCAGGGCAATATAGTGAGATCCCATCTCTCTCTATATTTTTTTTTTATTTTTTTAATTTCAAAAATATAATTTAAAAAATAATTTTTTTAAAAAAAGAAGAGGAGATTAGGTCAAAGATGCAGAGAAAAGACCATGTTAGGGCCCAACAAAAGCAACACCTGTAAGCTGAGGAAAGAGGCTGCAGAGGAAACCAACCCTGCCGACACCTTGACCTCAGACTTCCAGCCTCCAGAACTGTGAGGAAATACAGGTGTTTTTGTTTGTTTGTTTGTTTAAGCCATTCAGTCTGTGGTATTTTGTTACTGAAGCCCCAGCAAACTAACATAGGCACTTACGACTTCTAGCAACAGTCCATCTCACTTTTGGACAGTTCGGATGTTAAAAAATTCTCTGTGTGGATTGAAATCCTCTTTCCCATAACTACTTTTATTTCAGCATTCAGCCCAAAAGAAATCTGCTCCCTCTTTTATGAGACAAGCCCTCACTTATTCATAAACCTAAAGAATTTTAAAGCTGGATGGTATCTGAAAACATCACCTAGGGGGCCTCTTCCAGAATTTATGAGGCTTTTTATATCCACTCTGAAAGTATAAACAGGCTGCAACACTGAAACATTCTTCTAGGAAAAAATACACAGTGTTAGCTTCTGTCCTGCTGTATTTTGTTTCTTTGATAGAGTGATTGGGAGGGTAAAGTAATTAAGAACTATTGGCCAGGTGTGGTGGCTCACGCCTGTAATCCCAGCACTTTGTGAGGCTGAGGCAGGCGGATCACTTGAGGTCAGGAGTTGAACACCAGCCTGGCCAACATAATGAAACCCTGTCTCTACTCAAAAAAAAAAAAAAAAAAAAAAAAAAAAAACAAAATTAGCCAGGCTTGGGGGCACACACCTGTAATCCCAGCTACTCGGGAGGCTGAGGCAGGAGAATTGGTTGAACCCAGGAGAGGAAGACTGCAAGGAGCCGAGATTGTCTCACTGCACTCCAGCCTGAGAAAACAAACAACAAAACCCAAAAAAACTATTGATCGAGTCCCTCATTTTACAGGTGAAAAAATCAAGGCCTGGAAAGCTTAGGTGGGGTCATACAGCGTGTGTATTGTGGCAAAGCTCAGGTCAACCCCACGATTCTGGGGTCTAGTCTGGAGCCCCTTCTGCTACCTCCAGAAAGTTGGCAGCTTCCTCACTTCTCCCGCTGCCAGGATAAACATCGCCATTCATCACTGGGCCTCAGTCTCTCTTTTCAATTTTGATCGCTTTTCTCTGATGTGTCGTCCGAGTTTTTCAGAAAGCAGAAGCTGAGAGGGAGTTAGGAGTGCGAGTGACTTGTTAGGGGACAGGGATGCCTGTGAAAGATAAAGGGGAATGAAAAGGAAATGGCTTCAGACCACCGTGATCATCTGAGCCCTGGGAAAGCACAGGGGAAGGAAGCGGCACTGGGCAGAAAGGGCCTCGGCCTGGGCTGTAGGTTTCACAAAGTCTCGTCCAAGCATCCACTGCTCCAAGATCACCCATTTGCAGAGGCTCACGGTGAGCGGAGCTGGCCGGGCTCCCACTATACTCAGGGATTGGCTGAGAGCTGCCCGGCTAGAGTGTGGCTTCAGTTCCAGAGCTAAGGTCGCATCTGAAGGTACTGCAGCTGGGGGCTGCCGGGACCTGCATCCCTTTCTGCTGAACAGCAAGTTCTTCTTGCAGGAGATCCCAGCTGCATACTCTCATGGCTGCCACACAGGGCCACACTCTGCGCTCTTGGGTTTCCTCTTAAAACGTGCTTGGATCGGCCGGGCACGGCGGCTCACATCTGTAATCCCAGCACTTTGGGAGGCCAAGGTGGGTGGATCACGAGGTCAGGAGATCGACACCATCCTGGCTAACATGGTGAAACCCCATCTCTACTAAAAACTACAAAATATTAGCCGGGTGTGGTGGCGGGCGCCTGTAGTTCCAGCTACTCGGTGGGTTGAGGCAGGAGAAAGGACTGAACCCGGCAGGCAGAGCTTGCAGTGAGCCGAGATGGGGCCACTGCACTCCAGCCTGGGCCACAGAGCGAGACTCCGTCTCAAAAAAATATATATATATATATGGTGCTCGGATCCTAACTTAGCACTCACGTGTGATGCAAAGTAGAGCAGATGTGATCGCCTTTCTCTGTTCTCTGCAGCTTCGCGGATCAAGCGCAAGACTGCCTTGAAGCTTCTAGCAGACTTATTACCCTGCTGGCAGATTAGCTTGCAATCAGCCACACCCCACGGAACTCATTCTCTCTCCTCACGTACTGATTTTTGTGCAGCTGATTTCAATACCCGAATGCAGGCATGCTATATTTTGGTCAAAACTTCCAAGGCATTTCTGACTACCTACTAATACATACGTCAAGACTTTTACTCAGAGACCTTTTTATTTTTATTTCTAAGAACAAAAAAACAAACAAAAAACCACAGAATTTTACAAGTGATAAACGTCTTCAACCTTGTTCCTAAGTTTAAGAGAGTTTACACAGATCTTTAATTAAATAAAGCTAGATTAGTGAACACCTAGTAAATTATTACAAATGTAGTAGGTAAAATCAAGCCCTACTTCAATCATAGTTATAAACTGGAAATAAACTATAAATTTATAGTTTTTTGAAAACTATATATATATATATATTTCTATAGTTTTATAGAAGAGAATAAAGTTTTTTCCAAAAATTCTAATGAACCAAGTTTCACATAACACATATTTAGAATCTAAATTAAAAGTACTCTTCAGAATTACTAAAAATAACCTCTTAATTTATGAGAAAGCTCTTCACTATTTTTAACAAAGGATTTAAAAACTCAACTTTAAGATAATGAGATGCAGAATAAATATAGATTTAACTTCACTTTTACAGTAACAGGTTTGTAAATATTTGGTAACCTTTTCCTTGCCTATTCAGAGAGCCTAATGGCTGGCTGAAAGCTTGTCATCTCAAAGAACCATGTCAGCTGCTCCAATTCTTTGAAAAAATTTTTTTTGTATTTTTTTTTAGTAGAGTTGGGGTTTCAGCATATTGGCCAGTCTGGTCTTGAACTCCTGACCTCGTGATCTGCCCGCCTCAGCCTCCCAAAATGCTGGGATTACAGGAGTGAGCCACCATGCCCAGCCTGAATTTCTTAAAAAACAAATGGCAACCAGGGTCTGTAGTTACTGGCTTCAGTTATAACCTCTTGGCAAGGTTGAATTAAAGAAATTATAGGGCTTATACTTTTCTGTTTTCATATGGCCAACAATACTGAGGGGGGCCAGGTGCGGTGGCTCACACATGTATTCCCAGCATTTTGGGAGGCCGAGGGGAGAAGATCACCTGAGGTCAGGAGTTAGAGACCAGCCTGGCCAACACGGTGAAATCCCATGTTACTAAAAATACAAAAATTAGCCAGGCATGGTGGTACATGCCTGTAATCCCAAGTACTCAGGAGGCTGAGGCAGGAGAATCGCTTGAACCTGGCAGATGGAGGGGGCAGTGAGTGAGCCAAGATGGCGCCACTGCACTCCAGCCTGGGGGACACAGCAAGACTCAGTCTCAAAACAAAACAAAACAAAACACAAACAAACAAATACTGAGGGGGTGGTCTCTTCAATTTCATCCCTGTGTTAAGCTGAAATCCATTATATTTATTTGAGGCGGCTGTATCTTTACAATGATATGGTAATAGTCTACCCAGGGTCTCCAGCAGAAGCTAAATGGGTCCTCGGAAACTGTACATGTAAAATGGTAGTAACTTCCTCCCTTGTCTGAATTTTGATGTCACTCTCACTGGTAGCAGATCAGGCAAAAGCACACTCTTATCTTTTTATTTTTGTCATAACCTCACTTATCTAAGTCAATCTCACACTCATGCATATCCTAACACATGTCATTACTTGTTATGGTTAAAGCTTCTCCTACTTGGTCAATAGCTGTTTTTGATGTGAGTGCTCTCTCTTGTTGACGCATATCTTTCTGCTTTTTCGTATATTTCTAGAATCGTCCAGACAATCAATACGAAATTCTTATCACAAATCCTCTCGGCAAGAATGAGAGACAAATCTAAAATGTTAAAATAATAAATACTTAAAAGCCAGGTAGCATAGAATCTGGAGTCAGGAAATCTGGTTTTGAGTTTCCACTATTTTTTCATCTGACCCGGGGCAAGCAATTTAAACTCTCCAAACTTCAATTTCCGCAGTCATAAAACTGTGGAAATATACCTTGTGAAGATCACACAAAATAACAGTGAATATCTGCCAAGTAATTACTAAATGTCAGACTGTGATTTGAGGGCTTAAAAGTATTAACTCATTCAAGCTTCACAACTAACTCCATGAGAGTCCTCTGCTCCCACCATTTTTGTAGACGAAGAAAATGAGGCCCAGAGGATGAAACCAGGAAAATGAGTCCAAGGTCCCGTGGATAGGAAAAAGCAGAGCTGGGATTTGAAGCTAAGCGGCCTGACTCCAGAACCTTGAGCACTACACTGTATAGCCTCTATTACAACATCTGCAAATACTTTTTTATTTTTTTTTGAGATAGAGTCTTGCTCTGTCATCCTGCCTGGAGTGCAGTGGCATGATCTCGGCTCACTGAAACCTCTACCTCCCAGGTTGAGGCAATTCTCCTGCCTCAGCTTCCCAAAGTGCTAGGATTACAGGCTTGTGCCACCACGCCTGGCTAATTTTTGTATTATTTTAGTAGAGACAGAGTGTCACCATGTTGGTCAGGCTGGTCTCGAACTCCTGACCTCAAGTCATCCACCCACTTCTACCTCCCAAAGTGCTGGGATTGCAGGATGAGCCACCATGCCCAGCCTTGCAAATACCTTTTATTAAGTAGAAATTGATAAACCCGTGAATCATTATTTCCTATTTTGTAATTCATCTAGTCTATTGCAATGCAGCAGGATATGTCCTTAAAAGTGTTATAGGGCATTTCATTATTCACTGTCTCTACCCAGGTCATTCACAACTGCACAATGAGATGAGTTACAACTTTATTAGTAAATAGATAAACCAGACCAGCACTTCCCAAATTTGCAGAAATCAACTGCAATGGATTGCAAATGCTTGGGTCCACCCCAGAGCTGCTAAACTTTCTGGGGAGAACCCAGCAATCTGTATTAAAAGCAACAACAACAAAAAGACCCCCAGGCGATTCTGAGGGCCTGTTAGACCTGAGAATGAGTAGACTGGCAGATGGCTGGAGAGCTCTTTCAACAATCTCATTCCACAAATTCCTGAGAAACTTCTTGGCTCAGTGGTCAGTTTGAAACAATTTTCTACTGCTAAATTGTCACATCATTCAGGCAGCTGGCTTCATGAGCAACTTTTAACATTCTCTAGGGAGTCTATAAGCGACTTAATGAATTTTTCATACCAAACACTCGAGGCAGGATTGACTCATCTGTGATTTGTTACAACCATAGTTCTATGAATTAGGACTGTTGGTCACGTTGCAGGTTTTCCACTGGGTCACATTACAGACAAAAAAGTAATGTGTAGGCCGGGCCCAGTGACTCATGTCTGTAATCCCAGCACTCTGGGAGGCCAAGGTGGGTGGATCACCTGAGGTCAGGAGTTTGAGACCATCCTGGCCAACATGGTGAAACCCCATCTCTACTAAAAATGCAAAATTAGCTGGGCCTGGTGGCACGTGCCTGTAATCCCAGCTACTACAGAGGCTGAGGCAGGGGAATCACTTGAACCTGGGAGGCAGAGGTTGCAGTGAGCCAAGATGGCGCCATTGCACTCCAGCCTGGGCAACAAGGGCAAAACTCCATCTCAAAAACAAAAGTAATGTATATACTTACCACATGCAATGCTTTTGTGCTATGCCAGGCACAAGGAAATACTGAAAATCTTTCTTGACACTGGTAAATCTGGGCTTAATAATTAGTTTGTAGAAATAAGTGTAATTATTACTAGAGGGGAATTATTTTATCATACAAATGTTATTAAAGCTATTCTCATGCTATAATTTTAAAAAGATGACATTAACTGCAGCTAAATATAATAATTCATTTTCAAGAATTTTTTATGTTTTAGTGATTTGTCCTAACTGTTCAGGCTGCTAAACAGAATGTCATAGAATGGGTGACTTATAAACAGCAGAAATTTATTTCTCACAGTTCTGGAGGCTGGGAAATCCAAGATCAAGGCATTTACAGACACATTCTAGCTGTGTCCTCATATGGTAGAAGGGGTAAGGGAGCTCTCTGGGGCCTCTTCTGTAAGGGCACGAGTCCTATTCACGAGGGCTTCGCCATCATGACTCAATCACTCCCCAAAGTCCCCACCTCCTAATACCGCCACCCTGGGAGGAATCTAGGATATGAATTTGGGAGGGACACAAATGTTCAATCTATATTAGGATTTAAGGTCAATGGCAAGCTGGCTAGGAGTTTTACGTAAAAAGTGAGGGACAAGGAAAGAGAAATATTCTGTGCGTTAGACTCATGGATGTGATATGTGACTGCTCCTGTCTTATTCTTCACACCATGTGACTTTTAAAAATGTACTAAAAACCTGTTATTTTTTTAAAAAGGATACATGATAAATACCAAAAGGTGTTCAATTATAAATATTTTGTTCTTACTTAAGTCACCCACTCCCTAAGACCACCCTCCCTCAGGGTAGCCACTGATACCATACCACTGATACTTACATCCTTCCAGAAATGTTCTATGCATGTGAGTGTGCATGTGTTTGTGTGTGTGTGTGTGTTTGTGTGTGTGTGTGAGTGTGTGTGTGTGTGTGTGTGCACACTCAGTGGTTCAATGCAGGGCTCTGCGTCAGGGCTGGGTTTGAATCCTGGCTCAGTCACTATCAGTGCAACATTGACCAAGTTCCATTTGCTCGTTTGTAAAAAAGGGATATTAATATCTATTAAATACCTTATAGCTGGCCAGGTGTGGTGGCTCATGCCTGTAATCCCAGCACTTTGGGAGGCCAAGGTGGGTGGATCACGAGGTCAAGAGTTCAAGACCAGCCTGGTCAACATGGTAAAACCCCATCTCTACTAAGAATACAAAAATTAGCCGGGGGTGGTGGTGGGCGCCTGTAATCCCAGCTACTCAGGAGGCTGAGGCAGAAAAATCGTTTGGACCCGGGAGGTGGAGCTTGCAGTAAGCTGAGATCACGCCATTGCACTCTAGCCTGGGTGACAGAACGAGACTCTGTCTCAAAACAAAAAACACAAAAACACCTCATAGCTCTCAGCAAAATAAGAGAAATACAGGAAAAATGAAAAATTCTACCTCATAGGGTTGTGGGAAGATGAATTAGATGAGTTAATACATATAAAGTGCTTGGAACTGAGTCTTGCATATTACAAGTACTGATAAATATTAGATATTTGTATTATTATACCCGAGTCCCTGTGTTTACACAATAGGAGTTCATTTCACCTCGCCTCACTCAACACATCCACATTTACAGCAGCCCCTGCCCTTCAAGCAGCACAAGACCACAGTGTGAGTGGACCCATGTTATTTACCATTTCCCTGTGGGTGGAAATCAACTCTGTGATTTTGCTTTTACCAATAACATTGTGCTAAACCTTTCTGCACGTGGGTGGGTCCTTTGCCACAGGCACCAGTTTATGCAGAGGTAAATTCTAGAAGAATGGCTAGGTCTGGCACCCAACATCAAATGGGGCTCTAGACTAGGCTCTAAGTGAGTAGGTACAGAACACACTTCAAGCTACTCTCCGGGGAAGAAGGAAAAGAAATCAGTGAACAGATGCCAGAGAGGCAGTGCAGGTAGACCTGTGATGGGACTCTAAACACTTTGAGGCTTTGTTTTTTGTTTTCTTTTTATTGAGACAGGGTCTTGCTCTGTCACCCAGGCTGGAGTGCAGTGACACGATCGCAGCTCACTGCAGCCTGGATCTCCCAGGTTCAAGCAATCTTCCCACCTCAACCTCCCAAGTAGCTGAGACCACAGGTGCACACCACCACGCCTGGCTAATTTTTTATTTTATTTTTTGTGGAGACAGGGTCTTACTATGTTGCCCATGCTGGTCTCAAACTCCTGGGCTCAAGTGATCCTCCCATCTTGCTTGGCCTCCCAAAGTGCTGGGATTACAGGCATGAGCCACCACACCCAACCATTTGAAGCTTTCTTAATTCTTAGTGGCAGTATTTTCAGAAGACCATCATTGCCATCACACACATTCACAAAATCACCAAGGAAGGCATCCCTTGATCAAGCCCTCTCCATTCCCATCACTGCACCTGGCACATTCTCTTGGTCCACTTGTCCAGCCTCATGTCAAACATTGTGCTCTAGCCTGTGGCCAACTGTGAAGAGCAAGATGCAAATAAGACCAAGGGCCATAGCCCCAGCAGGTCATTTAACCAGAGGATCATGGGAGAAATAACTTAGTCCTTATGGCAATGACCCCTCTTTCAGATGCAGAAACGGAGGACTGGGGAAGACAGGATTTGCCAAAGATCTTAGTGGACGTACTTCCTGCCTGTGCTTCTAGTCATCTCTCTGCCATGCCAGAGAGCTCCCAGTGTCTAAAAGGACACCCTGACGGCGGAAGTGCAGTGGGGAGGTGCAAGTGTGTGTGACTGACTGAATATATGCGTATAGTGTGTGCACACAAGTGTGAAATGGCAGAGGTGAGTCTTGCCACACAGAAAACTTACCCCGGACTGGCTGAATATTTTTGGCCAACACGAGGAGTTTAGGACAGTTAATTACTAAATAATTCCTAATACTGAGGCTGATAAGTGAAGCAGAACACTTGGATGAAGCTTTCTTACCTCCTCCCACTTCAAACTTTTTTACCTATAAAAAATTTTGAAACTTAGGTAGAGAAAAATTACTCAATAAACTCTCATGTACCCATCACCCATCTAATTCATCAATACTTAACTGGCCGGGCACGGTGGCTCACGCCTGTAATCCTAGCATCTTGGGAGGCAGAGGCAGGCAGATCATTTGAGATCAGGAGTTTGAGACCGGCCTGGCCAACACGGTGAAACCCCACCTCCACTAAAAATATAAAAGTTGGCTGGGCATGGTGGCTCATGCCTGTAATCCCAGCACTTTGGGAGGCCAAGGTGGGTGGATCACTTGAGGTCAGGAGTTTGAGACCAGCCTGGCCAGTATGGTGAAACCCCATCTCTACTAAAAATACAAAAATCAGCCTGGCATAGTGGTGTGTGCCTGTAGTCCCAGCTACTCAGGAGGCTGGGGCAAGAGAATCACGTGAACCTGGGAGGCAGAGGTTGCAGTGAGCTGAGATCACACCATTGTACTCCAGCCTAGACATCACAGAGAGACTCTGTCTCAAAAAAAAAAAGAAAAAAAAAAGTTTGCCGGGTGTGGTGACACACACCTATAATCCCAGCTACTTGTGAGGCTGAGGCAGGAGAAATGCTTGAAGCCGGGAGGCAGAGTTTTCAGTGAACCGAGATCGTGCCACTGCACTGCAGCCTGGGCAAGGAGAGTGAAACTCCATCTCAGAAAACAAGCAAACAACAAAAAAAACTGTAACCAATCTTGCTTCATGTATATCAAATGAGGCTTTCTTGAGACATTTCCAAGCCCACTCTTGAGGGGCTCTGTCCTGCCTGGCTATCTATAGTTGATACTGTAGGATCTCATTCTTTGAGCATTTTGTTGTTGCTCTACGTGAAATAAATGGAACTCTGAATTCTAAGAACTGAGCCCATGTAAAAATGTTGTCACTTCTAGAAAATTCCTGATCCACTGGCCCATAGCTATGGGGACATAACGCCTTTTTTTTTGGCACACAGAGAAAACATGTGATTAATGATGCTTATTTCTGATGATGTTGTGCATTTGTTCCTATGCTTAGGTGTCTTCTGTGAATGAGAATACCACCCCTGGCTTCTCTGCATCTCCCAACAGTGCTGGGTACACAGCAAACTTCTCTTGTCTCACTGCAGTGCAATGTTTCTGGTTTATTTGGCTTCAGTGCCAAACATCGTTGTTCATATCTTCAGTGCAACACCAGTGATAAATTAGGTGAGGGGAAGGAAGATAAAAGAATGGGAAGGGTTGTGAAATGATCACTTTCCTCCGATGGTATTTATTCCACAACTCTAGGCAAAGAATGGAGTGATTTCAGGTTTCTAAACAAGATTTTAGAATCCCGTACCTAGCTCAACTATCAACCAAGCAGGAGGACTGAATCTAGACATTTTTAGGCCTCAAACAATTACCTTCCGTAAAACTTACTCACAAAGCTCATGGAAGATGCACTGTATCAAAATAATAGCGAACCCAGAAAAGAGAAAATGTGGGGTTCCAGCCCAAGAGAAAGATAAAAGAACTCCCAGGATGATGGTCAAAAGAGAGCCTATGATGGCAGTTGGCCCAGACATCTCCTGGTGTGGTTTGGAGCATATCAGAAGACTCCCACTGAGATTTTTTTTTTTTTTTTTTTTTTGGAGAAAGAAAGGGAAGGGCTGGGCATGGTGGCTCACGCCTGTAATCCCAGCACTTTGGGAGGCTGAGACAGGTGGATCACCTGAGGTCAAGAGTTTGAGGCCAGCCTGACCAACATGGCAAAACCCTGTCTCTACTAAGAATACAAAAAATTAGCCAGGTGTGGTGGCACGTGCCTGTAATCCTAGTTACTCAGGAGCCTAAGGCAGGAGAATTGCTTGAACCCGGGAGGCGGAGGTTGCAGGGAGCCGAGATTGCGCCATTGCACTCCAGCCTGGGCAACAGAGCAAGACTCTGTCAAAAGAAAAAAGAAAAAAAAAAGAAAGGGAGGAAGGAAAGGAAAAAGGAAGACAAAGAAAAATGGAAATGTTGAGAGGAGATTTATACAAACTGGGGAGAGTTTGGAGATAAATCAGTGGTAAGAATAAAGAAAATTCAGCATACTAAAGAAGATAATTATTAGTTCCAGAGAAAATACAACATTGGGTCAGAAAGGAAAATTTCTAAGTATATTATACAGCTATCTACCAATGGTATTTACATAGTTCTAGTAATGGAACACTGGCTATTGTTCTAACCAAAATTACAATATTGCTCAACCAGAAGGATGGTGGCACGGGGATGTGAGGGAGAAAAAGCTATCTCCTCATACACCACAGCAGGAAGCCATTAGGTAATACCTAAAGTTTAAAAAAACAAGGAATAGCAATAGAAGTGTGTTATTTAAGGAAACAGGGAAAAATGCAAATAAAAATCAGTCAAAATTAGTTAAAAGAGTTAAAAGTAGTGGTACCTACACAGTGAAAAATTGGTAGTAGAACGGGATGATGGTTGTTTTTCTTTTCTTCTTTCTATCTTTTCTGTTCTTTAGAGACAGTATCTTGTTCTGTCACCCAGGATGTAGTGTGGTGGCACAATCAGAGCTCACTGCAGCCTCAGCACCCTGGGTTCAAGTGATCCTCCTGCCTCAGCTTCCCGAGTAAGCTTATGGGTGCATACCACCCCACCCAGCTAATTTTTTATATTTTGTAGAGATGGCATCTTGCTCTGTTGCCCAGGCTGGTCTTGAACTCCTGGGCTCAAACAGTCATCCCACCTCAACCTCCCAAAGCGGTGGGACTACAGGCAGGAGCCACTGTGCCTGGCTATTTTATAGATCAAGCTTCACAGGATTATTCAACTGAGGAAATTCTATTCATTTTAATGAGGATAACAACTAGATAGAAATAAAACTATTAAAACTAGGACAAATAGAGGGGTTCAAGAATAGTCAGATAAGCAGAATCTCTCATACAAATGCACATGTGAGTCTCCAACTTGTTTTTATTTCCCACAAATTCTTGGACTTAAGGTTGTAGATAAACACTTTCCATATCGGCATTTGCACACGTCAATATGCAAACTGCAGTGGATTTTATGTGACATATGTCATGAGTTATAACATGCTCATATTGGGAAAGGTCTTCACAGGCATTGAGCCCAGGGATTCTTAAGTAGAGGGATATGGAGGTGGGAGCCAGAGTCATTTTTTATATGTAATACTACTAATTTATCTGTTTAGAAACATAGCTTCATACTCGCACAATGGAAAATCTCCTCGGGCAAGATACAGCAACTCTGGTGGAATTTAGAGCAGATTTCTGTGATTTTTGCCTTGTGCTGTTTTCTGCTGTACTTACTCAGAAAGACTGTTAGTCAAATTAAGCGTTCAAATTTAGGATTTACTTAAACCTTTTTGTCAAAGCACTTCTGGAATAATGGAGCTAGTATCTCCAAAAATCTCCTCTTCCCTAAAAGCGATGAGAACACAGGCCAAAAATGTCAAAATTAACTTTCTCAGAACTCTGGAAATTAATCAAAGGCTTGCAACGATCCAAGGAGTATTTATTCAAGAAAACCAGTTGAATGTTGGTAAGAACTATGATCTTTGTGACAGTTTAATTTACACTATTCCCACCCCTTCTCTGTAACTGTAGTAGTCTTGAAAACCAAGTCTGGGGCTCCCAGTAGCTATGAAAGCTAGCAGTCTATCAGCTTCTGGAGGGAGCAGATGGCCTTGGGGTTCTCCAAAAGTCACGCTTCCAGAGAATTGTCATGATTTGATCTGTCTAGCAGCTCCCCTGTCCCCATACAAGATGGACATGGACACAGAAGAACTAGACTTGGCCAGGAAGTATAATCAGCACCCAAGATCCAAAGACCTTGTGGTACAAAATGGTACTCACCAGAGGGACCCAGACAAGGCAAGCTCTGACGCGTGGGGTCCCGATGAGGAGTGCTCACAAACTGCATGTCTCTGTAGACGCCTATGAATACATTCCAGTGAGCAGATCTCAGTAGGTCCTCCCGAAATAACTGTCAAAGAATAATTCAGATGAGTGAGCTTAGTGAGAAGCCCAGCTGAAACTTACTTGTACACTAGGGCAATCAATCACCGATAAATCAAATGTCACTGAACAATGGTAAGGGAAGGTTTATGGAACAAAAACTGCAGACTATCTGTGGACCAACCAGAGATTGCCTTTATTTTTTTGTCTTGGGACCAGTTGATTGGCTGAAAACTATCAAGGCAGTCTGCCCTAGAGCTGACTGAATACTTATGATGGAAGGCAATTGAAGTTATTTACGTTTTATCCAAGAAAACGTGCGACTTCAGCTGTGGATGAAAGTGGCATCTTCATCTCTGCCTAATGGAGACTACACCCATGCACTGGCATTTACATGTTAGTTAGGTCAAGATTGCATTGTCTTTTTTTTTTTTTTTTTTTTTTTTGAGATGGAGTCTTGCTCTGTCGCCCAGGCTGGAGTGCAGTGGCGCCATCTTGGCTCACTGCAAGCTCTGCCTTCCAGGTTCACGCCATTCTCCTGCCTGAGCCTCTCGAGTAGCTGGAACTACAGGCACCCGCCACCACACCCGGCTAATTTTGTTTTTGTGTTTTTAGTAGAGATGGGGTTTCACCGTGTTAGCCAGGATGGTCTTGATCTCTTGACCTCATGATCCGCCTGCCTCGGCCTCCCAAAGTGCTGAGATTACAGGTGTGAGCCACCGCGTCCGGCCTGCACTGCCTACTTAATGGTAATTCTTCAGAGTACAGTGGTTAATAGCACAGGCCTTGAGTCCATTAGACCAGGTCTCTCATTTCTTACTTGGGCAACACTGAACCTGAATTTCCTCATCTGAAAATGAAGATAATGATATCTACATTGTAGTGCTATTGGTACGATTAAATCAGATGTTTGTAACGTGCTTAACACAGTGTCATCATATAAGAAACCCTCGCCAGGTGCAGTGGCTCACGCCTGTAATCCCAGCACTTTGGGATGCCAAGGCGGGTGGATCATGAGGTCAGGAAATCAAGACCATCCTGACCAACATGGTGAAACCCCGTCCCTACTAAAAACACAAAAATTAGCTGGGTGTGGTGGCGCACCCCTGAAGTCCCAGCTACTCAGGAGGTTGAGGCAGAAGAATTGCTTGAACCCAGGAGGCAGAGGTTGCAGTGAACCGAGATCGTGCCACTGCACTACAGCCTAGAGACAGAGCAAGACTCCATCTCAAAAAAAAAAAGAAAAGAAAAAGAAAAAAAGAAAAAGAAACCCTCAAAAAATGATATCCTTTACTATGAATTATTAGGGGTATAGCTCACTGGGTCAGTCAGGATCCAGTCAGGATAAACGAACCACCATGTAAATTTAACGAGGAGTTCAACATATAGAATGATTCAGTGTAACAGAGGATTACCTCCTAAGGGATAGAGAGAACGCTGAAGAATATAGGTAAAGGAAGCGGCAGGAACAGCCACTACCTCTAGGGTCGGGGTGGAGCACCCAAGAAAGAAGGAAACCCAGAAGAGGGAACTCGTCCCCAGCCAGGGCTGGGATCCAGACGCTGTTGAAGACGGTATAGCCATGCCCACTGGGTGATGGAGAAATTTGCTAAGGTTTGCTGGTGGAACCCAGTGAGTCTCTGCCCACTGGAGAACCAGGGAAAAGATGACTGCCCACTGGGAGATGCTGAAATGTAGAAATCACTGGGAATCTACTGGAGGGGCAGTGGCTCTGAAACTCACTAGGGTGAGTACCACTGGGTGTCTAGAACAAACAGAAGATCCTTGGCTTAGTCCATTCAGGCTGCAATAACAAAATATGCTAGACTGTGTCATTTATAAACAATAGGAATTTACTGCCTATACGCTGGAGGCTGTGAAGTCCAAGATCAAAGCACCAGCAGGTTCAGCATCTTGTGAGGGCTGGCTCTTGGCTTCAAAGATGGCACCTTCTCATTGCATCCTCACATAACAGAAGGCTCACCTGAGCCTCTTTCATAAGGGCACCAATCCCATCCTCAAGGGTGGAGCCCTCATAGCTTCATCACTCCCCAAAGGCCTCACCTCTCAATTCCATCACATTGGGTATTATGTTCCAACATATGAATCTGGGGAGTACACTCAGACCATAGCAAGTGCCTTCCTTCTGCAGTGTTCCTCCAGCCCTCTGGACTGACAAGGCTTAAGCTCATGCCAGCTGGCCAGGGAGAAATGTTCCAGTATCACAAACAGGGCAATGAAAGGTGGATTCGGAGCTCAGGGGCGGTGAGAGTTGGCACGTCCACTAAGAGCATTAACACCTCTGGTAGCTCATCCTAGTCCAGCAATGGTGGAAAGGGATGATCTGAAGGGAGCAATGTCACCCTCCCTCCTGTAACAGCTCCTTCAATTTGCACCTAGACTGTAGGTCAGAATTGCATGGTTTTCCTAATTGTAATTCCTCATGGTACAGTGGAATCACAAAGATTTATTTTATTTTACTTTGAACAGTCTTGCTCTGTCTCCTAGGTTGGAGTGCAGTGGCTTGATCTCGACTCACTGCAACCTCCACCTCCCAGGTTAAGTGATTCTCATGCCTCAGCCTCAGCTGTGGCTACAGGTGTGACTACACCACGCCCTGCTAATTTTTGTATATTTAGCAGAGATGGGGTTTCACCATGTCGGCCAGGCTGGTCTTAAACTCCTGTCCTTAGGCAATCCACCCACCTTGGCCTCCCAAAGTGCTGGGATTACAGGCGTGAGCCACTGCTCCCGGCCACAAAGATATATTTTTAAAGAATTTATAATTACAATTGTAATTCTTGGACTTCACAAGATATAATTACTTTGAAGTCTTAATTATGGACATACAGTGAGGCAAGCAGCTATTACGAGGAAGAAATCTAACTGGACCCCTGCAAAATTTCATCTATTAATCTTTGCTTCTAACAAAGATTTGTTGGAATCTTTGTTGGAATCTACCTTTCTGCATGTTTGTTTATGATTCTGTTTTTTAAAAGGCCAAGGCGGGAAGATCACTTGAGGTCAGAATTTCAAGACCAACCCAGTCAACATAGCAAGACCCCCTCCCTACATAAAAAAGCAAAACAAACAAACAAAACACTCTTCTGCCTCTAGGAAAGCATTTAAAAGATGTAGTAAAAACAGCAAAAACAAAATCCTTGACATTCGTCTTGCTAAGTCCTGGCCCTTAAATGTCATCTCTCTTCCCGTGACTGTGAAATAAGCAACCTGAAATTGACAGAGTTTGAAATTCATTTTCATTATTCCAACTAGAAGTAATTGTTTTTACAAATACCACTCACCAGAAAAGAAGATAGAATTTTGGCTCTGTATTATTTCCCACAGACACAAATGACTTTTCCTGGCTCCTATTTCATGAGATAATCACCCATCTCATTACTGGTATCACCTCTTGGAAACACTGACCTGTTTCACCAACCTTCAGATAAATGTGATGGTTCCACACAGACACATTTATGCTGGTGTCAGGGTTCGACCAGTTCTGTGTATCTTAGAAGAGTAGATCCTTTCCATATTGCGGCCATATAGTAAAATAGGTGAAAATTCTCAGAAGTGAAGGAAGTGTGCCAGTTAGGGCAACTGCAAGATAGTGAGTAGTGCAATGGACTTGAAATCAGAAAATCTGCATCCAGACTTTTATCTCTTGGTGTACAAACTAGCATATTTGGTGCTGGACAAAATATTCAGCCTATTTGAGCCTATTTCCTCACTTATAAAATTGGAATAATACTAAACTCTCTGCTTGTCATAATAACTAACTTCACATGAAAGAGGCTACTAGAAAGCCAAGGACATATTAGGTACTTAGTAAAGTTTACAAATATCTAAATTTTTTTTTTTTTTTTTGAGATGGAGTCTGGCTCTGTCGCCCAGGCTGGAGTGCAGTGGCATGATCTCTGCTCACTGCAACCTGTGCCTCCCGGATTCAAGTGATTCTCCTGCCTCAGTCTCCTGAGTAACTGGGATTACAGGCACGCGTCACCACTCCCAGTCAATTGTTTTTTTTGTATTTTTAGTAGAGATGGGGTTTTACTATGTTGGTCAGGCTGTTCTTGAACTCCTGACCTCAAGTGATCTGCCTGCCTCAGCCTCCCAAAGTGCTGGGATTATAGGCATGAGCCACTGCGCCCAGCCACAAATATCTAAACCTATTATAGGAAATATTTATATAAAATTCTTTTATTTTTTATTTTTTGAGACAGGGTTTTGCTCTGTCACCCAGACTGGAGCACAGTGGTGCCATCGTAGCTCATGGCAGCCTCAATCTTCTGGGCTCAAGTTATCTTCCCACCTCAGCCTCCCAAGTAGCTTGGGCCACAGGTGCACACCACTACACCCAGCCAATTTGTTTATATTTTCTTTTTTGTAGAGATGGTTTCTCACCATATTGCCCAAGCTGATCTTGAACTCCGGGATTCAAGCAATCCTCCGGCCTCAACCTCCCAAAGTGCTGGAATTACAGGCATGAGCCACCACACCCAGCTAAAAAATGTTCTTTCTTACATTAATTGGTAACCTTATTAACTATCGTTGTGTTACTGGATTGATATGGTTACTTATTGAACACCTACTCAAATTATAGGCTTTCTATTTATAGCACGTGTACTAAGAAAATAGTGTGTGAATATCACATTAAACTAATGGAAAGGGTAAATGCTAAATAAGCCCATCTGCTACTATTTTTATTCATGCTAAACCTCCTAGCCCAATTTAGCACAGACAAGGTAATTAGATCTACAGTCTTTGCTGTGCATGGCTGTCCATTTTCATTTGCTCTGAGTAACCATTTGCAAGACCGTAACAGATGTATTTAAGATCTCCTCCTCTTCCCCTGCTTGTTTGCTTATTCATTCAGCAATCACTTATCAAGCTGCTCCCACCTGTCC
This sequence comes from Mandrillus leucophaeus, assembly GCF_000951045.1. Classification (NCBI taxonomy): domain Eukaryota; kingdom Metazoa; phylum Chordata; class Mammalia; order Primates; family Cercopithecidae; genus Mandrillus; species Mandrillus leucophaeus. The sequence continues at coordinate 219,564 of NW_012109574.1, forward strand.
TGCAACAGGCTTAGACACTGTGGATTCAAAAATAAATAAAAAAGTGGCCTCAAGGAACTTATAGTTTAGTGGTAGAACAGACATCTAAACCCAGTAAGTACAATACACTGTAACAAGGGCTATAGATAGAGCTCTGGGGACAAAAAAGATGTGACTGATTTTACCTGGAGTATCAATTTAAAACGTCTTCACGGAAGGGCGCGGTGGCTTTGGCCTGTAATCCCAGCACTTTGGGAGGCTGAGGAGGATGAACCACCTGAGGTCATCAGGGGTTCGAGACCAGCCTGGCCAACATGGAGAAATCCCGTCTCTACTAAAAATACAAAATTAACCGGGCATGCTGCCTATAATCCCAGCTACCTGGGAGGCTGAGGCAGGAGAATCGCTTGAACCTGGGAGGCAGAGGTTGCAGTGAGCCAAGATCGCGCCATTGCACTCCAGCCTGGGCAACACACAGAGCGAGACTTCGTCTCAAAAAATAAAAAATAAAATAAATTTTTAAAAAGGCTTCACAAGAATTAAGGCTCTTGAAGAGTGAGAAGGAGGTCCATTTTCACACTGCTGATAAAAACATACCTGAGACCGGGTAATTTATAAAGAAAAAGAGGTTTTGTGGACTCACAGTTCCACGTGGCTGGGGAAGCCTCAAAATCATGACAGGAGGCGAAAGACACATCTTAGGAAGCGACGACAAGAAAGACTGATAAGGGGTTTCACCTTGTAAAAGAAGATAGTCTCGCGAGACTTACTACCACGAGAACAGTATGGGGGAACCGCCCCATGATTCAATTATCTCCTACTGATTCCCTCCCACAACACCTGGGAATTACAGGCGCTACAAATTCAAGATGAGATTTCGGTGGGGACACAGCCAAACCGTATCAGGACGAGAAAGGCATTCAAGGCAGAGACTAAAACCTGTGCATAACTATGGTATCCTAAATATTCTGACGTCATCAAGGAACTGCAGGATGCTCCGCGTTCCTGAAGAACAGGGTACCTGGTGGGAAGGCAGGTGCTGGCAAGTGCATGTTGAGTGGGCACGGCAAACACCCTGCAGGCACCGGAGTGTGGACTCTATTCTCTTCCCTGTGAAGAGCTTTCTGAGGTTCTCAGTCTGAGGGGAGTCCAATCTGTTTCAGGAAGCTCATTGTGAACTGTGAAACAGAAACAATTACAAATTTGTAATGATTTGCCATTTCCTATGAACTCTGAAATGCACATAATCAGCTTGTGTTATAAAGATCTATTTTTAAAAGTATATTTATTGCAGCATTATTGATAACAATAAAACCGAAAACACGATCTATATGTCCACCAAGAGTGACCTGATAAAAATAAAATAAATACTGATACGCACAGCCAGTGAAATACTGTTCAGCTCTTTATTTATCTATGTAGTTGAGACAAGGTCTCATTCTGTTGCCCAGGCAGGCTGGAGTACAGGGGCGCAATCACAGCTTACTGCAGCCTCCACCTCCCAGGCTCACGCAATCCTCCCATCTCAGCCTGCCCAGGAGCCAAAACTACAGGTGCATGTAACCACACCTGGCTAATTTTTAAAAATTTTTTGTAGAAACAGGGTCTCATTATGTTGCCTAGGCTGGTCTCAAACTCCTGGGCTAAAACAATCCACCCACCTCAGCCTCCCAAAATGCTGGGATTATAGGCATAAGCCACTGCCTGGCCTACTATACAGCTTTTAAAAGAAATAAATTAGATCTAAATTTTTTGTATGGAAAGCTGGCCCAGATATGCTAAGATTTGTTTTGTACAGTTGTAGAACAGTATGAGTAATATACCATTTATGTAAAAATAAAATAACAATAACCTAGTTACACTTAAACTTACATTTATGTAAATGCATATATGTGCCTGAAACCTCACTGGATAGATAGAAAAGAATCTGTTTGCAAGGTGGGGTAGATCATAATGGTACTTTAATATTTTGCTGAATACCTTTTTGCAAAGTTTTAAACTTTTTTTTTCTTGCCAGTAGCATATATTACACATTTAATATTTTAAAAATTAGTTTTAAAAATTTTAGAGAGGCCGGGTGGGGTGGCCCATGCCTGTAATCTCGGCACATTGGGAGGCCAAAGCGGGTGGACTGCTTGAGGTCAGGAGTTTGAGACCAGCTTGGCCAACATGGTGAAACCCCGTCTCTACTAAAAACACAAAAATTAGCCTGGTGGTGGTGGGCGCCTATAATCCCAGCTACTTGGGAGGCTGAGACAGGAGAATTGCTTGAACTCTGGAGGTGAAGTTTGCAGTGAGCCAAGATCACGCCACTGCACTCCAGCCTAGGTGACAGAGCGAAACTCCATCACCCCCCACACACACACAAAATTTAGATAAATGTGCAATCTTTTGGTGGACTCTAATTGGGAGAATAGCCTCTCTAGGTATGGAATTATGATCCCAGGAAGCAGAGTGACTACCCGAAAACACAACACAGCACAGTGATGAGTGTGGGCTCCCACGTCAGACTGCCTGGCTTCCCAACCTGGCTCAGCCACCTAGTAGCTGTCTGCCACCTAGTCCATTTCAGCTTTCAGTCTCCTCCCCGCCACAGAGATAACCACCATGGCCGTCCCCTAAGGCACTGGAGGATTAAGTGCTATAACACCTGCAAGTGTGAATGGCATGCTGGGCATATAAGGAATGTTCCGACTGTTAGCTCTTATTTCCTGTAAATGACGTTAATTCGGTTTCTCCTTCTCAATATTGATGTCTCTTATTTCTGTTCCTTCTCATCTTATACTGTGCAGAGTTCCTATTTTAGTTGGCTTATCTTCATTGGAAGAAACAGATTCAAGTGACTTCAAAAAGAATAGAGTTTATTATGAGGATGCAGGTAAGTAACGAGTATTTTCACTTCCACACAGGAAGGCAGTGAGGGAGGCTCTGCCAGCAGGAAAGAGGGTCTGGGAGTCCTTCCTGCACAGGTGACTAATGGCAACAGCCAAACACAGCCTCCCTCACAAGTGGTGGGTTCCTGATAAACTTGGGCTATGTGCCTTAGAAAGGAGGGTGTATGTATTAGTCTGTTTTCACGCTGCTGATGAAGACCTACTCGACATTGGGTAATTTATAAAGAAAAAGAGGTTTAATGCACTCACAGTTCCACGTGGCTGGATTCAATTACCTCCCACTGGGTCCCTCTCCCAACGCATGGGAATTATGGGAACTACCATTCAAGATGAGATTTGGGTGGAGACATAGCCAAGCCGTATCAGGTTGGTTTATGAGCCTGGGAGCTTTGTAGGAAAGGCAACTGTTCAACTACAAGGTGAAATACCCTCAAACTTGACTTGGAAGTTTGCATATTAGAAGTTTGTCCGACAGAGCTTTTCTGTGATATGTTTCAATACAAATAACTGTCTTCCTTGACTTGGATGTAAAAGAGCATTTGTGGGGCGAGGCTCGGTGTCTCATGCCTGTAATGCCAGCACTTTGGGAGCCCAAGGCGGGTGGATCACAAAGTCAGGAGTTCAAGACCAACCTGGCCAACATGGTAAAACCTTGTCTGTACTAAAACTACAAAAAATTAGCCAGGCGTGGTGGCACACACCTGTAATCCCAGCTACTCAGGAGGCTGAGGCAGGAGAATTGCTTGAACCTGGGAGGCGGAGGTTGCAGTGAGCTGAGATTGTATCATTGCACTCCAGCCTGGGCAACAGGGCAAGACTCCCTCTCCAAAAAAAAAAAAAAAAAAAAAGCATTTATGACTACTCACATTCTCCCCAGATTAGTCAGTGCCACCAGGTCCTCAACATTGCTGGCATATTGGCCAAATGCAATAGCGTTGCCAGCAGATCACAGCCTGTGGCCAGGCTCACAAAAATACTCCAGCCCACAAATCCACAGCAATCACTGACAGCTAAAATTAACGAAAATCTATTTACCCCATTCTCAACCCCAATAATCCTAGGCCAACCCGCCACAATTCCCATCGTCCTATTCCCTATACTGCTAATCCCAACCTCCAAATACCTCATTAATAATCAATTAATCACTATTCAACAAAACCTAACTCAACTCACTCTAAAGCAAATAATAATAACTCACAATGTTAAAGGACAAACCTGATCTCTAATATTAATATCCCTAATCACCTTTATTACCATAACCAACCTCCTAGACTTCTACCTCACTCATTTACACCAACCACCCAACTTTCTATAAACCTAGCTATAGCAATCCCCCTATGAGCAGGCACAGTGATTATGGGCCTTCGCTTTAAAACCAAAAATTCCCTAGCCCATCTTCTACCACAAGGTACACCCACACCACTCATTCCCATACTAGTAATAATCGAAACTATTAGTCTACTTATTCAACCAGTGGCCCTAGCTGTACGACTGACTGCTAATATCACAGCTGGTCACCTACTAATACACCTGATTGGAAGTGCTGTATTAGTATTATCAACCATTAGCTTCTCCGCTGCCTTACTGACTTCCATACTCCTAACACTACTAACCATTCTAGAAATTGCAGTCGCTCTAATTCAGGCCTACGTCTTTACACTCTTAGTCAGCCTTTATCTACACAACAACACCTAATGACTCACCAACTCCATGCTTATCACACAGTTAAACCTAGCCCCCGACCATTAACAGGAGCCTTATCAGCTCTCCTGATAACATCCGGCTTAATTATATGGTTTCACTTTTACTCCACCACCCTACTGACACTAGGCCTGCTAACCAATGCACTAACCCTGTATCAATGGTGACGTGATATTATACGAGAGAGCACCTATCAAGGCCACCGTACAGTATCTGTCCAAAAAAGCCTTCGATATGGAATAACATTATTTATCATCTCAGAAGTCTTCTTCTTCACCGGCTTCTTCTGAGCATTTTACCACTCAAGCCTCGCCCCAACGCCCCACTTAGGGGGTCACTGACCACCAACAGGCATTACCCCTTTAAATCCCCTAGAAGTACCTCTTCTAAACACCTCCGTACTACTCGCATCAGGAGTTACAATCACCTGAGCTAGGTGGAGTGAGCCTATATGGCCTATCTGTGCCACCGACAATAGCAAAAAGTCTGGACAGAGTATAAAAGCTGTAAACCAAAAATAAAATTCTAAGACCCCCTCCCCCCAAAACCATCTGAACAGACCCCTCCTCTTGTCCAAGGGCATTCCAAAGTTAACCTGAAAAACTAGTTCAGCCCATGATGGGAAGTGGGAGCTGGACTGTCTCGTGATACCCTCTTCCCTTTTGGAAATACTGACAGAACAGACTCTAAGTCTGATAAGAAATATTATTCTCTCTGAAGCCTGCCACCTGGAGGCTTCGCCTGCATGATAAAACCTTGGTCTCCACAACCCCATATCATAAGCCAAACCATCCTTTTTATTGATAGTAAGTCCTTCAGCCAATTGCCAATCAGAAAATCTTTAATCTGCCTATGACCTGGAAGCCCCACCTCCCTTCTAGACTCAAAAAAAAAAAAAAAAAAAAAAAAAAAAAAAAGGCAGGCAGATTGAGATTGTGGAGGGGGTTGGAAACGTGGAGATGGGTTTGCCAGATTTTTTTTTTCCTCTTCCTGTCTTTTTTTCGTTTCTCTCATGGCTTTGCCTTGAAGGTGAGTTCCAGTCATGGAGGCGTGGGACTAAACTCAGATGGCATCCCGGTATTTCGGCCAAAGTCATCTAGGAAAAGTGGCCCGTGCTGTCTGAAGAGTGTGTGTATGTGTGTGAGAGAGGGAAGGGGGCTGGAATCTCCATTTTGTATTTTTCCTTTCTCCATAGCTTTACCCCAGGGGCAAACATCTGTGGCAGAACTCTGTTAGGGGCAGAACGAGCAGTCAACACTCAGAAAAATCCCACGTTTCTGGGCACCAGAGTTGGGGGCAGGAGGATAAGGGATCCTGTCAGCTGAAGAACGTGGAGACAATCATAGAAGAAAGCGGGTAAAAGGGGTTCCCTTATCCCGCATATGAAACCACACAGGCCTGAGCTCCCGTCAGAGCTACCCAGGCATATGGCAGACCCCAAACAACACTGCAGACTGAAAGGAGACAGGAACCACTATCCACAGAAAGCCAGACAGAATTTCTATGTGAGCCTAACTGGGTTGGGTTGATTGCCTAATGAAAGAGAGGGAGAGAGGCAGGGGAGGGAAGAGGCAGGGGAGGGAAGAGGAAGGGAGGGGAGGGGAGGGGAGATTATAGACTAGGGAGACAGGGGAGGGGGGAGGAAAGGAGAGGGGAGCAGAGGGGAGGAAAGGGAAGGGGAGGGGAGGGTAAGGGAGGGGAGTAAAGGGGAAGGGAGAGGAGGGGAGATTACAGACTGTTTTCTTGGACTGAGCTCCTGCATGAAGCCCCAATCCACCAGACCAAAGCAAATGGAGTCGCTTAGGCTAAATGCCACATAATCAAACTGAAGTTCTAAGGAAGTAGACAGATCCCAAAACAGATCAGTTTTTCCTGAAAACAAGAGATTTCAGTCTACCTGAGTAATAAGGAAGTTCCTTCTGCTTTAACCCTTCCGAAAAGTAACCTGACGTTAACCAATCCGGTTTTTCCCTCTATTGGTCTGTGTCCTTGTTTCACACTTAAAAACCTGCCATTTCCTGGTGGGAGCCCCCCTTTCTATTTTGTAGATTGGAGGCTGTCTGGATTCATGAATTGCAAATACAAGCCAATAAGATCTAAAACTAAATTGGTTGTAATTTTGCCTGATGAGAAAGAAAGAGAGGAGAGAAAGAAAAAACGAAAGGGAAAAAAACCCTCAACATTCTCAAGAAGATCTTAGTAAGATTAGATAAGGCCAGTATTATCCTGATACCACAACCAGATGGACTTTACGAGGAAAACAAGGGGTTAATATCTTCACGAACGTAAACAAAAATCCTTAACGAAATGCTATCAATCTGAACGTCTAGTATTATTAATCTGATAAATCACAATGGTTGTATTATAATAAATATCTAAAATGCTGATCATACGAGTTATGAATGAGCATATGTTAGTAATGATTTTTTATTTGCAATAATATATTCCTCACAAAACAACAGTTTTCTCAGAGAAAATCCATAAAGCAGCGGATTTTTAGCTATTATTATAGTTAGCCGTTACCTTGACTTATTCTTTAAAATATACTTCCTTTCTTTTTTCTTTTTCTTTTTTTTTTTTTTTCTGAGACAGAGTTTCATTCTTGTTGCCCAGGTTGGCGTTCAATGGCACGATCTCTGCTCACTGCAGCCTCCGCCTCCCAGGTTCAAGCAATTCTCCTGCCTCAGCCTCCCAAGTAGCTGGGATTACAGGCGCCCACCACCACGCCTGGCTAGTATTTGTATTTTTAGTAGAGATGGGGTTTCACCATGTTGGCCAGGCTGATCTTGAACTTCTGGCCTCAGGTGATCTGCCTACCTCGGCCTTCCAAAGTGTTGGGATTACAGGCGTGAGCCACTGCGCCCAGCCTATACTTATTTTATTTAAAAAATAGAAAAAATACATTTGTCTTTAGGCTGGTATATTTACTGGCCTCTTAAAAACTGTATTTTTCTTCTTACAGAGAACATGCAAGAATGGCAACCGTGCTGTCAGGGGTTCCAGCACCTCTCTCTGTGGCCAGCTCTCCCGGCTCCTTTCTAGAACCCGCCTTCTCAGTTGACACCCAAAGATCACTCCTGACAGCTTTGCGTCAACAGGTCGTTCTCACGGAGCTTAGGGATCCTCCTGGCAACCCTTTAGGACCACACCAGGACAATTTACAGCAATTTTAATTTGTGTTGGTCTCTTGCTGCTGTGTTTTTCCTTCTTTCTGTTCCAAGGAAGTGTCAACGAAAAGAGTCAAACTCTGTAAAATAATTTAAGAGATTTATTCTGAGCCAAATATGAGTGACCATGGCACATGACACAGCCCTCAGGAGGTCCTGAGGACATGTGCCCAAGGTGGTCGGGGTACAGGTTGGTTTTATATATTTTAGGGAGGCATAAGATATCAATCAAATACATTTAAGAAATACATTGGTTTGGTTCAGAAAGGCAGGACAACTCAAAGCCGGGGGGTCGGGGGGCTTTCAGGCTGTAGATAAATTTAAACATTTTCTGATTGAGTTTGTCTAAAGTCCTGGGATCTATAGAAAGGAAATGTTCAGGGTAAGATGAAAGATTGTGGAGACCAAGGTTCTTCTGAAGTTTTATAGTGGCTGCCCTTAGAGACAAGAGAAGACAAATGTTTCCTATTCAGATATTTAAAAGGTGCTAGACTTTTAGTTCATTTCTTCAGGATTGGGAGGGCCTGGAAGAAAAAGATCTAGCTATGTTAATAGAGATTCTTTACAGATGCAGATTTTCCCCCCACAAAGGACGGCTTTGCAGGGCCATTTCAAGATACGGCAGAGAAACATGTTTTGGGGTTAAATATTTTGATTTTTTTTCCTTGTCTCATAATGTATTTCCAGAGTCAGATTGGAAAGTAGGTCACGATATAACGGGTCAAATAAAACCCATCTGATGAGAATTTATGGTTTGTAGGGCATGACTCCCCCAGACCCCGTAGGTAGGAATTTGGGGAAGATAAAAAAATTGGAGCTTAGTCCTCAGAAGCAAGATTTTGCCTTTCATTGCTTCAGGGATTCATGAAAGGCTTTGGGGACCCTGAGCCAAGAGCAGAAATCCGGTGTCATGGTTGGGAAAGCCAAAGGCTCCCAAAAGATGGCAGTGAGCGGAGTGAGAAAGGGGTTCTGAGGCTTGGGAGAGCCAGAAGCTAGAGACGTGCCTTGGGATTCCCCTGAGACAGGGTAGCGTGGAGGTTTGCGGATTTCTGCCTTTCGCAGACAGCCGAGTAGCAGCAGCATCACAGGATGGGACTCCACGTGACAGCAGTGTGATGCCAAAGGCAGTGATCTGGGTGGTGGTGAAGGCCTCTCACCCCAGGCCCTTGGCCAGTGAGCACAGCTGTGTCGCTGTGTGGCCCGAGCTGAGCTGTTTCCATCCTCTGAGATTTGAGTACTCCGATTTATCATTCCTGGCAGGTTTCTTTAGCCAGGCACTAAAAAAAAAGACCCACAAAAAACAAAGGAATTAGCTGGTAAGAAGCAAAGATACAGTGAGGCTTAAGGATACACAGATTTAATAAATGTGTAATTTAAGCATATAAGCACAGCTAATCCACACATTCGTATTACACAGTTGTGGGCTTAGGTTTACTGCCAATTTCCTCTCTTGTGGAATTAATTACCTTCTCACTTTCTTAATTTTTTTCCTGTCTTTTTAAAAAGTTGATTCGATTATTTATTATTTTGCTTGATCTTTTTGTTTATGTTTTTCTATTTTTTGTTAGTTTCTATTTCGTTCAATGCTATTCTGTTGAACAACAACCATTACTTTGTTCCTTTTCTAAATCTTGTAATGAGATCTAGTTTATATCCTCCCTTTACCTTCTTATCAGTATGTGTATCTAGCGAAACCTATTTTCCTCTAGATAAAACCTTGCATTCAGGAATTTTGATAGGTGGAGTTTGCTTCTTAAATGGTATGTTATTAATGTTTGTGAATATTCTCTGTGATTTCATTACTATTGGGGAAGTGTTTTTAAATTCAGTGTGGGTATTAAGGCTTTTTGGGTCACTGGGTAACTTAGGCAAAACTAGGAAGTATTGGAAGGATCCCTGGGCAGCTTCCAACAGTAAAGGAAGAGCCCAACAATGGCTCTCAGGACGCAGGTGTCTGGCAGCCCGAGGCCTGAGTCCACTAGAGCCTGTGGCTTTCATGGGGCTCAGCTGGAGACTTGTCAAGCCTCAGGGGCTCTCTGGGCCAGGGTTAAGCTCCTGGAGATGAAATCTGATTGGCCCAGCTTGGGTCAGACGTCCACTTCTGGGTCCAGTGGAAAGAGAGAGTCTTACAACACAGACATGGCCCGCCTCGGAGAGTCACTGGGGTCACAGGGTGGAGCACTGTGAACTGGGCGGCTACACCTATTCACCATGTAGTGACTGTCACTTTCCCAGGGAGGCCTCTGAACAGTTAACTTCTGTCTGCTTCTGTTCTCTGACCTCTAAAATGAGGCTAGTAAAAATAGTACCTACTTTGTGAGGTTATAGTGAAGATTAAATGAGTTAATATTTGTAAACACAGAAAAGAATGCCTGTTACATGATGTGCTCCTTGTGTTTGCTATTCTGTTTCTAATCTGATCAACATATGGCCTGTCTGTATATTCTGTTTTATTTTCTTGACTTTTTTTTTTTTTTTTTTTTGCAACAGCATCTCACTCCGTTGCCCAGGCTGGAGTGCAGTGGTGTGATCACAGCATATTGCAGCCTTGATCTCCTGGGTTCAAGTGATCTTCTTGCCTCAGCCACTTGAGTAGCTGGGACTACAGACATCTGCCACCACACTGGACTAATTTTTAAAAATTTTTTGTAAAGGTGGAATCTCACTTTGTTGCCCAGGCTGGTCTCAAATCCTGGGTTCAATCTAAAATCAAGCAATCCTCCTGCCTCAGCCTCCTAAAGTGCTGGGATTACAGGCGTGAGCCACTGTGTCCAGCCCCTTGAAAATTCTTAACCTAAAATACAATTATTTGGGGGGTGAGAGTGTACATTTTAAAAGGGTACATTCTCTAATTATTTATTTTTTTAATTTTTATTATTTATTTATTTATTGAGACAGAGTCTTGCTTTGTTGCCCAGGCTGGAGTGCGGTGGCTTGATCTTGGCTCGCTGCAACCTCCACCTCCCAGGTTCAAGCTATTCTCCTGCCTCAGCCTCCCGAGTAGCTGGAATTACAGATGCGTGCCACCATGCCCGGCTAATTTTTTGTATTTTTACTAGAGACGGAGTTTCACCATGTTGGCCAGACTGGTCTTGAACTCCTGACCTTAAGTGATCCACCTGTCTTGGCCTCTCAAAGTGCTGGGATTACAAACATGAGCCGCCATGCCCGGCCATTCTCTGATTTTTAAAATGGAATTCTCTGTAGCTGTTAATTCTACCTTATTAATGATGGTGTTCAGCTCTGTAATTTTTTACCATTCTTTTATTTGATTTGCTATATTCTGAAGGCAGGGTACTAAGGAATCCAAGTAGAGTTTCATTCTATTTCTTCTCAGATATCTGTCATCTTTTCATCATTTTTTCTTTTTTTTTGCTACCAAATGTGTGGCACTTAATGCTGTGTTTTCATTACTTGTTGTGCCTTTGATCATTCTGATGTGTCATTGTTGATAGCTCCCCACGCTTTAGTGTTAAGTCTGTTATGTCAGAGATCATGATTAAACCTCCTCTTAGGAAAGTCAAATACTGCACTTATAAGTGGGAGCTAAACAATGGGGTACACGTGGACACACAGAGTGAAATAATAGACATTGGAGACTCCAGAAGGTGGGAGGGAGGTGAGGGTTCAAAAACTACCTATTGTGTACAGTGTTCACTGTTCGGACGATGGGAACACTAAAAGCTCAGACTTCTCCATGATGCGATATATGCTTGTAAGAAACCTGCACTTGGCTGGGCGCAGTGGCTCACGCCTGTAATCCCAGCACTTTGGGAAGCCGAGGCGGGCGGATCATGAGGTCAGGAGATCGAGACCATCCTGGCTAACATGGTGAAACCCCATCTCTACCAAAAACACAAAAAATTAGCCGGGGAATTGTGGCAGGCACCTGTAGTCCCAGCTACTCGGCAGGAGAATGGAGTGAACCCAGGAGGCGGAGGTTGCAGTGAGTCGAGATCGCACCACTGCACTCCAGCCTGGGCGACAGATCAAGACTCCATCTCAAAAAAAAAAAAAACACCTGCACTTGTACTGCCTAAATATGTACAAACAAAAATTCAATTGTAAAAACTACTGTTTCTTACATTCGCTCGGGGTAACTTTAGCCTGCCTTTTTTTTTTTTAAACTTGTCTTTGGATCCATCATATCCTTGGGTTTGGGTTTTAAAGTCACTCAGGGACTCTTCCTTTTCAGAGAATTTGGTTCCTGTGTAACTGTGACATGGTGCTATCCATCAGCATCAAGGATGTTTTGCTTTGTTGAGATGTTCTTTATGGAACTCAGAGGTCACCGGGCCCTTTGTCCCTGTTGCTGGATCTGTGTTTGGCTATGCACTACCTGGATGCAGAACTCAGCCTTGCCTCAAACACACACACACATGCACACACATGCACACACTCATGCACATACATAAACACGCAGACACTCATGCACACATATGCACACACACAATCATGCACATGCACACACATGTCCCCCGTCTCCCCACCACCCAACAAGACCACTAGATATCCATGCATCCTCCCTGATGATCAGGAGAATGTGAGGATGGCCCCCAGGCTCTGCCCACAGCACCACACCACCGTACTCCCCTTTCCTGGTGGGCGTCCCCCAGCAGAGCCTGCGCCCCACACTTCTTTACCTGCTTCTTCTAGATTCACCTCCCACCCCAAGCATTTATGGAACCATTTCTCCCAAAGCAATTCTTTGAGTTTATTCTTCTTCATCTCATTTTATCTCTATTACATTTCAGATGTTATAAATTAGGTATCTACTCATGTCTTTCAGGTGAGATCAAGAAGCACATACAAGTTTGAGAACCACTGGTCTAGTGAACTTTTTAGCACTTCCAAGTTTAATAAACTCAGCACATGACAAATTCAATTTAACCATCTTCTTTGCTCCCTCAAACCTCAGCTACCCAAGTAAAAAAAACTTTGGAACAATCTTCCTCCACCCCTGTCGGGCCCCACCTTTCACGTCTAGCCAATGACCATGTCTTGTTGCATCTCTTTCCTTAAAACAACTCATCTCTGTCCCATTGTCTGGTCTCCAACCACCCTGCCTCCAGGCCCTGAGATCTTTTTTTCTAGACTGCTACATCGTCTTCCTATTTGCCCTCCCTGCCCCTCTCAATGAAGCTGGAGGACTTTTCCAAAACTCCAAATCTGATCCTGTCTCCCCCTGCTGAGAATCCTTCCATGCTCCTCATTGCCTTCAGAATTGGATCCAAAGTCTTCCCATGAAATGCAAGATCCTTCTTATGCAAACCCTGCCCACCTGCCCAGCCACACCCTCCTTCTGTGCTAAGCCCCAGCCGCTCGCCTCACTTCCCATGTCCCTGAATGCTGACCTTCCTCCCTTTGCCAGGAATTCCCTTCCCCTCTTTCATTGCCTTGAAATTTTGGTTAAAATCTCCTCCACCCCACTGAGATGTCTTTTCTTCCTAACCGCTTCCTCACCTCTTCCTATAGCTCAAGTAGAGCCCTATGGCACCTGTTACCTGTAACGTCTGTTTGCTGGTTCATCTTCCCTGTAAGTCCTGCGAGCCACCTGAGGGTCAGGATTGTAAACTCGACCTCTGAATGCCAGCTCCTAGAAAGAACACTGGCTGCTAGAAGGCACTCAATAAATGGTTGCTGAATAAATAAATGAATGAGACATTCGTGTTGCTATGTACGGATTTTAAAAAATGGTTTGAAGTTCCTTTTGAGGGATAGTTGGTTTCATTGTCTTCTCCCTGATCTTTGTTAAATCATTAAGGTGGGTGCTTTTAAATCTTTTCAGTTCCCTTTCTATATCTTTGTTGCTATATACCATATTTTCCATGAAGACGAAAGATAATTTGCGCCATGAAACTTTTCCCATTAGTCATACTGACAAATTTATCTTTTCTGAGTCTACTTTTGAAATGCAAATTAAATTGTCCATTTTTAATGATCCTTGAAATGAATGATTTTTAATGGTAGCCCTTTCTGTTCCTGAGGATTTATAAAGGTTGCTCTTCTACTTTCAAAGCAGAACAGCTTGACAAGGGAGCTGACCTGGGATGGCAATGCTTGGTCCTAATTGCTCTGTAAATATCTTCTCTGATTTTTCAGCTGTAAAACTGAGGTTTTCTTGTCTTCGTGTCTCTGAATGGTAGCTGCTTTACTCTGCAGCCTGTGTTAACCTTTTAAAAATATTGTTTAGCTACGGAACATAACAGTAAAAACAACCTCTTTTATAAAGCTGCAAATAAGAGAAACAACTTAGGAATAAATTTAATAAGACATTGCATGTAGGACTGCAATTCCACACTGCCTTGAGATCTTTGGTTCTCAAGGGCCTCAAAGGCTCCAGCATGAGTTCCCCTTATCTTGCAAAGGCTCCCCATCTTCACCCAAACAAGCTGATCACACCCTCCCGTGGGAACCAGGGGGCACCTCCACCCTTTGTCACTATGAAGTCTGCTTCCCACAGTCTCTGCTGGTTCGCTGTTCCCGCGGGCGGCTCCGGGTGACTCTGCATGGCAGGCAGTGTCCTCTTTCCCTGGGCTGTGAGCGTAGGTGACTAATAAGCTGCTACTCTGTCCAGTGTCAGGGTGGCATGTTTGGTGATCACAGGCTATTTAAGGCAGCGAATCCCTTCTTCACCAATGGGGTAAACAGGAGGAGAGCAGAACAGATATGTGCACAGCTTATATGACAAAATTTTTTAAATACTCCTGAAAGACACAGAAATAGATGAACAAAAAGAAAGATGTCCCCTGTGCTTGGATAGGATGACTCAACATTTTTAAAACGTCAGTTCTGCCTAATTTACAAATTCAATGCAAGCCCTCCCAATAAAAATACCAACAAGCTATGTTATAGAGTTGAACGATGTGATTCGAGTTCTATGGAAAACAAACATGCAAGAATAGCAGGAAATCAGTGACAAATAAAGGATAGATTCACTCCATCAGACATTAAAGTATACGTTAAAGCCTCTATAATTAAAACAGTGTGGTGCTGATGCATAAATAGGTAACTAGACAATTGGAATAGAATGGAAAGTCCAGAATTAGTCTCAAATACACAGGGAAATTTAGTGTACGACAAAGGTGGCATCTCAAATCATGGGGGGAAGAATGGACTTTTCAACAAACGGTGCTGGGACTATTACATAACCATTTGGAGGAAGAAAAATTAAGCTTATATTTCACTCCATACACAAACACAAACTCCAAATGGGTCAGGACTCTAAATGTAAAATATGAAAACATATAAAGTCTAGGTGAAAAAAATGGAGTGAATTTCTCTTTAAATTTGGTATAAGGAAAGACTTTCTAATTATGATCCCAAATCCAGAGGCAATAAGTAAAGATTAATAAACTTGGCTATATTTTTAAAAATTGAATAACAATAATAACAAAACATAAACAAAGTCAAAAGCCAACTGACAAGGCTGGGTGCCGTGGCTCATACCTGTAATCCCAGCACTTTGGGAGGTCAAGGCAGGAGGGCTGCTTGAGCCCAGGAGTTCAGGCCCTGGAGTTCAGGCCCAGCCTGGGCAACATGGTGAGGCTCAGTCTCTATGAAAAATACAAAAATTAACCAGGCATGGTGGTGTGCACCTGTGGTCCCAGCTACTTGGGAGGCAGGCTGAGGTGGGAGGATCGCTTGAGCCCAGGAGGTAGAGGCTGCAGTAAGCCATGTTCTCACCATTGTACTTCAGCCTGGGTGATGGAGCGAGACCCTATCTCAAAAAAAGCAAAACGAAACAAAACAAAAAACAAGCAAAAAAAAAAAAGACTGCTGACCAACTGGGAGAAAGTATTTGTAACATGTTACAGAAAAGGCCAATATCCCAATATATTATACTAAAAACAACTTAACAATTAAGGGACAAAGGACTGAAAACACAACAGAAAGAAGTGGAAAGGATACGTGCAGACAATCCACAAAAAAAGGGATATACATTTTTCCCTCAAGCATATGAAAAAATGTCCAAATTCACTCAAATTAAAATAACACTGAAATATTACTTCTTAGCTATCCAAGTGATAAAAATCTTAAAATGTAGCAACATATTCTATTATCAAGGCTGTGGAGAAACAGGGACCCTTACTTATTGCTGGTGGGCCTGCACTCGGGCATTCTCCTTCTGTCTGACAGTATCTCACAAAACTACATATGCATTTCTACTTTCTTGACCCAGTGATCCAGCAACTCCACTCCTAGGAACCCACACTGCAGATACACCTCCAACAGTGTGAAAATACATATGCACATGATTATTCACTGCAGCACTGTTTGTAACTGTAAAGCCTCAGAAACAACCTAAGTACCCATCCACGGAGGAGCAGTTGAGTACAGTAGATTACATATGGAGTACTGTACAGCTGTGAAAAAGACAGCGGAAGCTCTCTATGAACTGGTAGGGAGTAACTTCCAGGACATATTGTCAAATGGAAAAATCAAAGAGTAAAAGAATACCTTTAGAATGCTACACTTCATGCAAGAAAGAAGGGAATACGGCCAGGCGCAGTGGGTCACACCTGTAATCCCAGCACTTTGGGAGGCCGAGACAGGTGGATTACCTGAGGTCAGGAGTTCAAGACCAGCCTGGCCAACATGGTGAAACCCCATCTCTACTAAAAATACAAAAAGTAGCCTGGTGTGGTGGCAGGTGCCTGTAATCCCAGCTACTCGGGAGGCTGAGGCAGGAGAATCACTTGAACCTGGGAGGAGGAGGTGGCAGTGAGCTAAGATCACGCCGTTGCACTCCAGCCTGAGTGACAGAGCAAGACTCTGTCTCAAAAAAAAAAAAAAAAGAAAGAAAGAAAGAAAGGAATACAAGAAAGTACACACATATCTGCTCATTTGTTCAAGGGAAATATAAGAGGAATAAATTACTAAAGACACTGCCTGATGACCTATGAGGGAGAAGGGTGGGATAGGAAAAAGGGGTAAATGAAATGGGGATATCAAGAATAAAAAATGAGTGACATTTCTCGGAGTATATTTTCTGTAGGTCTGACTCTTAGAACTATAGTAATATTTCACACATCCTTCAAATACCCCAAATGAAGTATGAACACCAACAAATGAACCTTAACTGTGTCATTAATTAGTTACTTAACAACACTAATGGGGATGGTTGGGCAAGAAAAGAACTAACCCGTGTAGCTTTGGTAAATCATATCCTTACTGGTTACCACAAGAATCGCACACATAAATGCTGTGCTCTCGGCCGGGCGCGGTGGCTCAAGCCTGTAATCCCAGCACTTTGGGAGGCCGAGACGGGCGGATCACGAGGTCAGGAGATCGACACCATCCTGGCTAACACGGTGAAACCCCGTCTCTACTAAAAAATACAAAAAACTAGCCGGGCGAGGTGGCGGGCGCCTGTAGTCCCAGCTGCACAGGAGGCTGAGGCAGGAGAATGGCGTAAACCTGGGAGGCGGAGCTTGCAGTGAGCTGAGATCCGGCCACCGCACTCCAGCCCGGGCGACAGAGAAAAAAAAAAAAAAAAAAAAAAAAAAAAAAAAAAAAAAAAATGCTGTGCTCTCATTAGTAAATGTAAAATATGAAAACATACAAAGTCTAAGAAAAGAATGGAGTTAATTTCTCTTTAAATTTGGTACAAGGACTTTCTAATTATGACCCCAAATCCAGAGGCAATAAGTAAAGATTAATATACTTAACTATGTTAAAAAAAACTGAATAACAACAACAAAAAAATGTAAAAAAAGTCAAAAGATAACTGACAAAGTGGGATACAGTGGCTCACATCTGTAATCCCAGCACTTTGGGAGGCCGAGGTAGGATTGCTTGAGCCCAGGAGTTCAAGCCTAGCCTGGGCAATATGGCGACACCTCATCTGTACAAAAAATTAAGAAATTAGCTGGGTTTGGTTGAATACATAATAAATGTGTTCTCACAGGGCTAGAACTTCTGAAATTACTAAGGGTGTACTAGGATTGAGCAAATAAGCAGGTTTACTGCAGATAATGAAAGCCAGGTTTCTCCCTGTTAGAGAAAGAATTTCCAAATAAAAGAAAGGTTAAAATGAACCCAGGGGTAATGGATTAGAATCAGAGACACCAGTTAAAAAATTATGGTTTTAAATATGTTCACAGACACAGGTGTGTGTGTGTGTGTGTGTATGTGTGTGTGTGTGTGTGAACGTGTGGATTTGTATACACACATTTCCTAGTTCCATCTATTTAGAGTACTTAGAAGCAACGGCACTTCCGTAACAAAGAGCACACCTAGCATCTAGATCTTGGTTTCTAAACACCTTTCTCTGATAAAAACCAGGGCTCCTTGGAGAATTGATTAGTCCCAAGGCTGGGGCAGGGAAAACACAAGATGATACTGGGACCAGAAGTAGGAAGAGCTCGAAAAAGATTGGGGGCTTCTTGAAAGAACACAGGACTCCACCTGAAGGAGTTCCTAATGTCCAAAGCTGGAACACGTTGAGCAAAAAATAAATAAAGACTGTATTTAAATTTGAACCCATAGAACAAAATAATTTCTATGATTCCATATTGATAGAAATAATCAAATAAATACATGGGGTGGAAGGAGAGTTCTTTCTTACAAAAGAATTGCAACTATTAAACGTAGAAAAAAAGAGGGAATTAGAAAATCGCCACTAGGCTGACACATACAGGCATACCTTGGAGATATTGTGGGTTCAGTTCCAGACCACTGCAATAAAGCAAATATTGTAATAAAGTGAGTCACACAAATTTTTGGTTTCCCAGTGCATATAAAAGTTATGTTTATGTTACACTGTAGTCTATTAAGTGTGAAATAGCATTATGTCTAAAAACACAATGTAAGGACCTTGACCCGTTTCCCGTTCACCCCAAGAAGTCTCTTGTCTCTACTCCTAATGTAACATCATATACATTTCTGTTACATTAGGATTAGAGACAAGTTCTGTTTAAAAATAAATCCAAGAGGGCCGGACGTGGTGGCTCAAGCCTGTAACCCCAGCACTTTGGGAGGCCGAGACGGGTGGATCATGAGGTCAGGAGATCAAGACCATCCTGGCTAACAGGGTGAAATCCTGTCTCTACTAAAAAATACAAAAAACTAGCTGGGCGTGGTGGCGGGCGCCTGTAGTCCCAGCTACTCGGAGGCTGAGGCAGGAGAATGGCGTGAACCCGGGAGGCGGAGCTTGCAGTGAGCGAGATCGCGCCACTGCACTCCAGCCTGGGCGACAGAGCGAGACTTTGTCTCAACAACAACAACAACATCCACATTAGCAATCCTCTCGAGCCTAATTTATGTGAACGTTCCATTTTGGATCTGGGTCCACTCTTGGATTACATCATTCTGGATCATGCACAGCCCTGAGTAGAGGGAAATCCTTTGCTCTCCAGGTGCCAATGCCCTCTCTGATTCCCAAGCACCAAATTGACAGTGGGGTGTGGGATGGTGTTTCCTAGCCTTGCCCCATTCATCTGCTGCTAGCTGTGTGACCTTACAGGCTTTTTCTGTCCATCGTGCATCGCTTTAGTTGCTCTACGGCAGCTGCTCATGTCTTCACGGTCCATCTCTACCAAGCCCTCCATGCCGTCCACTCGACATGGGCAGTGACTTGTATCTTCTGGTTCCCAGGACCTGGCACAGTGCCAGCACACAGCAGTCACGGAAAACAGTATTTGATGCTTAAATAAATATCCTGCCAGGGTTACAGTCCAACACAGATTGGATCTGTCTGTATGTCAAGGCTTCACTTTGTATCTTGTGTTTGTTTTTGGTGACCCACTTTTGCCACTAATCGGTAAATATTTATCCTCAAAGAAGAAAAGCAATCTCTCAAGAATGACTCTTTAATGGTGTGATGTACTAAAGTATTACAAGTAAAACGTTTCATCTCTGGGATTTGCTTTTGAATACTCAAGAAAAAGGGGGGGGGAAACAAAGTGGCATTCCAAATTGTGGAATCTGGGTGGCAGTTACACAGGGGTTCATTAGCCTCTTTTCTCTATTTCGGGGAGTCTTTGAATTCTCTATTTTGGGAAGTCTTTGAAATTTTCTATAATAAAAAGTTAAATGCAGCCAGGTGCAGTGACTCATGCCTGTAATCCCAACACTTTGGGAGGGCAAGGTGGGTGGATCACTTGAGGTCAGGAGTTCGAGACCAACCTGGCCAACGTGGTGAAACTCCGTCTCTACTAAAAACACAAAAATTAGCTGGGTGTGGTGGCACATACCTGTAGCCTGAGCTACTCAGGAGGCTGAGACAGGAGAATTGTTTGAACCCAGGAGGTGGAGGTTGCAGTGAGCTGAGATTGTGCCACTGGACTTCTGCCTTGGCAACAGAGCAGGACTCCATCTCAAAAAAAAAAAAAAAAAAAAAGTTAAATGCAGGCAGGGCACAATGGCTCACACCTGTAATCCCAGCACTGTGGGAGGCTGAGGCAGGTGGATCACTTGAGGTCAGGAGTCGAGACCAGCTTGGCCAACATGGTGAAACCCCATCTCTACTAAAAATTAGCCAGGCGTGGTAGTGCAGGCCTGTAGTCCCAGCTACTCGGGAGGTGGAGGCAGGAGAATCCCTTAAGCCTGGGAAGGTTGAGGCTGCAGTAAACTGGGATGGTGCCAATCTACTCGAGCCTGGGTGACAAAGTGAGACCCTGTCTCAAAAAACAACAAACAACAAACAAACAAACAAACAACAGATATATTGCCAGGCACGGTGGCTCACGCCTGTAATCCCAGCACTTTGGGAGGCTGAGGTGGGTGGATCGCTTGAGTCCAGGAGTTTGAGACCAGCCTGGGCAACATACTGAGACCTAGTCTCTACTTTAAAAAAAAAAAAAAAAGAAAGAAAGAACAGTTCCCAGGCGGGGCGGCGGCCGGGCGGGGGCGCTCCTCACTTCCCAGAGGGTGTGGGGGCCTGGCGAGGTGCTCCTCACTTCCCAGACGGTTGGGCAGCCGGGCAGAGGCTCTCTTCACTTCCCAGAAGAATCCAGGCAACTTACTGTGAGCAAGTCCATGCAGCCATGCAGGGAGACCCGCGTAAGGAGGGACTGAGGACCCAAAGTCCCTGGCTCACAGACTCAACTGAACTCCAAGTCAGCTCCAACTTGCCAGACAACTGACTGAACAACTTGAAGTGGAAGATTACAGTTCAAATCCAATATTAAATAAGTCAAAGATTGGATAAAATGACTTTAAATTTTGTATGAAAGAGTAAACATCTGGGAATAATCGTTATTTTTCAAAAAGCTGCACTTATTTCCACACAATGAAAGAGAATGTATATAGTTTCTGAGTTTAAAAAAGCTAACATTTATTTTTAATAATTAAACTATGAAAATTGTGGATAATATTTATCAGTTACAGTGATGGACATTATTACCATTCACAAACACGTGGTTTTCTACATCCTGGCACACAGGAGTATTGAACCCATCCAACTGAAGTTAGACATGGCCAGGTGAACAGCTTCAGCCAATGATGTTTGAGAGTTCATTGTCCAGTAGAAGTAGTGAATTGCTTTTACTCGACTCCCCACCTTGTCCTTCCACTACCCTGCTGACTATGGAAACGCCTGTAGAGCTGGAAATGTCATAAGATTAAGGAAACTTGTTATGGTAGGACAATATTTAGCAAAGCATTGCCCTGGAGAGTCATCGGGACCCTCAGTAGACTTGGTGTGTTTTAAGCTGCTAAGATACTAGGATTGTTGGTTCACTGAGCTTGACCTAGCCTTACTTGACTATTCCAATAACATTACATCTTGGAAATAAAGTTACTTTTATCTAGTATAATTTATTTTCTCTCTCACATTTTTGTGAGAAATGCTTGGCTTTAAATATTAACTTTTTGAACAATTGGCTCTGAAAAAAAGATGCAAAATGCTTTTTAGTCTTCGTACTGGCAAAGGTACAAAGACAAAAAGAATTTGTATATAGAAAGTATACTTTAGACTGTTAAGTAATTATAAAATTGACACCAATTCAAAAGCATAAGTTGAAAAATGTCAATGTTTTAGAAGCAGAAATATAGAATAAAATTAAGAAGAAAAGATGTGACAATATTATAAACATAGTAAATTGAAACAGATAAAAGAACTATCAAAATACAATGTTTTTAGCACTTGGCTACCACATAAATTACATGTGTTATTTAGTACAGAAGTAATTCATGAAAACTAGTATTGTTTGGAATTTTAGGTAGTTTTCTTTCCTTTTTTATGTATTAAAATAAAAATTATACATATTTAAAAAAAGAAAAAGAAAGAAAATTCAAATAATTCATAAAAATATAAAGAAGAAGAGAAAGTGAAAAAAAAAGTGAGTAATTTTCTCAACACCCTGAAAACAAGGAAGTGCTAATACCAACATCACAAGATTGCTGGGAGAGTGTGATGAAGTACACGTGAAAATCTTTAGCACATAGTAGGTCCTCAAAAGCCAGGGTGCATTTACACTAAAGCCTATGGAGCATAAGCGACAGGGGTCCCTCCCAGCAGTTCTTTCCAAGACCCCTGCCAATGTGTTCCCCTGTCATCAATTTTTGTAAAATCTGCAAAGGCAATATATTTTTGTATTTTATTTTAAAAAGATCCTCCTTGAATTGTGTAACTTGAAAACCCCAGAAAATCTGGACGTTCTCCTGCTAAAACATTGTCATTACTTTCCTGCCTTTGATAAACAGCAACATCATGTTTTCCATCTACTGGGAGAAGCCTGTGGAACATCTGAGGCCGAGGTGACTTTGCAAGGCTCAGCCTGAGGCCACATCTCATTTTTATCTCCCCCTTGAGGATGACAGACTTAACTGGCACATGGCTCCATCTTCATTAGTGAAGACCACTCATTTATTCCTCGGAGCAATCACCACGGCTGGCACCTTCCTGGGATGAAGGCAGCCCGCTGTGCTGGATGCGCTCTGAGAATCTAAGAAGAAAGCATCCCGGCTTGCCTTCTCTGTGTCTGCAGAAAGGAAGTGAAAACGGTTTCCACCGACAGCAAGTCAAACGACAAAATCACGGATTCTTTCTTCTGTTTTTTTTTTTTTTTCCTAAACCACCTGTGCGACTAACCTAAGCAATCCTTATTAGTAAGTCTTATATTGGAGGAAGCTGAGGAAAATAATTCCATTCCAACACAGAAAAAGAATCTGAGTTTGTTTTGTTTCCTTCAGAAGATTGTTTTGGTTATTACAGACCCATGGGAAGAGAGAGGCTGCACCACAAATTATTTTCAGCCACTGACTGTTTCCTTAGCTCAAGCATGGCAATAATGAGGCAGAAGTCCTGGGTTCAGTCCCTGTGTAGACAAGTGACCTTTGCTCCAGACACAAACTGTACCTCGACCTTGGTCATCTTGAAAATGTATGTTGGCCGGGTGCAGTGGCTCATGCCTGTAATTCTAGCACTTTGGGAGGCCAAGATGGGCAGATCACCTGAGGTCAGGAGTTTGAAACCAGCCTGGCCAACATGAAGAAACCCTGCCTCTACTAAATATACAAAAATTAGCCGGGGTGGTGGTGGGTGCCTGAAATCCCAACTACTCAGGAAGCTGAGGCAGGAGAATCACTTGAACCCCGGAGGTGGAGGCTGCAGGGAGCCAAGATTGCGCCACTGCACTCCAGCCTGGGAGACAGAGCAAGACTTGGTCTCTAAATAAATAAATAAATAAATAAATAAATAAATAAATAAAGCCTGTCTAGTTGGACGTAGTGGCGTCTGCTGTAATCCCAGCTACTTGGGAGGCTGAGGCAGGAGAATTGCTTGAACCTAGGAGGCAGAGGTTATAGTGAGCCAAGATCGTGCCGCTGCATTCCAGCCTGGGGACATAGCGAGACTCTGTTTAAAAAAAAAAAAAAATGCATGTCACCGGTCCCCTGAGGGCCAGAATGGGACACCATGGGCATGTTCATTGCACGATCAGAAAACCAGTTTACAAGAACATGGCTCATTGATCTTGGGTTTTCAGAGCCCTTTTGTAGATGTGCGAGATTAGATGATTTTAAGGAGCTGCGAGGGGAGAATAAAATAAGGACTAACAGTAAACACTTGATTGGATGGGGGTCTTAAATGTTTGTTAGAAAGGCAATATACAGCCATTAAAAAGAGCAAATTAGGCAGAGGCTGAAGTGGGCAGATCACTTGGAGGGCTGGAGTTTAAAACCAGCCTAACCAAGATGGTGAAACCGCATCTCTACAAAAGATAAAATAATTAGCTGGGTGTGGTGCTGCACACCTGTAGGTACTGGGAGGCCTGCAGCTATTGGGAGGCTAAGGTGGAAGGAAGGCTTAAACCCAGGAATTCGAGGCAGCAGTGAGCTATGATTGCATCACTGCATTCCAGCTTGGGGCGACAGAGTGAGATTCTATCTTTAAAATAAAATAAAAGGTCAAAGGCCAGGTGTGGTGGCCCACACCTATAATCCCAGAGCTTTGGGAGGCCAAAGTGAGTGGATCACTTGAGCCCAGGAGTTGGAGACCAGTCTGGGTAACATAGTGAGCACTGCCTCTACAGAAGGTACAAAGAATTTGCAGGGTGTGGTGGTGTACACTGTGATCCCAGCTACTCAGGAGGCTGAGGAACAAGAATCGCTTGAATCCTGGAGGCAGAGGTTGCAGTGAGCCGAGATCATGTCAATGCATTCCAGCCTGGGCAACAGAGCAAGACTGTTTCAAAAAACAAAAACAAAACAAACAAAAGAAGATGGGCATAGAAATTTTGGTGAGATCCAATTTAAAAAATGTTTCTTTTATGGTCAATATTTTTGATGTCATGTCAAAGAGCTCTTTGCCTAGCCCTAAGTCCTAAACACATTTTCCTATGCCCTCTTCTAAACGTTCCATTAACATTCATGACTTTTTTTTTTTTTTGAGACAAGGTGTCCTTAAGTTGTCTAGTAGGCTGGCCTAGAACTCCTGAACTCAAGGGATCCTCTTGCCTGAGTATCCCCAGTAGCTGCTCAAAGCCACCATGCCTGACCATGGCCTATTTTAAAATTAATTTTTTAAAATTTTATTTTATTATTTTTTTGAGACGGAGTCTGGCTCAGTCGCCCAGGCTGGAGTGCAGTGGCGCGATCTCAGCTCACTGCAAGCTCCACCTCCGGGGTTCACGCCATTCTCCTGCATCAGTCTCCCGAGTAGCTGGGACTACAGGTGCCCACCACGCCCAGCTAATTTTTTTGATTTTAGTAGAGACGGGGTTTCACCATGTTAGCCAGGATGGTCTCGATCTCCTGACCTCGTGATCTGCCCACCTCGGCCTCCCAAAGTGCTGGGATTATAGGCGTGAACCACCGTGCCCAGCCTAAAATTTATTTTTGAATCCACTATGAGGTTTGAGTCAAATTTCACTTTATACCTACAGATGTTCAATTTTCTGGCATCATTTGTTGAGATATCTTTCCTCTATTGAATTGATTTGCACCTTTCCTAGAAATTCGTTGGGCCTATTGCACTGGTCTGTTTCCAGGTTCTCCATTCTGTTCCACTGACCTATGTTCTGTCCCTCTTCTGCTGCCATGCTGTTTTGTTTTTGAAACAGAGTCTTGCTCTGTTGCCCTGGCTGGAGTACAGTGGCTCACCATCTCAGCTTATGCAACCTCCATCCCCCGGGTTCAAGCGATTTTCCTGCCTTAGCCTCCTAAGTAGCTGGGATTACAGGCGCATGCCACCATGCCTGGCTAATTTTTGTATTTTTAGTAGAGTTGGGGTTTCACCATGTTGGCCAGGCTGGTCTTAAACTCCTGACTCAAGTGATCCACCCGCCTCGGCCTCCCAAAGTGCTAGGATCACAGGTGTGAGCCACCGCGCCCGGCCATGCAGTCTTCATTACTATAGCTATGTTAGGAGTCTTAATATCAGGTAGTATTTCTTCTCATTTAATTCTTCTCTCTCAAAATTATTTTAGCTATTCTAGTTCCTTTGCCTTTCTATATAAATTTTAGAATGTCTATATCTACAAAAAATCTTGCCGGGATTTTGATAGGAACTGTGTTGGATCTATAGATCAATTTGAGAAAAACTGGCATCATTACTATATTGAGTCTTCCAATTCATGAGCACAGAAGCTGTCTCCATTTATTTAGATCTTTGATTTATTTCATCAGTTTGTTGTGCTTTTCAGCA
>NW_012109574.1:245445-247432 GCF_000951045.1 Mandrillus leucophaeus
GTTGTCTAGTAGGCTGGCCTAGAACTCCTGAACTCAAGGGATCCTCTTGCCTGAGTATCCCCAGTAGCTGCTCAAAGCCACCATGCCTGACCATGGCCTATTTTAAAATTAATTTTTTAAAATTTTATTTTATTATTTTTTTGAGACGGAGTCTGGCTCAGTCGCCCAGGCTGGAGTGCAGTGGCGCGATCTCAGCTCACTGCAAGCTCCACCTCCGGGGTTCACGCCATTCTCCTGCATCAGTCTCCCGAGTAGCTGGGACTACAGGTGCCCACCACGCCCAGCTAATTTTTTTGATTTTAGTAGAGACGGGGTTTCACCATGTTAGCCAGGATGGTCTCGATCTCCTGACCTCGTGATCTGCCCACCTCGGCCTCCCAAAGTGCTGGGATTATAGGCGTGAACCACCGTGCCCAGCCTAAAATTTATTTTTGAATCCACTATGAGGTTTGAGTCAAATTTCACTTTATACCTACAGATGTTCAATTTTCTGGCATCATTTGTTGAGATATCTTTCCTCTATTGAATTGATTTGCACCTTTCCTAGAAATTCGTTGGGCCTATTGCACTGGTCTGTTTCCAGGTTCTCCATTCTGTTCCACTGACCTATGTTCTGTCCCTCTTCTGCTGCCATGCTGTTTTGTTTTTGAAACAGAGTCTTGCTCTGTTGCCCTGGCTGGAGTACAGTGGCTCACCATCTCAGCTTATGCAACCTCCATCCCCCGGGTTCAAGCGATTTTCCTGCCTTAGCCTCCTAAGTAGCTGGGATTACAGGCGCATGCCACCATGCCTGGCTAATTTTTGTATTTTTAGTAGAGTTGGGGTTTCACCATGTTGGCCAGGCTGGTCTTAAACTCCTGACTCAAGTGATCCACCCGCCTCGGCCTCCCAAAGTGCTAGGATCACAGGTGTGAGCCACCGCGCCCGGCCATGCAGTCTTCATTACTATAGCTATGTTAGGAGTCTTAATATCAGGTAGTATTTCTTCTCATTTAATTCTTCTTTCTCAAAATTATTTTAGCTATTCTAGTTCCTTTGCCTTTCTATATAAATTTTAGAATGTCTGTATCTACAAAAAATCTTGCCGGGATTTTGATAGGAACTGTGTTGGATCTATAGATCAATTTGAGAAAAACTGGCATCATTACTATATTGAGTCTTCCAATTCATGAGCACAGAAGCTGTCTCCATTTATTTAGATCTTTGATTTATTTCATCAGTTTGTTGTGCTTTTCAGCATACAGAGCCTGTAGTGTTTTGGGTTGCACAAGATCCTGGTAAGAGGATGAAAAGACACGCTACCAGCTGAGAAAGTACTTGCAAATCATGTATCTGACAATGACTTTATATCTCTAATATATAAAGAATTTTCAAAACCTGACACTAAAACATAAAAACAAAGACAAAAAAACTAGCAATTCAAATGCAAAATGGGCAAAAGATATGAGCAGATACCTCACCAAACAAGAGACACAGAGGGCAAATTTGCATATGAAAAGATGTTCAACATCATTAATCACCCCGGCAATGAAGTTAAAACCACAATATTACTACACAATTACTAGAACAGCTAAAATAAAAACCAGTGATGACACCAAATGCTGGTGAGGATGCTGAGAAACCGGATCTTTCATGCTTTGCTGTTGGGAGCATGAAATAGCCCAGCTGCTTGGAAACAATTTGATAGTTCGTAACACAGCGACACATGCACTTCCCCTGCACCCTGGCTACCACATTATTGAGCATGTTCTTTTCTGGAGAAGTAAAGACTTAGGTTTACTAAAAATCCTGTACATGGGTGGTCACATCAGCCTCACTCATTATAGCCAACAACTCAAGTGTCCTTCCGTGGATGAGTGGTTAAACCAACTCTGTTACATCCCTACCACAGAACACTAGGGGATGAACCAGCGGCAACCTGGATAGACTTGAGGACATTATGCTTCGTGAAAAAAGTCAGTTTCAAAAGGTTACTAACTGTATGATT
>NW_012109574.1:254426-262283 GCF_000951045.1 Mandrillus leucophaeus
TATATATATATATAAATTTTTTTGGGGGGGTGGCGGATAGAGTCTCCATCACCCACGCTACAGTGCAGTGGTGCCATCTTGACTTGCTGCAGCCTCCGCCTCCCGGGTTTAAGCGATTCTCGTACCTTAGCCTCCCACCTAGCTGGGACTAAAGGCACGTGCCAACACATCGGCTAATTTTTGTATTTTTAGTAGAGATGGGGTTTTGCCACGTTGGCCATGCTGGTCTCGAACTCCTGACCTCAAGTGATCCACCCACCTTGGCCTCCCAAAGTTCTGGGATTACAGGTGTGAGCCACCATACCCGGGCAAATTAAAATACTATAGAGATGAAAAACAGATTACTGGTTGCCAGGGGTTACGGGGCTGAGCAGAGGCTAGTGTGAATACAAAGAGGGGGCCCAAGGGAGTTCCTCCGTGCTGATGGAATGTTCAGAATGGATTATGGTTGTAGTTAAGCCACAACCTACGCATGTACAAAATTGCGTAGCCTACATACACAAATGAAGATTATTTTTGAAGAAGGTGAAGACTGAGTAAGGTCTAGTTACTAGCAGCGCACCCATGTCAATTTCTAGGTTTTGATATTGTCCTGTAGATACGTAAGGCATCACCATCGCGAACAGCTGGGTGAAAGCTGCCTGTATTGGAAAATGCCCCCATCTAGGGGCAAGTGTGCACAGCAATGAGGAGGATAAGGTACAGCCAACTGGCTGGAAAGGAGAGGGTGAGAAACCCCTACAGGTGGTCTAGCGCTGCTGACATGGGGAGAACCATGAGGATGAGCTCCTGGGGGCAAGAAGGGAACCAAGGGCTTTGGGACAAAGAGGACAAGAGAAGAAGGTGGTTAAAGGCTGGTGTGCATGAGAATTTCACTGAACCCACCGGAAGAAGGGAATTCAGTTAGAGGGACTTCTCAGGTTTGGTTTTTTTTGTTTTGTTTGTTTTTGAGACAGAGTCTCGCCTCTATAGCCCAGGCTGGAGTGCAGTGTCACAATCTCGGCTCATTTCAGCCTCTGTCTCCCAGGTTCAGGTGATTCTCCAGCCTCAGCCTTCGGAGTAGCTGTGACTATAGGTGCCCACCACCATACCCAGCTAATTTTTTTCCTATTTTTAGTAGAGATGGGGTTTCATCATGTTGGCCTGGCTGGTCTCCAACTCCTTAGCTCAAGTGATCTGCCCACCTCAGCCTCCCAAAGTACTGGGATTATAGGTGGGAGCCACTGTGCCCAGCCCAGAGGTAACCACTTTAGTTTATTATTATTATTATTATTTTTGAGATGGAGTCTTGCTCTTGTCACCCAGGCTGGAGTGCAATGGTGTGATCTCGGCTCACTGCCACCTCCATCTCCTGGGTTCAAGCAATTCTCTGCCTCAGCCTCCTGAGAAGCTGGGATTACAGCCACCCGCCACCATGCCCAGCTAATTTTTGTATTTTTAGTAGAGACGGGGTTTCACCATCTTGGCCCTGTCTCTTATACACATCTCTGGAGTGCAGTGGCGCGATCTCAGCTCACTGCAAGCTCCGCCTCCCGGGTTC
The DNA here is from genome assembly GCF_000951045.1 of Mandrillus leucophaeus. Lineage (NCBI taxonomy): Eukaryota > Metazoa > Chordata > Mammalia > Primates > Cercopithecidae > Mandrillus > Mandrillus leucophaeus. The sequence goes on from NW_012109574.1 coordinate 255,967, forward strand.
ACGCCATTCTCCGGCCTCAGCCTCCCAAGTAGCTGGGACTACAGGCGCCCGCCACCTCGCCTGGCTAGTTTTTTTGTATTTAATAGAGACGGGGTTTCACCGTGTTTGCCAGGATGGTGTCGATCTCCTGACCTCGTGATCCGCCCGTCTCGGCCTCCCAAAGTGCTGGGATTACAGGCTTGAGCCACCGCGCCCGGCTAGAAACCTTTCAAGGGGCTCCCCCTCTTTGAAGAGAGAGAAGCTATCCATTGTCTCTCAATTTGTTAGCTTTCCCCTCTGCATGGAGGCCATTTTTCACTCACTCTGTAAATATTAAAATACCAAGCTTGCCACAGTTTCTCAGCTACTGAATCTATCTCAAAGAGAAAAACCATCATGTCTTTTGAATCTCCCTACCCATGACTTCTCTTTGTCCAGCTGGAAACAGAAACGCTGCCCTGACGTTACTGTTCTGTCCAGCTCCTACGCCAGTTCAGCTCTTGGAGCACACCACGTGGTCCCACTGCCAGGCCTCTGCCTGTGCAGTTCCTTCCACCTGCAGCACCCTCCCCACCTGCCTTAGTCCATTCTGGCTGCTGTATCAAAACTACTATAGGCCAGGCGCGGTGGCTCACGCCTGCAATCCAAGCACTTTGGAAGGCCAAGGCAGGCAAATCACTTGAGGTCAGGACTTCGAGACCAGCCTGGGCAACACGGTGAAACCCTGTCTCTACTAAAATACAAAAATTAGCCGGGCATGGTGGTGGGCGCCTGTAATCCCAGCTACTCGGGAGGATGAGGTGGGAGAATCACTTCAACCTGCAAGGCAGAGGTTGCAGTGAGCAGAGGTGCGCCACTGCACTCCAGCCTGGGCGACAGAGCAAGGCTCTGTCTCAAAACAATAACAACAACAACAAACCTACCACAGACTGGGTGACTTGTCAACAACAGAAATTTAGTTCTCATAGTTCTGGATGCTGAGAGGTCCAAAGGTCCAAAACCAAGGCACCGGTGGACTCAGTGTTTGGAGAGGGCCTGCTTCCTGCTTCCTAGAACTGTTTTCTTGCTGGCAGGTAGGTGAGGGAGCTCCCTTACAAGCTCTCTTTTATAAGGGCACGAATCCCATCTATGAGGGCTCTGTCCTCGTGACCTAGTCACCTCCCGAAGGCCACACCTCCAATACCATCACATTTGAGATTAGGTTTCAGCATGAATTTTTGGGAGACATAAACAGCCAGCCTATAGCACAACCTCAGGCCTAGATGTAGGTCTTTTTTTTTTTTTTTTTTTTGAGACAGAGCCTCACTCTGTCGCCCAGGCTGGAGTGCAGTGGCATGATCTCAGCTCACTACAACCTCCACATCCCAGGTTCAAGCAATTCTCCTGCCTCAGTCTCCTAAGTAGCTGGGATTACAGGCATGTGCCACCATGCCCAGCTAATTTTTGTACTTTTAGTAGAGATGGGGTCTTGCTACATTGCCCAGGCTGGTCTTGAACTCCTGGCCTCAAACGATCCATCCCCCTCAGCCTCCCAAAGGGCTGGGATTATAGGCGTGAGCCACTGCGCCCAGCCACAGCTAGGTTTTCAGATGGAACTTGGGTTCTACCAATCTGATGCCTTCACACTGGGTTTGAACTGAGAGTAGAAGCTAGTAGGGTGAGAGGCAGCAGCAGGCCAGGTCCACACTTTGTAGGGGCAGAATCTGAATGCAGAACAAGTCTGGAGAGAGCAGCCAGGCTCTCAATATTGCCTTAAGGCTGGGTGTGGTGGCTCGTGCCGATAATTCTAGCACTTTGGGGGGCTGAGGTGGGAGTGTTGCTTGAGGCCAGGAGTTTGAGACCAATCTGGACAACACAGCGAGATTCCATCTCTACAAAAAACGAAAAAATTATCTGGGTGTGGTGCTACACACCTGTAATCCTCGCTACTGGGAGGCTGAGGTGGAAAATGGCTTGAACCCAGGAGTTGGAGGCTGCAGTGAGCTATAATTGCACCACTCCAGCCTTGGGTGACAGAGTGAGATCCTATCTCTTAAAAAAAAAAAAAAAGGCCGGGCGCAGTGGCTCAAGCCTGTAATCCCAGCACTTTGGGAGGCTGAGGCGGGCGGATCACGAGGTCAGGAGATCGTGACCATCCTGGCTAACAAGGTGAAACCCCGTCTCTACTAAAAAATACAAAAAACTAGCCGGGCGAGGTGGTGGGCGCCTGTAGTCCCAGCTACTTGGGAGGCTGGGGCAGGAGAATGGCGTGAGCCCGGGAGGTGGAGCTTGCAGTGGGCAGAGATCCAGCCACTGCACTCCAGCCTGGGCGACAGAGCGAGACTCCGTCTCAATAAAAACAAAAACAAAAACAAAAACCATTCTGGGTGTGGTGGCTCACGGCCGCAATCTCAGCACTTTGGGAGGCCAAAATAGGCAGATCACTTGAGTCCAGGAGTTCGAGACCAGCCCGGGTAACATAGTGAGAAACCCTGTCTCTATAGAAAGTACAAAAAATTAGCAGGGCGTGGTGGTGCACCTGTAGTCTCAGCTATCTGGGAGGCTGAGGTGGGAAGATTACCTGGGCCTGGTGGAGGCTGCAATGAGCTGTGTTCACGCTACTGCACACCAGCCTGGGTGATAAGAGTGAGACCCTGTCTCAGAAGAAAAAAAAGGCATTTAAACAATAACACTAGATAATCAAATAGCAATTAATTATTTGTCATATATTAATGATGGTGTTTATCTGGCACTGAATGTATACAAAGGGTTTGTAAAATATCTCCCAATTAAAAATACTTTCAGGCCAGGTGTGGTGGCTCATGCCTGTAATTCCAGCACTTTGGGAGGCTGAGGCGGGTGTATCGCTTGAGCCCAGGAGTTCAAGACCAGCCCGAGCAACATACTGAGACACCCCGTCTCTACAAAAAATAAAAAAAAATTAGACCGGTGCTGTGGCCATGCCTGTAGTCCCAGCTACTTGGGAAGCTGAGGTGGGAGGACAGCTTGAGCCCAGGCTGCAGAGGCTGCAGTGAGCAGAGGTCATGCCACTGCACTCCAGCCTGGGTGACAGTGAGACCCTGTTTCAAAAAAACAACAATAAAAATTTCAAAATAACTTTAATTAAATAATAGCTCTGACCTCAAGCCTTACCAATTTCATGTTGTTAGTGAGACTATTTTCCCCAACAAGGGAGGGGGATCAGAAGAGACGGTACAAACACGCTAATAATTAACCCAGGACTGCTTCGTGGGAGACACACTAATAATTAACCCAGAATGGCTCCGTTAGAGAATCACTTGTACCTTTCTTGCCCCTAGGGTTCCATTGTCCATGAGGAGCTGCATTCTCGCCTATCTGTCCTCTGAACTCAGGTGAGCATGGAAGGATGAAGGCAGGGCCCTGACCAGCAGCTGAAACAGCAGCCGCGCAGTACACCTGAAGAGAAGTCCTCAGCTTTGACATATTTCTCATATAATTGGTATATTCTTTAGAAATGCTTCTACATAAGCATTTTTCCCTCAAATGGTGAAGCTCCAGAAGCCGTCGTTCTCTAACTTTTTAAAGCAGTAAGTGATGTTCCTCTGCTGCCCCCTCAAGGTTCTCAGTTTTCTCCAGAGAGAAGCTTATTTATTTATTTATTTATTTTTGAGACAGAGTCTCGCTCTGTTGCCCAGGCTGGAATGCAGTGGCACCATCTCAGCTCACTGCAACCTCCAGTTCCCGGGGTTCAAGCAATTCACCTGCCTCAGCCTCCTGAGTAGCTGGGATTACAGGTGGATGGCACCACGCCCAGCTAATTTTTGTAGTTTTAGTAGAGATGGGGTTTCACCATGTTGGCCAGGCTGGTCTCAAACTTCTGGGCTCAAGTGATCTGCCCGCCTCAGTCTCCCAAAGTGCTGGGATTACAGGCGTGAGCCACTGCGCCTGGCCAGAGAGACACATTTTAAAATAACCTAAAAGGCCATCCAAAACACAATATGAAAACCATACATAAGCTGCTCAGAATGCAAACTCTTGATAGTCTAACTTGTGAAAATAACCCAGTAATAAGACTTTCCACATACTGATATTGTGGGGTGGCCATTTCCTTTCCTATAGCATAATTCAGGGATGATGAATCCTTAAAATATATAATAAAAAACACATTTTGCATGCATTTTCTGATAAAAGAGCAAAACTTTTAAAATATAATGTTATTAGGCTTTAAGATAATCACAGTATAAATCAGTCACCACAAATTCCATTTTATTACTTTACTGTGTACACCATCAACCTTTCTGTTACATTTCTGTTCCAAGATAAAATAATTTCGTAGACACCGTAGACATTAATTTTTAGAAATGGTGAAACTCTCCTTTTCTTAAGGGAATGGAGATGTGAGGCGCAAGGGCCAGGCAGGCCCGCTGCTGGCACAGCACAGCACAAGGGCACCTGCCCGTGGTTCCCAGGCCTTCTGCATTCCTGCCCGCACTCAATTCCCTCAGCAACCACACCAAGGAGGTGTTCCCCCATTTCCCAATGAGCAAACTGAGGCAGAAAATGATGTTAAGTTCACTTTCCAAATCCAGAGATTTGAAAATATAGAGAATCTACATGCAATTCAAATTCAGGCTGGGGCCAGGCGCGGTGGCTCATGCCTATAATCTATAATCTATAATCCTAGCACTCTGGGAGGCCGAGGTGGACAGATAGCCTGAGCTCAGAAGTTCAAGACCAGCCTGGGCAACATGGTGAAACCCCGTCTCTACTAAAATATAAAAAATAAGCTGGGCGTGACGGCATGTGCTTGTAGTTCCAGCTACTCGGAAGGCTGAGGCAGGAGAATCACTTGAACCTGGAAGGCGGAGGTTGCAGTGAGCCAAGATTGTGTCACTGCACTCCAGCCTAGGTGACAGAGCAAGACTCTGTCTCAAAAAAAAAAAAAAAAAAAAGGAACAACAACAAAAGGAATGACTTTTAAGCCAGGCTGGGGTGAAGGAAAATAGTGGGGCAAATTTACCAAAAATCAATTTGCCAAAAGCCATGTTACTAAAAGATCGATTTGCCCACTATCCATGATCTGAATTTACCAAATGAACTGATTAACTAAAACTCGTTATAATGAATGCATTTCTTGAAAATATTAAATGAACATTTCCTTCTTGAATACATTGACTGTTTTCTTCTTACCAGTATGTAAAGGAATGTTTAACTTGTCAAAACCGAGGATCACAGAGTAAAAAATGTATTTTTCTTATTAATTTACTCATAAAAATATATACATCGCATACACTAAATTGTTGTGTACATTTAATATCTGTCAAGATTTAATCAGAAAAACAGAAACCATACTAGGTATTTCAAACAGGGATTTAATAGAGCAAACTGGTCATATAGATGTTAGAAGGAGGAGAGAGAGAGAGAGAAAAAAAAAAGAGACAACATATTCAGCCTTAAAAAGGAAGTTCTGACCCATCCTGTAACAGGATGAACCTTGAGGACATAATGCTGTGCGAACTAAGGCAGACACAAAGAGACAAATACTGTATGCTTCCACAACGTGAGGTATCTGGAGTAGGCAAACTCATAGAGACAAAGTAGAATGGGGGCTGCCAGGGGCCTGGGTGGAGCAGGGAGGTTACTGTTTAATGGGGAGAGTTGGCTGAGCCAGATTCTGCTTGCTGACTGAGCCTTGTTCATCCAATCCCACAGAATCATTGTATTTCTTTAAACTAAGTAGAACAAAACTTCTCAAAGATATATTTACATGGCTACCCTCTGCAAGAAAAAGGATTTCCTGAGCTTCCATCATCAGTACCATCTGCATGATTTTTGCCACATCCTCAGAACAACTGTAACTCTGTTTACATTAACATTAAAAAGAAATCAACTCACTGACTTTTAGTTTTTGAAGTGTTTGAAAAGAAAATTTTAAATCATTACTACAAATGAAAAACTGGTATTTGTTTTGTTTTTGTTTTGGAGACAGTCTCACTCTGTCACCCAGGCTGGAGTGCAGTGGTACAATCACAGCTTACTATAGCCTGGAACTCCTGGGCTCAAGCAATCCTTCCACCCTAGCCTCCCAAAATGCTGGGACTACAGGGATGAGCCACCGAGCCTGACCCATTTGTCATAAATAGAAGGTAACCATAAAATAAATGTTAAAAACAGAATAATGTTATTAAATTTTAAAAGATGTGATCATTATAATTTACAAAAATGCATACTTGAAAATCTGCTCCCCAATGAGAATAGAACTTCATAGGCTGAATTGTATAAAGGAGACTTAGTCCAATGCCACTTAGTTTAAGATGAAATGAGGTTCTAATTCAGTATGGTGATGCTTTTTTAACATTTTGATGATAACCAGCACC
>NW_012109574.1:263563-313652 GCF_000951045.1 Mandrillus leucophaeus
CCTGTAATCCCAGCTACTCAGGAGGCTGAGGCAGGAGAATCGCTTGAACCCGGGAGGTTGCAGTGAGCCGAGATGGTGCCACTGGTGCCACTGCACTCCAGCCCGGGCAACAAAGAAGACTCTGTCTCAAACAAAACAAAACAAAACAAAACAAAACAAAAACAAAAACAAAACCCACAAACCAACCAATTACCGCTCTCCCGAATTTATCTTAAAATACTCATATATAGGCTGGTACAGTGGCTCATGCCTGTAGTCCCAGGACTTCGGGAGGCCGAGGTGGGAGGATCTCTTGAGGCTAGCAGTTTGAAACCTGCCTGGGCAACAAAGTAACACACTGTCTCTACCAAAGTGTGTGTGTGTGTGTGTGTGTGAGAGAGAGAGAGACAGAGAGACAGAGAGACAGAGAGAGAAAGAGAATACCCCTACAGTTTGTAACATGAAAACAAAGGAAGATGCATTCCTTCTCTAGACACCCCTACCAGTGGATTTGAGAAATCTTTTCTCATTTGTTCTCAAGTGATTACAATATTTCCTGCAAAATTTTCAGATGAGTTTAGACATGGGAAGCTCAGATTTCCAGCAGGTTCTCAATCTTGGTTGGCTTTGAGAATGTTCGAATGATTGGGGGCTGGTCCCCGGGATCTGAGCATAGCTGTCAGTGTAGCCACTGCCAGTGCTGAGCAGGCACTGCCCTGAGCACGTCAGTTACATCCTTCTATTTAATTCTCGCCGGCACCCTCCACCACACATGTAGCAGAGGAAACCAGAGGGATGCCCAGAAGACACTATTTACAAATAATGCATTCTCTTCTATATCACTCCCTCGCTGAAGGCAGTTCTGCTAGGACAGCATGTTTTCAAGGGAAACAGGCCTGAGGAAGGGGCAAATGTTTTCCTGGTGCCATGAAGCGTTAGCAAGGATCAGGAAAACAGCACCTTACCTGAAGGCCGAGGCAGCAGCTCTGGAAGCAGCAGAAAGCCTGCGGGGGCAGTCTGTTGGGGAGTTTGGGCGGGAGAGGCTTCAAGTAATGAGTTGGATGACAGGGGATGGAATCAGCCCTGCTTCTGGGAATAGCCTCTTGGTGTTTCCCACTGCATGGGCGGATTGCTGGGGAAAGACAGCAGCTTTGGCCGAGTGGCCGCTCTGAAGGCCAGCGAGGGCCCCTCACGCACCGTGCCACTAAAGTAACTGGACAGATCATTGCAGCCCCGACAACACGGTCCCAAGACTCTTGAGGATCATATCCCTGGAGCAAAGGGCAATCCATTCTATGAAACAGACAGATCCTCCACGAGGCCTGTCTTGGAATCCTTTGTCATTGCCGCTTGGGCCAGTCATTGCACTAAAGACCCGACTGCAGTCATCGTCTCTGCCCATCACCAGTCTCCACATTAGTGTTGCTGTTTCGTATTTGCACTCTTCTTGAAATATCAGCTACAATGTGAGCCTTTGTCTTTCGGGTATTGACCATTTGTAGTAATGGCAGCCTTTTCCCGTGAGAACCAATTGGAGAACGCTCAAGATAGTGATGGGCTATATTTTTCTTCAAACACAACTATCTTCTTTGACCCTTCAGCAATAAACTGTAGATTCTTTTTTAAATTAGAAAATGCAATAGGGTCCTAACTGCTTAAATATTTTCACTTTCAGCCGGGCGCGGTGGCTCATGCCTGTAATCCCAGCACTTTGGGAGGCCAAGGCGGGCGGATCACGAGGTCAGCAGATCGAGACCATCCTGGCTAACACAGTGAAACCCATCTCTACTAAAAAATGCAAAAAATTAGCCGGGCGTGGCGGCGGGCGCCTGTAGTCCCAGCTACTCGGGAGGCTAAGGCAGGAGAATGGCGTGAACCCGGGAGGCAGAGCTTGCAGTGAGCCGAGATCACGCCAGTGCACTCCAGCCTGGGAGACAGAGCGAGACTTCATCTCAAAAAAAAAAAAAAAAAATTTTCACTTTCAATATTTCCTAATCAGAAGGGACTTTATTTTATTGGCTTTTTTTTTTTTTGTTTGTTTGTTTTGAGACAGGGTCTCACTCTGTTACCCAGGCTGGAATGCAGTGATGCAATCATGGCTGCATGATTGGCTCAGCCTCCTAGGCTGAAGCTATCCTCCCACCTTAGCCTTCCAAGTAGCTGGGACTACACACCTGAACCACCATGCCTATTTTTTTGCATTTTTAGTAGAGATGGGGTTTCTCCATGTTGCCTAGGCTGGTCTTGAACTCCTGGGCTCAAACGATTCACCTACCTCAGCTTCCCAAAATGTTGCGATTACAGGTGTGAGCCCAGCCTCAATGGCTAAATTTTTTTTGTTTTGAGACAGGGTCTCGCTCTGTTGTCCAGGCTGGAGTGCAGTGGTGTGATCTTGGCTCACTGCAACCTCCGCCTCCCAGGTTCAAGAAATTCTCTTGCCTTGGCCTTCCGAGTAGCGGGACTACAAGTGCCTGCCACCACGCCTGGCTAATTTTTTTATTTTCAGTAGAGATGGGGTTTCACCATATTGGCCAGGCTGGTCTCAAACTCTTGACCTTGTGATCCACCCACCTTGGTCTTCCAAAGTGCTGGGATTATAGGTGTTAGCCACTGTGCCGGCTGGCTAAATTCTTAAAACTAGATAAAACATGCCAGTTAATCCCTAAATCATAGAAGGTTTGAGAAAATTCAGGAGTGTGATTAAGCAGCAACAGCACACTTGGGACAGAAACAGACACACCAGAAAAGACCACACACCCCATTAGGAGAGTTCTAGGAAGGATGAAACAAGACAGTAACTGCTTTGGGGTTTGGGGCCAACTTTCTAAATGGCTACCGATAATCTGGCAGGTTCTTTCTTCATTGCCAACCCAATTGTCAGTTGATTGAAAGGGGACTATCTCACAGCAATACTGCCCCTAGGAAGGATCTGGGGTTGGCTGTAAGGCAGTTTGGGAGATCAAAACTTCCTGTTTGCCTGTCTGGCTCCCTCACCTTCCAAGGGAGCACATATTGTGAACTGTCTGGTCACAAATGCCACGCTCTGGGTCACCTCTGCAGCAGCCCAAGACCAACCAATTGCGAGTAGCAAGGCTGGAAAATGCATCACCTAGGGAGGGATTCCTCAATGACCAGGAGCATGTGTATTTTTATCTTTGGTGCAGTTTGCTATAATGCTGAAATTGAAGCAGCTCAACGCACATCCTATTTGCAATATTAAGTGAATTTACTTTGATTTCTTCATCAAAGGGTACACCCAGTGCACCCTTTACTTTTCCTTAATGATGTGCCCCCTGTAGCACAGACCATGTGTTTTACTTGGCCCTTTATCATGCAAGCCTAACACAGTTTTGGTCACATAGCTTAACAAAAGTCAATCAAATTCTTGGTTAGCAAGTACTTCCATTTTCCATGGTTTGCATGTTTTATGACATAGGTAACTAATTTGAAAATTGTCAGAATCAAAATGGAGTCACTAGGCCAGACTCGGTGGCTCACCCTGTACTCCCAGCACTTTGGGAGGCCGAGGTGGGTGGATCACCTGAGGCTGGAAGTTCAAGATCAGCCTGGCCATCATAGTGAAGCCCCATCTCTACTAAAAATACAAAAATCAGCCAGGCATGGCGGTATATGCCTGTAATCCCAGCTACTCAGGAGGCTGGGGCAGGAGAATCGCTTGAACCCGGGAGGTGGGGGTTGCAGTGAGCCAAGATCGTGCCACTGCACTCCAGGCTGGGTGACAGAGCAAGACTCCTCAAAAAAAAAAAAAAAAGAAAAAAAAGAAAAAAGGAATCACTAATGTTAAGAACACCCAGACAAACGGCTGGAGAAGGTCATAAAGAGAGGGTTCTCATATTTGTATGCATGACAAAGATCACAAAAATCATGACTGCACAAAGGCCATTGCAGTCTCACAAAAAATACTTCTGCAAGCACACACATCCAACTGTTTGTCAACCTTGGACTGACATCACCCTTGTTACTGACCTGTGCAGTCAGGGATAATTATCTCAAAACAATGATGTAATCCTCATTTCTTCCTTTATAAACCTTTCTCCTCTCGCCTGTAATCTCAGCACTTTGGGAAGCTGAAGCAGGAAGACTACTTAAGCCCAGGAGTTCAAGAGCAGTCTGGGTAACATAGGAACACTCTGTCATCACAAAAGTAAACAAAACCAAAAAAACCCCACAAAAACCTTTTTCTTCCTGAATATACTCATCACCTATGATGGCATGCACATTCCCATTGCAATGCTCTACTCCCAAATAAACATCTTTTCTTCTTAGGGATCCTCTTTTAGGTTGACACTAACAACAAGAAATGCTATCCAAATGTACTTCCATCTCTTCAGCATGTGTACTCATAATAGCAAATCTACAATGCTAGGCACTGCTCTAGGTGCTTATACATATATTAAGCCTTACAACAACCCTGTGTGGTAGCTGTTAACTTTGTTTTACATAAGAGATTAAGGAGCTCCCGCAAGGGGCCACAGCCAGGCAGGAAGTGTGACCCAGGGGGCAAAGCCTTCCAGCTGTCTACTCCTGTACAATGGCCTCGACAGTGATCTCATCCTACAGATGCCAGATCCATGTCAGCATGGGGGCAAAAGTCCCTGGTGACCTACAGTTCAGTGTACTGAACAAACCAGCTCTTGCAGCAAACTGTCTGAATGTCTTCTCCAAACAGGGACAGACTGCTGCTTTTTAGGGTGGAGCTCCAGATGAGGCAATGGGTGCATTTAGGGCCATGTCTTAGGCAGATCAGGCATCTTCAAACACCACAATCACAGTGTCAAGAAAGTAAAATAGTCCACACACACCACATTTATGGTACAACTTCACTGACTTTGCAGTTTCCTGGTATTTTCCACAACTTTCTAGGCTTCCTCCCAATGCCAAGGCTGATCAGAGAATTTGAAAAAAAAAAAAAAAAAAAAAGCTTGCGGCCGGGTGCCCTGGCTCACACCTGTAATCCCATCACTTTAGGGGGCCGAGGCAGGCAGATCACGAGGTCAAGAGACAGAGACCATTTTCGCCAACATGGTGAAACCCTGTCTCTATGAAAAATACAAAAATTAGCTGGACATGGTGGCTCACACCTGTAGTCCCAGCTATTCAGGAAGCTGTGGCACGAGAATCACTTGAACCTGGGAGGTGGAGGTTGCAGTGATCGGAGATCGTGCCACTGCACTCCAGCCTGGCAACAGAGGGAGACTCCATCTCAAAAAAAAAGTTTGCCTAAATTATCTGGAAGTATTAATAGAACTGAGGTGTAATTCTGATAGCCCATGCTTAATGTGCCTGGCTTCTAAATCCGTTTCAATCCTCTATAAGGTATGTACTATTATTGTTCCCATTTTACAGAGAAGGAAACTAAGGCATACAGCGTTTAGGTAAGCTGAGTACATGGCAGACTGGGATTTTTTAACCGACGCAGTGATTTTATTCAGAGTTCAACAGCTATGGCTAGCCTGTCTTGGTCAAGTTTCACTGGGATACAGCCAAACCCATTTGTTTACTATGGTCCACGGCTGCTTTTGTACTGCAACGGCTATGCAATGGCTAAGTGGTTTGTGAGACCCTATGGCTCGCAAACACATACTGTTCGGTGATAAGCGCTAAAATATTTACTATCTCGAACTTAGAGAACACATTTGCCAACCTCTGGTCATAAGCACATAGCACCATGATCTTTTAAGGTGTACCTTAAGATCACAGGAGCAAATTGTCGGGCTGATCCAAACTCTTACATTTTCTACCCATGTGTTACAAAACTTCTAAGGAAACAGGGGAACAAATCTCTGATTCATAGCAAGTGGCACTATTCTGGTTTCCATTACAATCTGAATGCTAGTCAAGAGGACAGAAATGATAGATCAAGAGGAAATACACAATGAAAGATCCTGAATTATGAAAGAACACATTTCAGAATTATACTCTGCTGCCTTAGTGGAATTTAGAAAAAAAAATTTTGTAATATTTTACCAAAAAATTATTGTACCACTTCTGGATTCATTTTGAGAAGTGAGTAATTTAGCTACAATTTATCTTTAAAATGTTTGTATTCATCCATTCAAATATAATACATACATAGAAATAATCAGCCCAAATGTTGTCCTGGCATACACTGGAAGGATTACAGCTGTGTGGGGAAAAAGGGTGCAAGTCTAGGGTAGGATGTTGTTAGAATTAACCCCTATTCCCCAGCATCACCCTTCAGAAGTTCCAAGTGCTGGAAGTAAATATCCAAGCTTCCTCCCAAGTGTGATGTGCACACATTGCGGGTCATTCATTTTCTTCTTCTAATATAGTGGTACTCATACTTTTAGGGCTGAGAAAGAAAATCGCTTAGGAATAGCAAACATGGCAGGTTTTGGCTATTAATCTTTTGTGGCAAAGAAGGTTAAGAGAAGCAAAGTAATTTCCTTTTTTTTTTTAAAATTTTTATTTGAGATGGGAGTCTCACCCAGTTGCCCAGGCTGGAGTGCAGTGGCACAATCTTGGCTCACTGCACGCCTCCCGGGTTCAAGTGATTCTCCTGCCTCAGCCTCCCAAGTAGCTGGGATTACAGGCACCTGCCACCACACCAGGCTACTTTTTGTATTTTTAGTAGATGGGGTTTCACCATGTTGGCCAGGCTGGTCTCCAACTCCTGACCTCAGGTGATCCACCTGCCTTGGCCTCCCAAAGTGCTGGGATTACAGGTGTGAGCCACTGACCCCGGCCCGCAAGGTGATTTCTGTGCAACACAGAAAACTGATGCAACAATACTCCTAGGCAGAATGAAGCAATTAAGTAAAACATTTACCTAGCTCCTGAGCCTTTCAAGTTGCTTAAACAGGCACCCACTCAAAAGATTAGATTATAAAAATATAATGCTTGCAAGATTGTAAGTAAGCTCCCCCCTTTTTTATCATCAGACCAGGTGCACCAAGACCATTTATTTGGTTATGTCTTTACTGATGGTTCTGTCAAACTGTAACTCCAGAATTATAAGGTTGCCTCTGATTACAGAAGTGTCAAATTAGCTTTAAGACAATTTTACTTTTCTTTAAAGATACAGCATTTAAAAAATACTCCAAATTGAGTTATGCGAAAGATTCTAACACTTGTGCGTGTAACTTGTTACAAAATTCCCAGAAAATCTAAGAGCCACACACATTTTTTTCCCTCCAGAAACAGCTTGCATTTATAAACAATATATATCACTTGCTGACATCAAGACCCCTAAATTTGGTACAAAAGCCAAGAAAAAAACTCCACGAATTTTCATCTTGCATAGACAGAATGAGGTATTAAAAATGCTTCTCCAAGTCCTTTCAAAGAATTGTTAGTTCATGGTACATCTTGCAGTTAGTTCTGAGCTCTGGATTTCAGAATCATGTCACACTAACAGCATTTACTACCAACCTTCCCTATTAACTTGATTCAACTACAATTACCTCTTTGCTTTTCTGCTTTTATCAAGGAGGATGTTGCCAGTCTGCATCGAACAGAGCACTTCTTTCAGAGCTCTTAGAACCTTGCTCTAAGTCCATCTCAGGTGTGAGCGGCTGACAATACCACTAGTGTTTAAACGGGAAGGTAGGAAGTTCTTGCTCCCAAAGCACTTAGCGCGGTGCCCAGCAAACACTAGCTTCTCCCAAACACATCCTCTGACCACACTGTCATCTCAACTCCTGCAGGTATGCCATGTTTTCAACATGTTTCTTTTCTGAAAGTGTAGTAATAAAGTGTAGTCATAATTTAAATTTAAAAAACCTACATTGCTCTAGCTGACTGGCATCAGTACATGAATCGGCTTTGCAGATGCTACATAAGAAAGCAGAAATGGGTTGTCTTGACACATTTTTTACTCCAATTCCCATCTTTTTCTCCCAAGGAATACAGGCTATAAAGCTCCAAATATTACCACACACATTACAAGAGCCCACAGGTATCCATCCACTGAAACCAAGGACTGCGCAGGTGAAGTCATTTAATATTTTGTTTTGCTAGATTTGGAAGCCTCCAGGCAATGGTGTTGTGCTGCAAACGGAAAATATATTTGAAGGGCATCTGCTAACAAGTAAACCATCTGTATGTAATCCATTCTATTTTCTACTCCATTTCAGATTTAGTTTTAATAAAGTAATACAAATCATTTAAAGAAAAAACCTTTAATTTAAAATTCTGATCTATGCATAAAATTCATTTTTATATCACGGTTAAATTTAGTACAAACTATAAAAATGTTAACACTGAAGTTTTCAACAGAAGTCTATTAAGATGCCTTAGAAAAATTAAACAACAGCAAGTCATTTACTGCTATGAGGTTAATACATAAAGAAACATTCACACATTTTACTGAAATTTTCAGCAAATAACTTTAGCCATAATACTTATAAGTTCAAAAGTTGTGTGTGGCTCTACAGCAATTATAATTTGCAATGAAAACACTAAGCCAAATCTTTTTGAGCTAATCAGAACAATCCTAGCTACAAAATTGGCTGAAATTTGCAAACCTTAAAAAGAACACCAATTGTGAATGGAATAGGTATCATAACTTAGCTTACAGTGGAAGATGGTAAAAACTCGATGCTTAAGACTGAATTGCACAAGGAAAATATTAGGGGAAAAAACACTCAGCTATTACTGATAACTATTACTTTAAAAAAATATTAGATCATTCTTATAGTAAAAACATGAAATGAATCCAAGCCAGACAGTACTGAGTTTTTACACAAGCCTCTTTTGTATTCAATGTTGTTTATTGAGGAGTGAATAAGAGACTACTGCCAGACATGCCAATGACACTTCACATTCAAGGGCTGGAAGCTGGAAAGCTTCCCGACTGAGTCACTGTATAAGCCTTCTGGGAAAAAGAACCAAAGTGACATCAAATATGCCATCTTCATGCTTGTTGTCTGTCATCAGTTTTTTTCAACTTTTGGGTCTAGTGGTTTGCTGGGTAGCAGGCTTCTTTCTACCCTACAGAAAGACTCACACTCCAATTAACAATGAACACTGAGTGCAGAGCAATCTGTGTGAACACACATCTACGCTGAGTAACTGTTCTTAAAGCTGTTTTTCCTTAAATTTCCTTATGTCTAACGAGAAAAATTAATTTGATTTCCCTTTCCCCTTCAGGTGGGTGGGTTATACCAATAGAAAAATACTCTTCAGTGCTACTGCAGGGCTTCCAGGAACTCCTTCACTGGTCTGGCAGAAATCCATGGAAACTCCATTCTGCAACACAGCGCTGCTCTTCCTGCTCATGGCTCTCCAGAATGGCCTACACACAACACTACCGCTCTCTCTTGCTCAAAAACAAAACAAAGAAACCTAAACGAAAGGGTAAGCGTTTATTTGGAGTTAGTTTTCTGGTGGGTGACATTAAGGCCCTTCACGCAGAGTTCAGGAGCTCCTGAATGGCGGCCTGCTGCTCAGGACTGAGCTGTGCTATGCACTCAGTCCACAGTCCTCCAGAAGTCTAGGGAAAGAAACATGTTCAGAGACTTAGACATGGCAAAATGCTCATTTGGAAGGATCATCACCATAGGTAGACTGTAATAATGCCAAAATACCTTCTCCCTAGGTAGTTTATTTTGATGAGTATCATTGTAAAAGCAAGAAATCTGTTCGTTTTTTTAAAGTTCATTTCATTTACAGTAAGGTTTCTTCATTTTTGCATTGATAAAGCTACACAAAGCAGGTAACATCTTAAAGTAACCCATATACCACATGAATATAGGAAGTAAAAATCATCTATAAAGTTTCTTGGCAGGTGCCAAGTTATTATTAAATCTCAGTTTTTTTCCTTCAGATAGGCAGAAAAACTACACATAATAAGCCTGTGTTAAGCACCAACTGGTAGGCTCAAAATGTCCTAAGCTGAAGGTTTTAATTCTAATAAATAATAAGAACATATGGATGGATTACATTAAGTATAATCCATTTGAAGCTTACAGACAAGAGACTATGAAAATATAAAAATAAAATTCCCTTAGCTATTAGATTTCTAGTTTCTTCTCATAGAGGAATATAAAGACAAAAAGGCTTTATCTCCCCTTTCCCAATTCAACCAAATCAGCTTACCTGTACTTGGCGAACGACATTGGCCAGACGTTTGGCACAAGGATCTTCATGTTTAATTGCCTCGTGCATTTCTCCTTCCGCAATTATACTAAATATTTTGGGCAGATTGGTATTGTTTGGGCCAAGAACAATTGGATGATTACTGACAAACAAGAAGAAAACCTTAGTAAGTGAAATTTATAAGGAGAAATATGATTATGTGTTCACTAAGAAAACCAGCCATTCTTACATATGAACTCTTTAGTTTCTTCCTAAATAAGAAAAAAAAAATACTGGACTCATCTCTCAGGATTGTTTTAAGGGCCAAACACAACAGAATGCTCCAAATACCTTATAAATAATTTGTGATGTCTTAAAAAAATGTATTGTATTACTAAGAATAAGTTTCTTAACACAAATTTTATTTTGCTACTACAAAATTGCTTCTAAAATAACTCTGAAGTTCAAAAAAATTACATAAACAGTTCAAGAACAAACTGGGAAATAAACTCAGGCAAGTTTAACAGGAAAAAACCTAACAGTGAATTTAAGAATTCTAGTCTTTGTCACTAAGAGAATTTCAGAGTAGTCGTTTTCAAGGGAGATGATCAAATAGCATGATTAAGACCTGGTCATTTCAGATGCAGGAGCAGGTCAGGAGCACGTAGTCTGCAGGATGGCTGTTACATTCCTTAATGATGTACTCAGTGGAAGACTCAAACCCATTTCTTATGTGAACCTGAACTTAAAACAAGCATGGAGAATATGCCTGTTGGCCTATTGCTACAAACTCCACTGGTTGTAGCCCTTAAATTTATTCATAACCTAAAAATAATAATCAATAGTGACAGAGCTTAGATCTGATTATATTTGGGGGGAACTTGGACTTAGAAAACAGACACTAAACAACATGCCCTTAGGCCAGGTTTGGTGGCTCATGCCTGTAATCCCAGCACTTTGGGAGGCTGAGGTGGGAGAATATCTTGAGGCCAAGAGTTTGAGACCTGCCTGGGCAAAACAGTTAAGACCTTGTCACTACCAAAAAAATTTAAAAATACAGAAATAAATAATTAAAGTGCCTCATCTGTTGAATCTAATTTCATAAAGAATAACTCAAAATTAGACCTTATCATAAGGGCAGTGTTAACCGTGATATGGTTTCTTAATATGACTTATAAAGACAGCACTGTTATAAACCTATCCAACTGAGGACTGTGCAGAGATCATCGGTTAAACCTTAAAAGACTGATGTTAAACAAGAAAAATCAGGAAGCACTGTGGAGGGGAAGGAAATAAGGTCACAGTCTGCTTTCTTACCTTTCAATCAGGTCACACAGATAATTGAAAGTCTGAACAGCTTCCTCTTTATCTTCATGTAGTGGAAGCCAAGACAACCAGTGTGGAAGGACCTCTTCAACATTTACACAGTCAGGCTTGAACTTCATGATTTTCCCTACTGCTGAGATGCAGTTCTCTGTAGCATTGACATTTTCTTTGGTCTTAGAATCCGCAGACTGAATAACTCTTACCAGCAGGGGAAGTGCTTCTAAAATAAGCATTTCAAAGAAGTTCAGCTAAAACCTCACATTTTCATGCAAATGAATATAGATATTTTTGTTTTTGGTCCAGATATTGATTATGGTAAAGAAATGTTAAAATGTATGGGAAGTGTTGTCTTCTTGGCTATGTCATTACAGAATGGTAACAGGGGGGACTGCCACAGCACGGACAGGAGCACTAGTCCTCTACTAACTTAGAGACCCAGAGAGATTAGTGGCCTCCAGATTTATAGTACTCACCACATCACGCGAGGGTACTTCAGCTTTAAAAGCTGCTTAACTATATTCCCCAATAAGTTTTAAAAGTCCTATTCTGCCAGGCATGGTGGCTCATGCCTCTAATTCCAGCACTTTGGGAGGCTGAGGTGGGCCGATCACAAAGTCAGGAGATCGAGACCATCCTGGCTAACACGGTGAAATCCCGTCTCTACTAAAAACAGAAAAAATTAGCCAGCTGTGGTGGCGAGCGCCTGTAGTCCCAGCTACTCGGGAGGCTGAAGCAGGAGAACTGCTTGAACCCGGGAGGCAGAGGTTGCAGTGAGCCGAGATTGCGCCACTGCACTCCAGGCTGGATGACAGAGCAAGACACCGTCTCAATTAAAAAAAAAAAAAAAAAATTCCTATTCTAAGGGGATTGTATATCACCAAAACGCAAAGAGAAATGCACCCCGGAAGGCTGGGGGCAGGGTATGCCTTTGATTCTATTTCTATGAGAATAAATC
The DNA here is from genome assembly GCF_000951045.1 of Mandrillus leucophaeus. NCBI lineage: Eukaryota > Metazoa > Chordata > Mammalia > Primates > Cercopithecidae > Mandrillus > Mandrillus leucophaeus. The sequence continues at coordinate 275,883 of NW_012109574.1, forward strand.
ATATCTTTTTATCATCTAAAATCCTAAATGCTACAGATGAGATGTTTGAAAACAGACTACAGCAGAAATAGGCAAATAATGTTTGGGAGTGTGGTAAAGAGTAAAGTAGGGATACACAGGATGTCTGGAATGCACGTAACTGAATAAGCAAAGGTACCTGTACAAAAAGGGCGATAATTATCTCCACCATACTGTGCCATGACTCCCAGGCCATATGCAGCTGCTTGCCTGACTTCTGGGCTGTTGTCACATACGTATTGGAGCATTGGTCTTAGGAAATATTCTGCATATTTAAATGAGGCTGGACTACAGTGTTCTATGACATCATCAAAGATGCATAATCCCCATTGTCTGTCTGGCCATGGTCTATGTGGACACTACAAAAGAAATTCTCTTTTAAGCTTCAAATACTGGTGTACACAAAGAATGTAAAGAAATATTCACTATAGACTATCTGCTTACATTGATATTCCTGATATAGGCAAAAGAAAAAAGAAAACATAGTAACAACCACTTCTTGTGACCAATGATATTCAATCAAATACACAGATTTAATAAAATTTAGGTTTCAAAGATATGTGTGATTTGTTACAGAACTCTACAATCTGACACTATCACACAGAAGAACTGACAGTGGCAGCATTGTATATAAATCTACTTTGTAAAAAAGACAATGGTAATGCTACATTAAAAAAATACAATAATAATAAAAGCTGCAAAGATCTTAACATATAGTATTTATTCAACAGGCTAAGTCATGTGTGCCTGAATCTTTTAAAAAATGTAATGCACTACTTAATATAATAAAATGCAAAACTGAAAGCCAAAAAGAAAAATTCCAAACATCTGATGACAGCTGCTAATTTGTAATATATTTTTAAAAAACCCAATACATGGCTGGGTGCGGTGGCTCACGCCTGTAATCCCAGCACTTTGGGAGGCCAAGGTGGGCGGATCACAAGGTCAGGAGTTTGAGACTGGTCTGGCTGATACGATGAAACCCTGTCTCTACTAAAAACCAACAAAAAAACGCAACTAAAGATACAAAAAAAAAACCCCAAAAAACTGAATAGGCCATTATATGATGTGTTGATGTAGGCCCATAAATGGAAACACATGTATCTACTACCGTGATGGGGAGTGTTAATGGTGCTGAGGCCATACATGCATGGGGGCACAGGCACGTGGGAAATCTCTGTACCTCCTGTTCAATTTGGTTGTAAATCTAAAACTGCTTTAAAATAGGAAGTCTAGAGCTGGGAGCAGTGGCTCATGCCTATAATCCTAGCACTTCGGGAGGCCAAGGCAGGTGGATCACGAGGTCAGGAGTTGGAGACCAGCCTGGTCAACATGGTGAAACCCCATCTCTACTAAAAATATAAAAAATTCACTGGGCGTGGTGGCGTGCGCCTGTAATCCCAGCTACTCGGGAGGTGGAGGCAGGAGAAGTGCTTGAACCCAGAAGTCGGAGGCTGCAGTGAGCCGAGATCGCGCCACTGCACTCCAGCCTGGGCGACAGAGCAAGACTCTATCTTGAGAAAAACAAATAAACAAAAGTCTATAAAACATTTTTTAAAACATCAAATATATGGGTGAGAGGTTTAAAAAAAAAAAAAATATATATATATATATATATATATATATAAAAAAGCCCATTATCCATAATCCATGATTGCTGGTAGTACATAACAAAGATAATTGAATTATCTATGGTCCACTAAAAAAGAAGTAACCATTCTGTTTCCTTTTATTAATTTAGGAGGGCATATATAATCTGAAATAATAAAAAAAAATCACTTGTATGTCCTTCAGATGTGTTAGAACTGAATTGGCCTATGGAAAACTAAGTTAGGAATCTTCAAGCATACAATGAATGAGAAAATATCCAGGGTAATGCAGTCAACTTGATAAAATCAAAGATGTACAATGGAAACAATCATTTCTGAGACCCATTTTAACTTCAAGCATTAGATCTTACATTGCAATGAAAACAATTCTAGGTTAACTATCCAAAACAACTACTAAGAAAGGTAACACTTACAATGAGGTTGACAATTAACGGAAGCAGCTGTTCAAACCATGGTAATACCTTTTCTTTGTAGCTACTGAATATTGAATGTAAAATATCTGACACTTTGGTCAGAATATAAACATCATTATCATCCTAGAAAAAAAAAACACACACACACACATACACACCCATATGGATTAAAAAGTATATTTTCTATTATCAATAGTAACATTTATAAAAACCTTAAAAAATGCAGAAAATCAATTTCTCATTCCTGTATTAAGGGTAAATCAAGAGTCTAGAGACTGAAGTCAAGGGTGGGTTATCATGTCTCTTACTAATCAAAGGCCAGTCTTACTTGGAAAGACAAAGGTGTGTGGCAAGAACTGTATTTACTGCAAAGATTTTCCTCAGAACATAATTAAAATAGATGGGTTGAAAAATTATCTCTAATTTCTACATTCTGAAATGAAGGTGTTTTTACTATTTTTACTTTGTTTTCAGCAGAATAATCCTCATTTCGGGGTGGATGGTGGGGAGAATGGGGTCTCGCTGTTAGTGGCAATTTGGGCCTACAAGCATGTGGGCACCTTCAGGAAGCTGGTACTACCTACATGGTAGCACTGGCCCACCAAGCGGCCACAGATGAGATGCTGGACTCTAAACACACAATGAAGTATGCTTGACAGTCCTAGGTGGTTTGATGACAGAACTAAGTAACCTGGTGAAAAAGGCCCCAGACGGTCAATAGTGTGACTCTGGGCAATCATTTCACACTGGAATTTTAGGTTACTCATCTTTAAAACAGTGAAAGCACCACAAAATACAAATGGTTGTTGTGAGCAGTATGTAAATGAACTAGGAAAACCTCAAGGTGTTTTGCTGAGTGAGGTATTACAACAAAATGCACATAGCACCAAAAGACATATCAGTTTAATTTCAGATTACTCATTCATAAATTAAGAGGGGAAATATATCCAATTCCTCTGCTAAAGACTGATAATTACATCAGAATGACAAGTCACATAAATCAGAAACTGAGGCATTTACAAGTCTTTCAGATGCAAGTGGTCATGGTAAGTTCCAAACGGAAAAATTTACCTCATCTTGTAGTGACTCTTCGACCTGTTCATCATAGTCTTCATCTTGTCTTTTAACTAAAACACACCCAAATAAATGTTTTTAAATCATCACCAAAATGGTCAAGGATTGTATTCAGAAATAAAAGCATGGAAAACTTACCTTGTCGTAATTCTTGATTTTTAAAATGTTCTTCAAGCTTTGCTTTCAATATACCTCCTAGTTCTTCAAAGTGTTCATTATTAAGGCATCCATCTCCCATTACTTCAATGCACTAATGAGGTTGAGAAAAGAAAACAATCCATAAGATTAGGGGTGTTGAAAGTCTAAAGTTAAACTTCACTAAGAATCATACGGAAAAATGAACACAGTTCAGTATCCTGGAAGATTAGTTATTTACATATGCTTAGCTTGTATTTGTTAGAATGACAGCATTGTAGAGATTGGAGTTAGAAAAAACATTTTCTTTTAAACATTACTGAGCACACCTAGGTGCCAGGCATCATGCCAGGTACTGACGATTCAAAGATGGAACACACACATGCATACACACACACCAGCTCCTAAGGAACACAACTGCTATATCCATACTCGGTACACACAACATACAAGAACACTGAAGGAAGGGTATTAGAGGTAGAAGAAATAATATAGGCAAAGGTATGGAAGCATGCTTTCTTCGGAAAAACAGAAGGAATTCTGAATTACATGAGTGTAAATAAGGATACATAAAGATGCTGAGAAATTGTAAATCTTCAATCAAGATTGGAGCAAACTACAGGTGTGCAAAATGGGATGACACTGTATGAGAAAGGAAGTGACTCAATGAAGAGCAAGGCAGTGCTTGAGGAAAGCAGAACGAACTGAGAGCAAAATAAAGGAGAGATCTGGAGCAGACCAAGGGGGCTATTTCAACGGCATGAAAAAGAGATGGGGCAATGAAAAAAAAACAGAGAGGAACTGAGGAAAGTAGAAAGAACAGAAACTAGAGATGATACCCAAGCTTCTGTAGTTGGATTATTAAGTACAAGACTAAAATACTATTCAGAATTTCTTCTCTTTTTCCAAAGAATGCATGCTTTCGTGCCGTTGTCTGTATCATTCCCTCTACCTATACTGCCCTTCCAAGGCAAATTTACCCTCTTTAAAAGAAACATAATAATACCAAAATATTAAAACAAAAAATTTAACATTTTTATTTTTTAAAAAATCATACACTACAGCATATACAAATTTATTTAGCTGGCCTACACCTGTAATCCCAGCACTCTGGGAGGCCGAGAGGGATCACCTGAGGCCAGGAGATCGAGACCAGCCTGGGGAACATCTATCAAAAATACAAAAAGTAGCAGGTGTGGTGGCACATCCCTGTAATCCCGACTACTCGGAAGGATGACGCATGAGAATTGCTTGAACCCAGGAGGCGAAGGTTCAAGTGAGCTGCGACTGTGCCACTGCACTCCAGCCTGGGTAACAGAGTAATACTCTGTCTCAAAAAAAATTTTTTTTTAAGCTTTTAGCAAGACTAATAAATGAACATACTACCTTATACATATTTTTTAAGAGAAAAATATTCACCTTTGCAAAAGAATGCATTATTTCTGAGAGGACGTCTGAATCTGGTTCTGTACCAATGGCCTTAATTAGAGCATCACACATAAAATGCCACATCTGTGTGAGATACTCAGGACCACGGACTCTTGCACACTCCAGGAGAAGAGGCATGGATTCTGCTGCTGCCACTCGAACACGTTTCATTGTTAAGGAACCTCAAAAGACTGTTTATTATTTCACTTAAATGTTAAAGGGTTCAATCCATTAATAGGAGTGCTAGGCAACTTCTGTTTATCTAAGATATCCAAGAGCTTGTGTTAAATATAAAGCATGTATAAAAATAGAAAAGACATACCTCCCGTCTCCTGTCACCTATAATAGTGGCAGGAATAAGTCCAGCAGCAGTGAAGGGCTGCCTACTGCTCAAATGTAAACCAAAATACAAAAATGACTATGAAAGGACCCATGACCATTAGCATGCCTCAAGGTGTACCCACCTCAAAACCTCAGGTAGTATGTTTCTAATAAATGCAACTGAAGCATTTCCCTGAAAAAAACTACCGAGGACCTCTTCCTATGCTGGCCTTTTCAGTTTTCAATAAAGATTAAATTGTCTTTCCCTATCTAATCTCATTTACAAAATAAGGTCTTGATAACTTCCTCTTAAAAGCAATTTCACTTTGTCCTCTGGCATCCTGGGAAGTAAGTCTTTGTGGGGTAAAAGCTGTCTTCTGTAAAGGACACCACTATAGGATATCGTAAGAGGAATGATGACAAAGGGGCTTTGGAGTCAGAGAGATCGGGGTTTGTGTCTGGGCTCTAACATTCTCTTGTGTGTAAAGACATAAAAATGTACCAGAAAATATTAATTATGACTACTATTATGTTAAGAAGGATATTGGAATGCAGATGAGGGTGGATCACCTGAGGTCAGGAGTTCGAGACCTGCCTGGCCAACGTGGTGAAAACCCGTCTCTACTAAAAACAAAAAACCAACAAACAAAAAAAACAAAAAACAAAAGTTAGCTGGGCATGGTAGCACATGTCTGTGATCCCAGCTACTCAGGAGGCTGAGGCAGAAGAATCACTTGAACTTGGGAGGTGGCGGTTGCAGTGAGCTGAGATCGTGCCACTGCACTCCAGCCTGGGCAACAGAGTGAGACTCTGTCTCAAAAGAGAATGCAGATGTACCAAGCGACGTTTCCCCCTAAAGGTGCTATCCACATTGGAAATGGAGGATTCTCACTGCTACAGAAAGTTGACTATCTATCGCTGGTTCTCTAATCTATTAAGACAGGTCTTTGCCAGGCACAGTGGCTCACGCCTTTAATCTCGTAACTTTGTGGGGCCAAGACAGGAGGATTGCTTGAGCCTAGGAGTTTGAGACCAGCCTCGGCAACACAGGGAGACCTTATCTCTACAAAATAAAAATAAAAATATAGCTGGGCACGGTGTTGTGCACGTAGGTCCCAGCTACTTGGGAGGTTGTGGTTTCAGTGAGTCCTGATCACGCCACTGCACTCCAGCCTAGGTGACAGAGTGAGACACCATCTTTTAAAATAAAAGTCTTATTTTCTTAACGTTTACCAAAAGATATTTGGGGAAAGTAGCAACTATATATAATTGTAATCATTTGCTCCTTAAATCCTTAAGTGGGCCACAGAAAGCTGACAAACAGAGGATAGGTGACATTTTCTTTTTCATGTTTTGACACAAGTGGAAACAAAGGCACACGCAGAGGACCGAGCTTATCACCCTGAAGCACAGTTAGTGCAAATACAGTCATGGTGATGTCTACTTCAGTGAACACTGTCTAATACTCCAAGAAACAACTTTACTAAATCTACACGTTTTGTATTCAAAGGTTGTAGGATATCATCGTGGAAATAAAACTTCAGTAAAGGGACCATCAGTTTGACAACCTGTTCGGTGTACTCCACAAAGCCTTCCTTTAACTCCTTAGCATAGCAAACCTAAAGTATTGGGAGGAAATAAAGATTCATGTTAGTTTTCAAGCATTAATATTAACAAACAGCAAAATCATTAAGGACCATAGGAGGTTGTACTTTGACTAGAACTGCATTTAAAGCTGCATGTAGAACTGTCAAATTAGTCTTCCAACTAAAAAGAGTATTAAAAGGGTCATGAAATGATTGTAGTATTGGTGAGTGACAAAAAGAAAAAAAAAGGAAATTATTGTTGTATACATTGTCTTTCCAAGGCTGGAATCATTCATATTCTATTCAGCAAGTTTTAGCCAATACATCGAACAAAATGTATCACTTATTAGAGGAAAAATCATTCTAAAAGATACATCACCCCTTCCCCAACCCATCAGTTAATTGTAGCATTTACTTTGTAAATGTGTAGCAAACAGGCTTCTGTTATTTTGTATTTTTAAAAAATCATGGCTGGGCCCGATGGCTCATGCTTGTAATCCCAGCACTTTGCGAGGCCAAGGCGGGTAGATCACGAGGTCAGGAGTTCAAGACCAGCCTGGCCAACACAGTGAAACCCCATCTCTACTAAAAATAAAAAAATTAGCCAGGCATGGTGGCGGCTGCCTGTAACGCCAGCTACTTGGGAGGCTGAGGCAGGAGAATCGCTTGAACCCAGGAGGTAGAAGTGGCACTGAGCTGGGATCGTGCCACTATACTCCAGCCTGGGTGACAGAATTAGACGGATCGCGAGGTCAGGCGTTCGAGACCAGCCAGGCCAACGTGGTGAAAACCTGCCTCTACTAAAGATACAAAAAATTAGCCAGGCGTGGTGGTGCACGCCTGTAATCCTAGCTACTCAGAAGGCTGAGGTAGGAGAATTGCTTGAACCCAGGAGGCGGAGGTTGCAGTGAGCTGAGGTCAAGCCATTGCACTCCAGCCTGAGCGACAGAGTAAGACTCCGTCTCAAAAAGCAAAAAGAAACCCCAAAAAACCTAATTGTTTCATTCTCTTCTACTACATCTAAAGATTATTTTAAGATGTTATTATTTGTATTTGCTCTCCAGTTGAGAGGGGAAAAAACCCACAAAAATCCAAAGTGTTTATAATTTATAGATACTAAGTATTGTAGATGACAATAAGAAATATACTTTTAAATGAATTAGAACATGTAATATAAATACAAAATAAAATTGAAGCAACTTTTATTTAGGTTTACTTAACTGCTAAATTTGTAATATACCATAATTTCTAAAATCTAACTTTAAAAATAAGTATTAGCCAGGTGCGGTGGCTCACGCCTGTAATCCCAGCACTTTGGGAGGCCGAGGCAGGCGGATCACCTGACGTCAGGAGTTCAAAACCAGCCTGGCCAAAAAGGTGAAACCCCATCTCTACTAAAAATACAAAAAAAAGCCGGCTGTGGTGGCAGGCGCCTGTAATCCCAGCTACTCAGGAGGCTGAGGCAGGAGAATCACTTGAACGCCGGAGATGGAGGTTGCAGTGAGTCGAGATCATGCCACTGCACTCCAACCTGGGTGAAAAAGAGAGACTCCATCTCAAAAATAAATAAATAAAATAAAATAAAATAAAATAAAGTATTATCCTTCACTTTAAAACGCATGCTTATAAAGAAAACTAGGAACTAAATACACATACGCACACCATAAGCACCATAAGGGATAATAACTGAACATTTTGATTTGCCTGCTGTATCTATTTTTTTACACAATTGAAATCATACCAGTTTTGTTTTACATTAAATAGCATGAACACACTTCTGTTAATTTGTTTAAAAAATATTTCATGGCCACCTACTATAGACTAAGAACAAAACAAACAAAAATCCTTCCCTTGTGTAGCTTATATTCTAAACTCTTTGTAATGGCTGTATATTTATCATTCATCTTCCCGCTAACAGGAATTTGGGCTATTTGCTGTTTTTTGCTATTTAAAACAGCACTGATAATGAAAGGTTTATCCACATGATTTCTTTAAAATGGAAAGAAAACTTTGCTTTTTAAGGAATATATTCCTAGCTCTCCAAAGTAATTTCTTTAGCAGCTATTAAAAGCACTCATATAAAATGTATATAAATATAAGATGTAAAACAAAAGTTTAGTAAAAATAGTGCTCTCTTACCAACATCTGGCAAGCAGTTGATTTTTCTTCTAGTCCTGCAGTTTTAATACCAAAGCTTTGCTGATCTCCAAGGTTCACAAATTCCCAACCATCATCATCACTCATATTCTCCATGTCTTGGGCTATTAACGGAAAAGAAAACAAATGCATATGACAAATAATAACAAAGAGAGAACTATTACAACTGATAGGTCCTTCTAAAGACACCTACTATCTAAAAGGGCTACTTCAGGCTTAATTGAAGCCGTCTTCATTAAAGGCCCCATAACCACTGGAAGGTACTGCTGAAATTCTTTTCCAAGGATTTTGCACATTCTGGCCCATGCTGAGATCATGTAAGAGATCTGGGGAAAAAATTTAAAATTAAAAAAATAGATTAAAAACCAATGGGTAAATGTGATAAAGTCATTTCCTTATTTCATAGAAATAATGTTTTATTGATACGTTTACAGTACTTAAGCAATAAGAGCATTTCTAAAGGTTATATACTTAAAAGGTTCAGAATCAATAATGAAATCCCTGTGAACTCACCCTACACTGGGATATGGACAGCAGGTGAGGCAAAAGACAAAGACCAGAACCTTGGGTATTTCTTTCTACTTTCAGTAAGTGATTATAGTTTTCTTTCTTAGCATCTGAATCACCTAAATGAAACTAATCACCTAAACAAAGCCAAACATTTCGTCAACTCCCAGTCACAAATTTTTTGAAGACAGAAATGTATTTTATCTGACTCTGTATCCCTATTGCCTGCCACTCCATTCATTAAACATTTATTAAAACCCAAGAAACAAAACATCCTTTTCCCTTAGCTGTTATAATTTTCTCGTTAAGTGGCTGAGTATATTTAAAACACCTCTTCTCCTATTACTGTGTTTACACAGACTTCATCATCTGAAATTACCTAGAGAATCTGGTTCCATTCACCATCCCTGCAACCTAGAAAGTGATTCTTATCCCAGTATCTGTCATCCACCTACCTATTTTATTTATTAAGCATGGATAGACACATGCCCCACCTCTTAATGATTTCATATGTAGAAGTCCACCCACTCTTCAGATAGGTACTGGGTGTTTCTCACATGCCAGGCAGGAAACTACATGCTGGCTGATACAAAGGTGAGCAACAAACCTTGTCCTTACCACCCTCCCTACTGCTTACAGTCCCCTCAGCCTCCCAACTGTCAGCAGCCTGCTAAGTATCCCTCCTGCCTGTTATCTCGGTACATACAAAACATACAAGTATATTTGTATGTTATTTTGCAAAGAAAGCGAACAACAACAAAACACGCTTTCTCTGCAAAATGATATGTTTTCCTATTTAAACTAATACAGTATGGCTATGTAAAGTCAAAATTTAATTCATCAATTATTTACGGAGTGCCTTGTTACATGTCAGGCATTGGGAATACCATCAAGATTATGACAAACATTTATGATGTTACTATAACACAGTGCTGGAACTGCCCACCATTGAGACTGAACAGATCAGGAAAATCTTGTAAAGGATAAGAACTGTGAGCAAGCGTTAGCTGGGCGTATATACCTATGTGTGTATGTACATGTGTCGAGAGGCAGGGGTTCCTCCTAATGAAATGCCTTTGTCTGCTCATAGGCAGAGAGGCAAGCAGTGTGTCCTGAGATTCTTGGGTTCTGTATTTTCTGCCAGGGGAGGGAGGTCATGCAGACTTCAAAGGGGTAGGAGACACCTGAATGGAGATATCTATTACATGCTGGAGAAATGAAACTTCAATTCTGAAGATCTGAAAGTTGCAAGCATACAGAGGAAACCGGAAGCCATGTCTATGAGTGACACTGCTCCATGGGAGTGAGAAGATAAGACAGCCTTGGACAGAACTCACCAACACCAAAACTCGAGAGTCAGAGAAAGCAAGAGCAACCTACAACAGACTAGAAAAAGTGGCTTGAGAAACAGAAGGAAAATCAGTGAAGAATGTCTCTGCTAGTAGGGGTTGACAGAATGTCAAGAAACCTATCACTCCTTTTGTTTTAAATATATTGAACCGTGTGCTGTCCACAACTCATTAGCAGATCAAGGCAAACGCATTAAGACCACTTACCTGAGGATCATCATCTTCCATGTCATTGAAGTCCGTCTGGGTCTTTAACAATAGCTGCATCACATCTGATGCATCCTGCATGAACTAGAGGAAAATACGTAGAGAGACACTCGTTGCTACCGAATTTTGTTTCTTAATTAGCAAAGCGTTGCCAAAAAATTGACTACATTGCCCACATAGGTTATAACCTCCATAGATAAAACTATCATATTGAAAAATTCTCATCTATATTGTGACAGATTTAGTTCACTTTCTAGAAAAATATATTTTCCACTGAAGGGCAGTGGACTACAGTATAAAGGTACTTCTAATGGCATCAGGTGTTAGTCTATGGTTTAAGCATTTCAAGCAGTAAAACTGAATTCAAATTCAGAAAGAAAATTTTGGATTGTTTACAGAATTCACTACATAAAATTTTGTCTATGATTTTCACTTAACTCTTTGCAGTTCTGGTAATCTCCATTGTATAGACAGGCAGCGTTTTAAAGAGAAAATGAAAGCCAGATATATAGAGTATGGGACACAGAAGTATTTTATTGGTATAAAACATACCAATGTTTTAGTGGTCAGTGTCTCACAGAAACCAGTTCCAAATATAAATTAATACTGATGCTGGTTTTGAAGAAGGCAAGACAGAGGTTCCCTGATGATAATTCTGAGGGTCAGAACATGAGGGTTCAATGACAGAGAAATTTCTTTTGCATTAGCTTGAACAATTCTGAGATGTTGGCTGAGAAACACATTGGCCAATGGTCCATGGTAATTATTTTCTGAAGATCTATATGCATAGATTTCTCTCTTAGAGAACATTTGATGCGTTTTAGATTAATAGGAAAGCAAGCGACATGTTTCCAAGCGCACATTTAAAGGGAACTAACATGGATACTGATTTCCACACACCTCCCATGAGATACAGTGTGTGTGGCGGGGAAAGGAGGAGGCATCAAGAGCACAGCTGAGCTAAAAAGAAACCTTAATATTAACAATGAAAAGACGGGCTGGGAGCGGTGGCTCACACCTGTGAGCTGATTGCTTGAGGTCAGGAGATCAAGGCTAGCCTGGCCAACATAGTGAAAGCCCACTTCTACTAAAAACACAAAAATCAGCTGGGAGAGGTGGCGCGTGCCTGTAATCCCAGCTACTTGGGAGGCTGACGCAGGAGAATTGCTTGAACCTGGGAGGCAGAGGTTGCAGTGAGCCAAGATCGTGCCACTACACTCCAGCCTGGGTGATAAGAGAGAGACTTGGTCTCAAAAACAAAACAAAACAAAAAACACCAAACCAAACAATGAAAAGATGAAGGCAGGAATTAATTTGTATATAAAACAGGAGCAATGTGAAAGGAGTAAGGAAAAAAAACAAGCATCCAGAAAACCATTTATCAGAAGGAAAAAATCCCTCTAGTACTCTCAATGCCTCCACAGCCAAGTTATATACAGTAAATTCAACATAATAGAAATTACTTACTTTTTCCTTCCCAACAGCCAGACCAATGAGGCTAATGCATTCAATAGTTTTTCCTCTCAGAAGTCTCAGTTCTTTTTGAACCGCATTCTCAACGATGTGCTTCAGTGATGGCATAAATAAATCATAGTAGGGGACAAATTTTTCTTCTGCAGTATCTGCAACTGATGCAATGGATGTCACGACTTGTTCCAAAACTAACTTGGTGCCTTTCTGAATCAGCTAGAAGGAAGACACACAAATTATTACTTCAAAGGAAAACTGGAAGAAGTATTTAAATTTACAATTACTACTCCCTTCAAGTTCTTGAATGCTTTTCTGAAACAGCAGAATGAGACCACCTCTCCAGAAGCAGAGACTGCAGGTTTTGGAGGAAATTTTTATAAAAAGAATTTATGTTGAACTATTTATGTGAGTTTTTTTTCTGTCTTCTGTTAACACAATACCCCTTACTCATTTTTGTCTTGTCTCAAAGCACAGCTAATTCTTGAGTATAGATATGGACTCAAAATTTTTGTGTTCATCAACTTTAATGCCTACACTTCATACTCATTTTTTTCTTCACTGATTTCCTCTACTTATATTTTGTGCTGTCTTATTATGTCATAAAGAAAATTCCCTCTTTAGCCCCTTCCTTTATCTTCTAACCACCCCCTCCCCAGAAGATCCCACCAAGGAAACTTGCTGCCTTCTCCTGCATCTGTCTTGCTGAAACAGATGAGATGACCTTTTTCTCTGCACCAAAGACCTGGTGTTCTCTGACCCAGCTAGTAACAAATGCTTACTACCTATCTGCTGCTGGGCCTGTCCTGTCACCAGCAATATTTTAAAATAATTCTGTAATCCCAGCACTTTGGGAGGCTGAGGAGGGTGGATCACTTGAGTCAGGAGTTCAAGACCAGCCTGGCCAACATGGTGAAACCCTGTCTCTAAAAAAACAAACAAACAAATAAATAAATAAACAAACAAATAAAAATTAGCCAGGTGTGGTGGCACACCCCAGTAATCCCAGTTACTCGGGAAGCAGAGGCAGGAGAATTGCTTGAACCAGGGAGGCAGAGATTGCAGTGAGCCAAGATTGTGCCATTGCATCCCAGCTGGGCCGACTAGAGCAAGACTTCCATCTTGAAAAAAAAAACAAAAAAAAAGGAAGCCAGGCATGGTGACTCACACCTGTAATCCCAGCACTTTGGGAGGCCCAGGCAGGTGGATGACTTGAGGTCAGGAGTTCAAGAACAGCCTGGCCAACATGGTGAAACCCTGTCTCCACTAAAAACACAAAAATTAGCCGGGTGTGGTGGTGCACGCCTGTAATCCCAGCTACTTGGGACACTGAGGCAGGAGAATCGCTTGAACCTGGGAGACAGAGGTTGCGGTGAGCAGAGATTGCATTACTGCACTCCAGCCTGGGCAAGACTCCATGTCAAAATAAATTAAAGAATAAAATACAATATTTATTGACTCATATGAACCTGACCCAGTTACTACTTCAGATTTTCATAATTCCTCCCATCAACTACACCCACACTCTCAGCAGAGTTCTTTACCTTGTGTTACACATTCAACCATGTCTTCAGGAAGTTCTCTCACTTCCTGCTTCTGCATCTCAACCTCTGCTCCATGTTTAGTATGGACTGTGCTGCTGGCCTCAGAGGAATGTCTTTCCTCCTCCGCTAGGCTACCTTCTCTTCATACAACTCTTCCTCATGAACACTGTCCTCCTATCATCCCATCCCAACAACTCCTTCCACTTATCTTTAAAAACCCACATAGTGCCTCACTGCAGGAAGGAAGGGCAGGGGTACACAGGGCCTCTCACACCACAGCCTCCCACCCAACCTGTAAAGTCATGCTGGATCCATCCATTACTGATTTAACCAACCAACCTAACTGCCTTCAACTTGGTGTCCACCTCGGGCTGCCTTCGGGCACGTGCATGTTTCCTTTATCATATTCTTAGTCTGCTGTCGTCTGATAGTGAGCACTTGGGCCTTTGTTTTTAAGTCCTCTCTCTTTGGCTTCTGAGACATTGCATTTCTTGTTTGTCTTGCTCTCTGACCAATCACCAGTGCTATGCAAACTGTGGTTTGTTAACTATTTGCTACCAGTTCATATTAAGTATAGGCATTGAGGGCATTAGAAACTTTCACAGCAATTTGAGAGCAGGTTTATATCTTTTATTTTCTATGCCTTTCTATGCCTTCTGTTCATTTCATTTTTATAACAGTAATCCATTTTCATTGCATTTGACAATAAACTGGGCTAAAATCCTTGCTTTTCACATCTACATCTCTCATGTACTGTGCTGGACTAACATCCTTCAATTGTTTTCAGGTTGCATCCCTTACTTCAGCTGTAACTACAATCATTTTTACTTGGATACTCAAAAATGACCTTGTTTCTACAACTTCTGTGTTTCTGTCACTCTGGTTAGAATAGTCAACATTTTAAAATTTATTCTCTTTTATCTTTTTTTTTTTTGAAACACAATTTTGTTCTTGCTGCCCAGGTTGGAGTCAAGTGGTGTCACTTCAGCTCATTGCAAGCTCTGCTTCCCGTGTTCAAGTGATTCTCCTGTCTCAGCCTCCCGAGTAGCTGGAATTACAGGCGTGTTCCACCACACCTGGCTAATTTTGTATTTTTAGGAGAGATGGGATTTCACCATGCTGGCCAGGCTGGTCTCGAACTCCTGACCTCAGGTGATCCACCTGCCTCAGCCTCCCAAAGTGCTGGGATTACAGGGGTGAGCCACCGTGCCTGGCCCTTTCATCTTTTAAAATTCAAACTGCCAGAAACAAACTGTTAATGCTTCCCATGAAATGTCTTTCAGAATCACCTCTTCCACTATTACTATCTAAGCTTCCTGGACAATGACAGTATGATGGTCTTGCCTTAAATCTTCTCTTTTTTGTGTATGCCTCACCCAATGCTACTACACTAATTTCTTACCATATGATGATTTCCTGCAGCATTTAAGAACATAGAATGGTTTTTCACACTTTACATAAATCAGAGTTCAAAAATTTCTCTGCCTTATTTTCAGGGTGATCCATATACTGATTTTACCTGACCTTTAGCTGTATCTTTCCCAATTTCGGTTATCAGCCCACATTTTGGTCAAATCTGAATTTTTCTACTCATCACTCCACAACTCCGAACATCCTCCTTGGTTTTTTTACTTTATATTCTTTATGGTCAGGCTGCAAGTCCCTCTTTCTCCAGTTCTTACCCATCAAATCAACCCAAATTAATCTACAAAGAGAAGGCAGCCTACAGATCTTAAAACTTACCTCTTGAAGCTTAAGTACCATAATGGAATGCAGATGTTTCACCAAATTATCCAAGTATGGAATAAGTAGTGACTTGGGACAATCTTCAGTGAAGTTAATGAGGGCGGCAGCTGCATGGGCCTGCACACGTTGATTGCCTTGGTCTTCCATGGTCTGCAGCAGAGCTGCAATCACCTGTGAGATGAAACCGAGTGGGCGTATATGGTGAAATGTCCACCCCTCTTCTTAAAGTCTGATTTGAGTGTCTGAGGACTTGTTACTTACCTTCTCATGAAATTTCTTTTGGAAACCAGGTGCAAAATCTGTAGCCATCTGTCCCACGGCATTACAGGCTGCATACCTCACTCGTGGATGCTGGAAAATGTTCCCTTTCATTAGTAAAAGCAATAAGGTTTCCACCTGAAGCTACAACACTAATCATTTTCAATCATATATTTACTGGTACTTACAGGATCCTGAAGAAAAAGTAAAACAAAATTTACTATCTCATTTAGAATTCCTTCCATTTGCTGGTGGCACCCTTCACCAATGGCAGATAAGGCCATCAATCCTGCATGCCGATATTTCCAGTCAGCTACAGAAAAAAATTACAGATGGAATACCAATTAGACACTATAAACATGTCATGCTGGTAGAGGGAGATGTAAAAAAGTTCTTATTTGGGAAAGAGTAACAAAATTTTTTTAGAAAGGGTTATATGTATATATAATGTAATACAAAAACATTTGTATATTTACTTTTTAGAAAAATGAACAGAAAAAGTGCCCAACTAGACTACTTGATTCTAAAAGTATGTATCAGGCCAGGCGCGGTGGCTCACACCTGTAATCCCAGCACTTTGGGAGCCTAAGGCAGGTGGGTCAGGAGTTCAAGACCAGCCTGGTCAACATGGTGAAACCTTGTCTCTACTAAATAATACAAAAATTAGCCAGGCGTGGTGGCGGCGGGCACCTGTAATCCCAGATACTCAGGTTGCAGTGAGCCAAGACTGAGCCACTGCACTCCAGTCTGGGTGACAGGGCGAGACTCCGTCTCAAAACAAAACAAACAAACAAAAAAAATCCTGTATCAATGGTGTGATCTTCATGTCTGCTTTTTAAATCTACTCTATAAAAATATTCACACAAGGTAAGCCAGAATTCCTGTAGAAGAGTGTTTACATTATTATTTGTAATCAATAAAAACAATTAGCATGGAATAGGGATTGTGGAATGTATGTGGCAATTAAAAAAAAAATGAGGTAGGCTGTTATGTGGTGATACGACAAACTGTTGAGCAAAAGCTTAAAAAATATGATGTGTCCATACAGTATATTCACTTTAAAAATCCCCTCCGTACATGCATAAATGAGGTCAGAGGAAAGACTCAGAGAGCTGTTAACAATGGTTACCTGTGAATATGAATTTAAAACCTTGCAAGTTGGCCAGGCACAGTGGCTCACGCCTGTAATCCCAGTACTTTCGGAGGCCAAGACAGGCAGATCACTTAAGGTCAGGAGTCCAAGATCAGCCTGGCCAACATACTGAAACCCCATCTCTACTAAAAATACAAAAATTAGGCTGGGTGCAGTGGCTCATGCCTGTAATCCCAGCATTTTGGGAGGCCGAGGTGGGCGGATCACTTGAGGTTAGGAGTTTGAGACCAGCCTGGCCAACATGGAGAAACTCCGTCTCTACTAAAAGTACAAAAATTAGCTGGGTGTGGTGGTATATGCCTGTAATCCCAGCTACTTGAGAGGCTGAGACAGGAGAATTGCTTGAAACTGGGAGGTGAACATTATAGTGAGCCAAGACTGAACCACTGCACTCCAGCCTGGTTGACAATGAGATTCTGTCTCAAAAAAAAAAAAAAAAAAAAAATTAGCTGGGCATGGTGGCATGTGCCTGTAGTCCTAGTTACTCAGGAGACAAGGGCAGGAGAATCGCTTGAACCCAGCAAGTGGAGGCTGCAGTGAGCTGAGATCACATCACCCTGGGCAATAGAGTGAGACTCCACCAAAAACCAGACAAACCAACAAACTTCTAACTTAAAACTTCCGCATTTTAATTTAAGAAAAGAACACATTAATTTATAATTAAAAAAGACAAATGAAAATAAAACATATACAATAATCAACTTTGGGATTGATATATATTATAGGTACAAAGGTAACTGACCAAATAGTAGGGAAATATTCACAGAAATAAAAAAGGATGGCCGGGTATGGTAGCTCATGCCTATAATCCAAGCACTCTGGGAGGCTGAGGCAGGAGGACTGCTTGAGGCCAGGAGTTTGAGACCAGCCTGGGCAACATAGCGAAATCCCATGTCAACAACACCACCAGCAGCAACAGCAATAACAGCAACAGCTGCCCTCCAAGGCAGGTGGGCTTCCACCATCACCTCAGTCAGCGGCAAAAAAAGAAAGAAAGAGTTTCTTTTTTGATAACATTAGATAGAATTTCTTCTTTTAAAAATAAAAGATAACGGATGAAAGAAGATCATATGATTCAAACGTTCTAATATTTCTTAAAAGTTCAAATAATGTCACTTTCAAATTCAAATCTAAATATTTTTGGCAAGGAATTAAATCTGTACATTTTCTTTGGGATTGACAATTTCATGTCAATGAATTGGGTTAAATATGGATGGTAAAAAGACAAGATTAATTTTTTTTTTTGATGGAGTCTTGCTCTGTCGCCCAGGCTGGAGTGCAGTGGCATGATCTTGGCTCATGGCAACCTCTGCCTCCTGGGCTCACGTCATTCTCCTGCCTCAGCCTCACAAGTAGCTGGGACTACAGGCGCCCGCCACCACGCCTGGCTAATTTTTTTGTTTTAGTAGAGACAGGGTTTCATCATGTTAGCCAGGATGGTCACCATTTCCTGACCTCGTGTTCCGCCTGCCTTGGCCTCCCAAAGTACTGGGATTACAGGTGTGAGCCACCATGCCTAGCCAAGATTAATTTTTAACAGTCTAAACATATCTTAGAATTTAAGCTTTAGAAAGGGCACAACTTCACTATTCCAGCATTTGAAGGACATAGCTTACGATTTTGAAGCATTTGCATAATGTGTTCCTTGATCATCGGCAGAACGAGCTTTCCACCAAGTCCACAAGCCATTCGGTCTAGAGCACTCTCGCCTGCAACTGCATTGCTAAACACATAAACAAAATTATGTATTCAATATATCTGAAATACAAAATAAATAGACTCTACAGACATACGTCTAATCGTATTATTATTAAACTAAGACTGAGAAAGAATTCAAGCTGTCTTTAAATGTGGAACTGAAATTAGGGGTTTAAAAACCCTATAGCTTAGTAAAGAAAAAAAAGAGTAATTGCTTTTATCATGATCCACCATAGTTTAGAAAGTCATGTCTGAATCTTATTTTTCTTTTCTTTTCTTTTTTGAGACAGAGTCTCACTCTGTCGCCCAGGCTGAAGTGCAGTGGCACGATCTCAGCTCACTGCAAACTCTGCCTCCTGGGTTCACGCCATTCTCCTGCCTCAGCCTCCCGAGTAGCTGGGACTACAGGCGCCCGCCACCACGCCTGGCTAATTTTTTTGTAGTTTTAGCAGAGATGGGGTTTCACCATGTTAGCCAGGACAGTCTCGATCTCCCGACCTCGTGATCCACCCGCCTCAGCCTCCCAAAGTGCTGGGATTACAGGCGTGAGCCACTGTGCCTGGCCTGAATCTTATTTTTCAAGACCATCCTCACCCCCTACTGGCTAAAAACTGTTCTCAGAAACAGCTTCTGACACTTTCAACACTCCAGTAAAAGCAGTGTTGAAAGAGCCTTGTGTATTTCATTTCCTAGAAATACAGTCTTCAAACTTGTCAATGAACAGAACATGGAAAACCGAAAAGGGTGCAGAGAATGTATAATTTTCCCCACTGAGTTTATTCACCTTTAAAGGGGTGCAAACTGCACTGCCAGAAACTACGCATAGTGATGTAAACACAATTCTACTGTTTTCCCTGAAAGCTGAAGGGATGTGGGCATAAAAGCATTTGGACTTATCCTGGCTTAGAACTGGAAGATCAGTAGCAAATTTCACATGCATTATCTTTACTGTGTAAAGACAATACTATAAAAATGAAGCTATAAATTACCTTCAGAACAGGTTTTTAGACTTAAAAAATCTCCCCTTGAAAATATATTCATGCCCTGTTTACTCACAAATTAGAAAATCTTATTCACCTAGTCTAGAAAACAAAGTTTCTTAAACTGTATAAATTTAAGTGCCATTTACAGGGCAAATTAAAGGACAAGTAGCAGCACATTACAGTAACTGAACCAGAAAGGAAATTCAAGCTAGCCCTGGTCTTCTCTTCAGCCATTATCAGGTGTTTCCAGTGAAAGATTACTTTCATATATTTCAAAACAGTATTAAAGCCAGAAATCAGTCATTTTTAATAATGGGATTAAGTATCAAAAATGCACCATACATTCTAAAGACAAATGTCTTTAATTTTTTCTTTTATTAACCTAGTAGTTTATACTGACTCCAAGTCTTCGGGCGAATAATTTCAGCTCTTTTTTTTTTTGTGACAGAGTCTCGCTCTGTGGCCCAGGCTGGGGTGCAATGACGTGATCTCAGCTCACTGCAACCTCCGCCTCCCAGGTTCAAGAGATTCTCCTAGCTCAGCCTCCCGAGTAGCTGGGATTACAGGTGTTTGCCACCAGGCGCGGCTAATTTTTGTATTTTTAGTAGAGATGGGGTTTCAACATGTTGGTCAGGCTGGTCTCGAACTCCTGACCTCATGTGATCTGCCCGCCTCTGCCTACCAGAGTGCTGGGATTACAGGTGCGAGCCACCACGCCCGGCCAATTTCAGCTTTTTTAAAGAAAAAGTGGTAGGATAATGCACTGGGAAGAATGAAAGAAATAGTAATTAACCCCAGTACATTAACTGGCTACATAACCTCAGACAAATCACTCAATCTTCAATCTCCCTTTCTGCATCTGTAATATACCTCTGGGACTACTAATAAAGTTGATTAAAGTAACAGAACTCTGAGGTGATGTTTCAATATACATTCACTACTACTGCACAGTGAGTACAGATTTTGGTTGACTTTTCGTGTATTCATGGGACTTCCTTAGCTGAAATAAATAAGTACAATAGTAATTCCAGTGTTACTGTCACCTGGTGTGACTTTTAATCTTTTCACCACTGGATCCTGTCTATCCTGAAGTTAAACTACTTTTTACTAGGAAAATATGATGTGTATCGCAGGGAATTTTGTTGAAACAATTATTCTAAGGGAAGTCTTTGCCTATAAAAGCATTTATCACAAAAAAGCTTCTTTATACATGTTTTAAAAGATACTCAAACTAAAAAAAAAAAAACAACAAAAAAAACCTTGGAAATAATTTAGAGTAAGACAGTTAAAAACACAGCTACTTTATTTGCTGTTTTCATGTCATACTTTTTTAAAAAAACTTCCTTGTTTGTTGTTGTAGGTATCTTTCCATTCCTGATTACAAAATACAACTTTATGTATTAACTATTAAAGTATTTTTATGAACTTTCAAGGAACATAAATTTTATTAATATGTTATATATGAAAACTAAAGAAAATACTATCTATTAAAATGTGACACAGCAATACATACAACAGCAAGGCAAAGTGCCCCATATTCCAGGCTTAAAAGTTTACCTTCAGGTTACAGGGTGCAATGGTGAAGAGATGGGCCTTGGACCCCTACGGCTCTCACTGCCACCCTGGACACTATGTTTGATTACCTGTCAAAATCATCATCTTCTAGTTCATCTGCATTTGCCCAGTCCTCATCTTCTTCCAAATCAACCATCATTGCTAACATCTGAGGAACTAAAGTAAACAATTATTTCACATCTGAAGACTGTGACTTTATTTTACCCATACCACTATTTATAAACAAGAATTTTAATATTTCACTTTGCCTCTAAGAGAGTAAGACAGAACAATTATTTGCCTGTGCCCCCAAAACCTGGTTTGTTAAATTTTAACCTTTTGTCACATTTGCTTTTATCTTTTCTTTAAAAAGTAACATTCATAAGTCAAACCCTCCTATGAAATTCCCAAATCCAATTACATTCTCCCCCGGCCACCAGAGTTAAGAAGCAACATCACAAAACAGATGTTTCACATTCCTCAATTGTTTTTATCACACTTGAACTACAGATCTATATCTCTATACAAAATTACAGTACTATTTCAAGATTCGATTTTTTATATAATAAATGGTTTCATAATATATGCACCTTGGCAATTTGCTTTTTTCTCAACACATACGCATTTCAATTTAATTAATAGCATTCCATTATATAAACATACTACCCACTGTCTGGCTGATAAACATTTTAGTTGTTTCCAATTTCTTCCTCCTATAAAATTTGCTTTGATGAGATTATTACATCTTCTCTCTGACAAGCATGAGTCTAGGCATGAAATCGTTATTACTACCTTCAAATAGTACTAAAAAATTACCAAGCAAGGCCAGGCGCAGTGGCTTATGCCTATAATCCCAGCACTTTGGGAGGCCAAGGCGGGCAGATCACAAGGTCAGGAGATCGAGACCATCCTGGCTAACATAGTGAAACCCCAAATACAAAAAAATTAGCTGGGCGTGGTGGCGGACGCCTGTAATCCCAGCTACTCGGGAGGCTGAGGCAGGAGAATGGCATGAACCTGGGAGGTGGAGCTTGCTGTGAGCCAAGATCACATGAGCCACTGCACTTCAGCCTGGGCGACAGAGTGAGACTCCATCTCAAAAAAAAAAAAAAAAAAATTAATAATAATTACCAAACAAGCTGTGCTCTGCACAGCTGTTGCAGAAACTATGTGAGGTTTCAGTGGAGGTCTGTATTATTTCACAAAAATGTGTGAAGTGCCCTGTGGCTGGAATAAGCGTCCTCTTGGTTCTACATCTTTCATCAACAATTGATATTGTCAAACTTTTGGGCAACTTGTATTCCACAATTACACTGGTTTTTATTGAGACTTAGCAGGGTTCATTAGATATCTCAGATCCCTCTTTTATGAATTTCCTGGCTGGGCCTGCTGGTGCACACCTGTTATCCCAGAACTTTGGGAGGCTGAGGTGGGAGGATCCCTTGAGCCCAGGAGTTCAAGATCAGCCTGGGCAACATGGTAAAACCCTATCTCTACCAAAAAACAAAAATTAGCCAGGTGTGGTGGCATGTGCCTGTAGTCCCAGCTACCTGGGAGGCTGCAGTGAGCTGAGATCACGTCACTGCACTCTAGCCTGGGTGACAGAGCGAGACCCCGTCTTAAACAAAAAAAGCAATGAATTTCCTCTTCTCAGCCTTTGTGTGTTCTCTAGATAACAAAACTGTTGATTGTGTGCACTGTAATTATTTTCTTCCAGTCTGTGGCTTTTCAGTTCGTTCATGGTATATCTGATTGGTCAAAAAACTGTTTTAACATTTACAAATTTGGCAATGTTTACATCAATGGTTTGTGATTCAGTCTTAAAATGCTTCAGTCTTAAAATGCAGTCTTAATCTACTATTAAGCATTACTTATAAAATGTATCTGTAATATTTAGTTCTTAATTTAATTTTTTTAACTAGTTCTAGTGTGCAAGGTGATATTCAGGTCTTCAGTAGAACCCAAATTATTTTTTTAATAAGCTGTCTAGAGTTGAAATTTTTTCTCCATAGAAATAACCAGTTATATTCTCAACTCTTAAGTGGGAGCTGAGCTATGAGGATGCAAAGGCATAATAATGATACAATGGACTTTGGGGACTCAGGGGAAAGGTGGGGAGGGGAGTGAGGGATAAAAGACTAAACACTGGGTACAGCATACACTGCTCCTGTCATGGATGCACCAAAATCACAAAAATCACCACTAAACCAAACACCACCTGTTCCCCATAAACCTATTAAAAAAAAAAAAAAAAAAAAAAAAAAAAAAAAAAAAAAAAATTTTTTTTTTTTTTAAAAAATAAAAAAAAAAAAAAAAAAAAAAAATGAACCAGTTATTCCAGCATCTTTTTTTTTTTTTTGAGACAGGGTCTTGCTCTGTCACCCAGGCTGGAGTGCAATGGTGTGATCCTGGCTCACCGCAGCTTTGACCTCTTGGGCTCCAGCAATCCTCCATCTCAGTCTCCTGAGTAGCTGGAATCACAGGCATGTGCCACCAGGCCCGACTAATTTTTGTATTTTTGGCAGAGACAGGGTTTTGTCACGTTGCCCAGGCTGGTCTCAAACTCAGGAGGACACGCGATTTGCCCACCTTGGCTTTCCAAAGTGCTGGGATTACAGGCCTGAGCCAGTATGTGGGGTCCTAAGAACTTTTGATCAATTATCTTTTTAAAAATGGCTTTGTTCCCAGGTGAGTGGATCCTCTCCTACACTCTATCCTTTGTTCCATCTAATCCATTGTCAACACCCGCATCATCAATGCATTCTAAATTCACAGAGTTGATGGGGCAAGATCTCCACTTTATTTGTCAAAATTGTCTTGGCTACTCCAGGCCCTATGTTCTTTCAGAAGAATTTCAGGATCGTTCTATCATAACCCTAGATTAATTTGAGAACTGACACTTCGTTCTTCTATTAGTCTTTCAATATGTTATTCAACATTCTCCATATAAGTCTTATATACCTTTTGATTTATTCCCAGTTACTACAACTCATGCCTATAAAATTTTCTAAGTGATTACTACGTATAATGGAACACTTACAATAAAATGCTCTCATATCTAAGGATCTTGCTTAACCCTTTGATTAGCAGTTTATCTGTTTAGTTTTTAAAATTTTTTGTAGATGATAACCTCATAGCCTACAAATAAGCAATATTTTTGTTTCTAATTCTTTTTTTTTGAGACAAGTTTCGCTCTTGTTGCCCAAGCTGAAGTGCAATGGTGCAATCTGGGATCACTGCAATCTCCGCCTCCTGGATTCAAGCAATTCTGCTGCCTCAGACTCCTGAGTAGCTGGGATTACAGGCGTGCACCATCACACCTAGCTAATTTTTTGTGTTTTTAGTAGAAACGGGGTTTTAGCATGTTAGCCAGGCTGGTCTCGAACTCCTGACCTCAGGTGATCTGCCTGCCTCAGCCTCCCGAAGTCCTGGGATTACAGGCATGAGTCACCGCACCCGGCCATTGTTTCTAATTCTTATAACTTATTTTTATCTCTTAATGCATCAGCTGGGGCAGTCAGTACAACACGAACAGTGATAAAGGAGATATTTTTCTTGTTCCTGACTTTAATGGCAATGTTTCTAAAATTCCAACCACTACCTCAGTGTAAGACAAAAGGTAGGTACCACTACGAAATAAATCTGGTGATGTATTTACCCTCTAAATTAAGTGTTCAAGTACTCATTAGCTCATTAAGAAATGGCTAGGCCAGAAAATGATCAGGTTAGTTCTCAAGTCCTTATCCCAGCACAATGAAACTTTAAAGTAGTATTTCCATAGCACAATAGCCATTTAAGTTTCTGCTGCAATGAGGGTCTATAAAACAAAAGCAATGTAATATAGTGAACAGAGCCACGACTAGAGTGTTAGACCTTGTTTTAATCCTATCTTCACTGGTAACACACATTATTTTGGTTTGCAGTTCACTACTGTATATCTATATATATCCCTGCTGAATTGTTTTTGACTGTATTAACTGTGCCCAATATTTAACATATAAATGATAGAGTCTGTCACGGTTCACTCCAGAAATGTTATTTTTAACACCAGATTTCAGGGTGCCTGCAAAGTCTTAAAGGCATAATCACAATGTGGGGGTCCACGCTTGCATGTATGGAGATGCATTTTCCCAAATTCATCTGATTCTTTTTTTTTTTTTTTTTTTTTTGAGACGGTGTCTTGCTCTGTAGCCCAGGCTGGAGTGCAGTGGCCGGATCTCAGATCACTGCAAGCTTCGCCTCCCGGGTTCATGCCATTCTCCGGCCTCAGCCTCCCGAGTAGCTGGGACTACAGGCGCCCGCCACCTCGCCCGGCTAGTTTTTTGTATTTCTTAGTAGAGACGGGGTTTCACCGTGTTAGCCAGGATGGTCTCGATCTCCTGACCTCGTGATCCACCCGTCTCGGCCTCCCAAAGTGCTGGGATTACAGGCTTGAGCCACTGCGCCCGGCCTCCAAATTCATCTGATTCTAAAAGGATATTCATTATATTCTCAACAATCTGAGAAATTATACAACCCTCAGCAAATTTATCCAAAAATTTGGCCACATTACACATAAACTATCTGAAGACTGTTGACTTACTAGTCTGTGCAACAATATTGGTATGTTTTCTTAACATAGCAGCTGCAGTCTCAGAGAGGGTGACAATCACTTCAAGGGCAAGCTGGCGTTGCATATTGTTGAGGCTAGTGTCTCCACACAACTACAAAGAAGACATATTTGTATACATTTAATAGTTTAGATTAGTCCCTGCAAATAACAAACAGAACGTTTACTAACGTACTTAATTTACCTTTAGACTTAGCTGTAGAGTTGCTTCCAAGTGAGGACGCAAATACTTTGGAACAGTATCTGCAATCTCAACAAGGGATTTTAGGACAGAATCATCATTCTGGTAGCATGAGTCATTTACAGCCTAGAAAAGATGAAATAGAAAGTCTGTGTTGAAGATTCACTTTACGATGCCTCCTTAGCCAAAACATTCCTAAGATGCTGACAATAGAGAAATATTACTAAACTATTTTTCACTAAGTAATTTAGCAATCTATATTATGCAAATGTTCTACCTGCAGGCACATATATACCTTCCTTTCAATGGATGTTAACTAGAAACATACAAAACAGACTTACATTTAAGTCAAAATGAGAATCAGTGAAACTATAATAACCATTACAATACTTAAGGCTGCCAAGGAATTACTTTTTTATAACCAGGAGTCCCTTTCCTTTGTCCTTTTATTTTTTCAGCAATAAAGTCTCGCTCTGTCGCCCAGGCTGGAGTATGGTGGCACGACCACAGCTCACAGTACCCTCCAACTCTTGTGCCTCAGACTCCTGAGTAGTCAGGACCACATGTATGGCCATGACACTCGGCTCTTCTGTCCTTTCTCATATCCATGTCCTAGTTGTTTTCATACGCACAGTAAGTACTAGAACCTATAAAGTGTCCAATATTACCCATTTTATTTATCTTGGATGTTAAGTCTGGTCACTGTGGTATTAAAGTATGCATTTTGTGTTTATCATTATCAATTTCAGAATAACAACTCTTAAAAGTTGTGGTAAACATTTTAACTTACTCTAAATCCAGAGGAAGAAAACTGGGATTAGATTTCAAAAGTAACTAGAGATTTCAGATAATAAACTACTAAAGCAATAATATGTTATAGTTAATGTTCTGTCACAAAACTATCTTTTAATTGTGATAGCATGGGGAGAGAAGTTTCACTAAATCCTTTAAATAAACTTTTATCATGTGGAAACCTTCAATTTTAGCTCCTCTAAATCCTCTCTAACTCAGTGGTTCTCAAGGGGAATGGTTTTCCACCCAGGAGATATTTCCTGATGGTCACACGGTTGAGGATGGGCAAAGGCCATGGATACTAAATGTCCTGACCTGAGACACAAGCACAAGGGACTTACATGATCTTCTCATTATGCATTTCACATTTGTACAAACCCCAGACATTTATAAAAAGGAAAAACTCTTTATAGTGATCTGAACCTAGAGCCTAACTCACAAATTATGTTTTGTCTGGTTTCAACAACTGTTATCCCCCCGCAATGTAACTAGTGTATCAATCAAGAATGGATACATACAGGTGGAACATCCCAAATCCAAAATGCTCTGAAATCCTCAACTTTTTGAACACAGACACGTCACTCAAAGGAAATGCGCATTTGAGTATTTCGGATTTCTGACTTGAGATGCTCAACTGGTAAGTATAACACAAACACAGTGTTTCAAAATTTGAAAAAATTTTGAGATCCGAAACACTTCTATTCCCAAGTATTCTGAATAAGAGAGACTCACTCTCTACATTGCTTTGTTCAGAGCCTTACTATTTTAGGAAATCTTATCACCAATTCTAATGGGAACTGTGGTGTTTGACTTACCAATATCTTTGTTATCAGTCCAGTTTTAGCTATTACATTTGTATAGATCACTTGGAAACTACCTAGTCTATTATGTCTTTTAGTGTAGTCTTGTCTGACCATTCACATAAGGAAAAGCAAGCCATTTTATTATATGTTTTCTTTGTAGTTCTTTATATTTAGTTAAGGCCATATATATATTCTAAAAAATTGTGCACATATATGTTACATTACTTATGCATTTCATCTTTAGAAGAGTATTTGAAAAATTACTAAAAATTGTCATAAAAAAGGAGTTTGGAGTCTGAAGATTGGGAACCACTAACTTGTACAATCTTTTAAATTTTATTTTAATTAATATAAATTTTTTTTCCCCAGGAGCATAGACTCAAGTTGCCCTGAATATATACTCTATCTTGTTTAATCTTATTTTGCTTTCTGATTAAAGCAGAAAGTATCCTTAAAACATTAACTTCCTTAATGATAATGTGAATTAACCATAAACTTACATTATAATACAAACTTACACACCTTGTAGTTAAGAGTAGTTTCTCCTTATGTAAAATGGACCTTAAATCTCACAGGTTATTTGACTGATTTAACGGAAATAATCTACATGATCATATATTCAATAATAAGCATATAACTGCTTACACCATTTACATTACAGGAAAATTTTATAAGTATAAATATTTAAGAGACTAAAAATGTCTTTCAAAGGCAGTAACCATAAGCTCAATGGAGACTGAGATCTGCATGTTTTGTTCACTCTTGTATCCCCAGTGCCAGAACATAATAAGCAATATGAATTTATTGCTTATAAATATTCATATATAAATTCATAATAAGCAATATGAATTCATTGCATAAATGATTGAATGCAGTAAAGAACCAAGTAAGGTATAATTACGATGTATTCTATACTGTTTTCATACCTGTAGAAATCCTGGTAGCAAGTCTGCAAAATGTTTGAACAGAGCAACATTATGCTCATTTGCAAGTATAAATGCAGCTGTAGCTCTAGCAGATAAAGTTCTAATCTAAAATGAAGAGGAAAAAATGTCAAGTATGAGAAATTTTTGATAAACGCAAATTCAAGCTTTCTTACTCAAGATCAAATTATTCTTTATCAGTAAAACTGGTGTTTACATTTTAAAGTATAAAAGTAAAAACCTCCTAATACACTAATTTCTTTCACAAATTAGATTAAAATAGATGGCAATATTAATAAGATTGAAATTATTTACCGACGGGTGTTCCTGATCTTGCATACACTGAACTAACATCCGTTTGATGACGTCTAAATAGTGCTGCTGCTGGTTCCCAAAAATTCCAGGGAAGTTCCTAAAAGATAATCCAAACATTCTTTAAAAGCTACATTATATTAATACCTTGGTAAAGTATGAGCTAGAATCTCTAATGAACTGTTTGTTTACCTGACTCAGTACGCATTAATCCATAGCTTGAACATCATCTACCCATTTTCTAAGCAATCCTGTTTTTGGGTTAAGGGAATGAAAACATACTGGAGAAGTCTGGGCTGGGAGTAGAGGCTACTCAACAGCCCATTCCCAGCTACATGCTTTTATCCTTATTACTCTGTCTCAGTCGAAAGCTGACCTGGAGTGCAGGATGGGACAAGAGCAACCACAGGTTTTCAGATGAAAACTACAGTAACTATGCTCTCTGACCATCTGCATTCTCTAATCTGAATTACTGATATTAACAAAGATACATAAGACAACTAAAGTAGAAAATGATATAATGCCTAAAATGTGTATGATCTTGATCACATTTTAGGTGTAGTAGAAAAATATAACACAGTGGGGCAAAGAATAATCACTTAATTCTAAACTTAGACTATTTGATTATAAATATACATGTTTGTTAAAATATTATAAAATTTGGCCACAGAAGATCCAGAAAACATAATGGGGATTCACCTGCATTCTCCTTCTCCTCTTCAAGACACCATTATTAATGTGGTTTTTGAAAAGCTACATTCAGTATTGTGTTAATCTCCAAATAAACGAGAGGAAACTGTTCAATAAAACTTTCAGAATCATAAAAGACAAAGAGAAAGCAAGCAAGCTGTAGAGAACCTTTGTGTACAAAAAAGATCACAACGTGAAATAAAAGGCCCTTTAAAAAAATTTTTGCTTCCAATACAAATACAAACAAAGCTTATGTAAAGGCATTATTTTCATTTTAAGTATAAAGTTAAATTAGGCTAAAATAATGAATTAAAAGGTGTTTAGGGCATTCATGAAATCAAATGTCTCAAAAAACTAGATGAATGTATATACCAGAAAATGTGAAGGGCAGCTTCCCGCAGTCCCACATTTTGAGAGCTGACCGAATCAAAAAGGAACTTCAAACCTTCGGGCCACTGGTTATTGCCATCTTCATCTAAAAGTAAAGAAATCCAGACATGAAGTGTGTAAGTCAGAACTTCAATATTCTAGGAGTAAATCCTTTCATAAGCCTCATTCAAAACATGGCGCAGCGAAAAATGTCACTTTTGCCAGTTTTAAAAACTCCATAACATTCTGTCCTTTAGCCATAAAAATGGCATCATAATCGTGTTAAAAAAAAAAAAACCAACAAACCAACAAACCAAACAACTCTGTATTTGGGTTAATCAGGTATCAGCAGAGGTTCTTTCTTTTGAGATGGAGTTTCGCTCTTTTACCCAGGCTGCAGTGCAATGGCGTGATCTTGGCTCACTGCAACCTCCACCTCCAGGGTTCAAGCGATTCTCCTACCTCAGCCTCCTGAGTAGCTGGGATTACAGGCACCTGACACCATGCCTGGCTAATTTTTGTATTTTCAGTAGAGACGAGGTTTTGCCATGTTGGCCAGGTTGGTCTCAAACTCCTGACCTCGGGTGATCCAACTGCCTCTGCCTCCCAAAGTACTAGGATTACAGGCATGAGCCACCGCGCCTGGCCCGCAGAGGTTATTTCTAAGGAGTGGAATTTGAAGAGAAGGCAGCACTTTTAACTGTACAAATATTTGATTGCTTGACTCCTTTATATATACCATTGTCATTAAAGAGTTGAAAAAGTAGGCAAAGCTAGTATTTGGTGGCAAGGTCTTGAAATCAAAGTAACGATTACTTTGGAACTTGAGAAGAAATCAGGGTTAGAATCTCAGGACTCACACAGGGTGCTCACACTTTGCAGTTTGGTGCAAATAGTGCCAGAGGATGTTATTAATATGTTTATTATTTAACAAGATTAGGAGATTTTAAATAATACTTTATAATAAAAATGAGTGACCACAAAAATCTACTGTGCCATTTATGAGACTATGGTTAGACTGTTGCAAAGACCTTAAGAGTTACACAACTCACAGATGAATTACAGATGTTTTCTTTTTAAACTTCCCCCCATATTTGAACTCTTGTGAAATGACAAGTGTGCTGCTAAGCTGACATTAAATGTCTCTTCAACCTAAAGATGATACTTTGAGGGGAAATAAAATAGTAGCTTAAAAAAAAATCTATGAGAGCACTTTGAACACTTTGGAAAGGTTTGCATTGTTAAGTGTTTCTGAATAAGAAATGATGTCACCTATAAAAATTCATATCTACATACTTAAAACTGGAAAGTCGAGTTTTCTGAACAATTTAAAAATATTCAAAATTAGGGCCAGGTGCTATGGCTCATGCCTATAATCTCAGCACTTAGGGAGGCCAAGGAGGGCAGACCATTTGAGGTTAGGCATTCAAGACTAGACTGACCAACAGGGTGAAAGCCAGTTGGCACCATCTCTACTAAAAAAATACAAAAATTGCTGGGCGTATGGGAGGCTGAGGCAGGAGAATCACTTGAACTCGGGAGGTGGAGGTTGCAGTAAGCCGTGATCACACCACTGCACTCAAGCCGGGGCAACAGAGCAAAACTCTAAAAAAATTAATTTGAACTCATCTAAAATATAAAGAATTGACACATTCCCCATTAGTTTCTAAGAAATGGTTGATATAAGAAAGCATATAATCTGCTGGCTGAATTGAACAAGAACTTACTGCATTACTGGTTGATGAGATTTTAAAATTAATGTCATAATGTACTAAGCTCAATCAATAATAATGTTCCATTTAACCTTGATCTTCAACTATTAAAAATGCCATCTAAACAAGCTGCACTTACAATCACACTTATAAATGCCTGTCCAAAAAAAAAAAAGAAAGTGGTGGCCACACTCTCTTCTACGAGCAGGAAGTACAAAGATGAGTGGGACAAAACCCGAGACACCATGGAAGCTGTCATGGCCCTGGAGAAGAACTTGAACCAGGAACCAGGCCCTTTTGGATCTTCATGCCCTGGGTTCTGCCTGCACAGATTCCCATCTCTGTGACTTCTTGGAGAGCCACTTCCTAGATGAGGAAGTGAAACTCATTAAGATGGGTGACCATGTGACCAACCTCCACAGGCTAGCTGGCTCCTAGGCTGAGCTGGGCAAGTCTCTTCGAAAGGCTCATCATCAAACAACACTAAAAGCCCAGGAACCTCTGAGGGTCCCCCTCAAACTATCAGGGCTTCTGTCTGAGCCTCTCCCTCCAGCCACCACGCTGGAGACCTCTCCCAAGCCCTAGACCAAATGGAAATAAAGCTTTTTGCAGCAAGATAAAAAAGTAGCATGTTCAATTACATTATTATTATTTTCAGTTGGCCAAAAAGGATTTTCACCTTTAGTAAAATGCATTTTATGATGTTTGCCTTTTACCTCACTTAAAAAAATATTTTTTGGGCAATAAAAATGTACACAGTAGGCTGGGCACAGTGGCTCACGCCTATAATCCTATCACTTTGGGAGGCTGAGATGGACAGATCACCTAAAGTCGGGAGTTCCAGACCAGCCTGACCAACATGGAGAAACCCTAAAAATACAAAAAAATATTAGCCGGGTGTGGTGGCGCATGCCACCAGTTAATTCCAGCTACTCAGGAGGCTGAGGCAGGAAAATCACTTGAACCTGGGAGGCAGAGGTTGTGGTGAGCTAAGATCGCACCATTGCACTCCAGCCTGGGCAGTAAGAGTGAAACTCTGTCTCTTAAAAAAAAAAAACAAAAACAAAACAAAAAAAAGACATAGTATATGGCTGCATAACAGTATATGTATATATTTATCAGCATACATATACAACAGCAAAAGCACTGGAGTCACTGATTTTTAGTTCAACTGGCAAGTTTAATGTACAAAGTAGGTTATACCATTAATTAGCCCGTGCTTCTAAAACATTATAGATTTAGGAGGAAATATAACTGCCCATTTTCAAGCAAATTACAAAACTACTTTTCCACATGGATTTTTTGTTTTTTTTTTTTTTGAGACAGAATCTTGCTTTGTTGCCCAGGCTGGAGTGCAGTGGCATGATCACGGCTCACTGCAGTCTCCAGCTTCTGGGGTGCTCTCCCATCTCAGCCTCCCAAGTAACTGGGACTACAGGTGCATACCATCACGCCCACTAATTTTTTGTAGAGATGGGGTTTTGCCATGTTGCCCAGGCTCGTCTTGAACTGCTGGACCCAAGCGATGTGCCCACCCTGGCCTCCTAAAGTGCTGAGATTACAGACATGAGCCACTGTGCCTAGCCTCACATGGGTACTTTGAATACCAATAGGTAAGTCCTATGACTGGATTTCACAAACATCTGTCTGTAATTTCTGGCTCTAAATGCAAAATCCACAAGCACACTCATTTTAAACAGAATAAATGCTACTCAGGTACTTATGAGTCTTACTCTAAGATTCCACTAAAAAAAAAAAAAAAGGAAGGATATACCTATGTTTTTGGTAACATGAGTGCACCTGCATACACACCTATTAAATTCCTGGCCAGTTCTGCCGCAATATCACAAACTTTTTTCCTCATACTAGATTGTGTTTCCATCTGAATAATCATGAGTAGCTCACTCTTGATGGCAGTCTGAACATCAGAGGGAAGTGTTGGATAGACTTCATCAAATGCAGAGGACAAGAGACGTCTTAGGAGAACGGCGGCCATTTGTCTAGCCTATAAATAGATAACATTGTTAATAACTAGATTCACTCTGCCATTGATGTATTTCACTGTTGTATTTTTATATTTCAAAAGCGCCTTGCTAATTTTCTAAAGAAGTAAATATAACTATTTCTAATTACATTATCTATTACATAGACTTATTTTCTTAGTGCCACAAAATAAGCCATTTGTACTCAAGGTGAGGAGAACTCCTAATCACATTACAATTCAATTAGGAACACATATCTAAGCAATGATAAACCTGTCTTTAATCCCTATTTTTAACACATTATTTGGGAGAAAAACAAAACTTAAATTGTAAACCCTATAATGAATGCTCTTTTCCTACCTCTCTGTCTGGTCTCATTCTAGAATATCAAGTGCCTTTCCCATCCAACCTTAGGCTCCCAGCCTGACTTAACTTGTTACATAACTGCCCTTTGATTAACATCTTAGATAAAATGCTTCTTTCATGCAAACAAACATTACAAGTTCCCAATACCTAAAAAGTGCTAATCCATCTCAACATGTGTATTCTTGGATTTTCATTTTCAAACCTGTGTAATTAAGTTTGGCATTTTCTGTATAACATTTCTTGAGATTATCAAAAGAAAAGCTAAGACAAATGCCATACTCAAATTTTATCAAATCAAACCAATAAACTATTGGGAATACTGCACCTAATCTTTCCTGCTCTTGATTTCTCCAAGTTGACGTTACTCATTATCACTATAATTACTTTGGGAATTTGACCAACCAAAAATGTTAAGCTATACAAATAAAATTGATAATTTTTTTCCTCCACTACTTTTCACTGAAAAATCTTTTTATTGAAACATTTATGGTAGGTAGAAACCTTTACAAATATTTAACATGTTCTAGAAATAATTCAAAGTGGTTACAATTCTTATAAAAGTGGTTAAAACTCACATGCAATTCTTCCCACACATATACCAAAAACTAAAGATATAATCAAGATGCTGTCACTAATTCACAATAATCATCTAATTCTTAAATCAAGTTAAGATTTAAATAAGGCTTAATACAAGTTTTTAAAATTAAAATTCAATAATTTTCATTATTATTCTTGGCTTTAAATTCTGTTTACTAGCTAACTTGCACTAATCTTCAAGAATTAAAACAGTCATCTGTTTTTAGTGATAGAAGTCACCCTATATAGGGTTATTCACATTTGACATCCATTTTGAGTTACAGAAAAAAACATGCTACAAAAGCAAAAAAGCACCTCTTGTCATCTAGGGAAAAAAACCTGGGATACTTTCATATGGATTTTAAAGTGGTTGGGAGAACATGAAGTTGCTAGTCTAAACTGATTGACTATTCATCTGCTTAGAGAAAATTGATTGACTGGAAGAAGTCAGGTGAAACATAATGTAAAAGTTTGGCGTGACTTATTTCCATCAAGGATAAGCATTTTACATATAGTTTGACTGCTAACAAAAAATTCCTACACTATGAACTCTAAATGTAATGTTTTGTAGGTAGAATAGTTTTCTAGACTTGGGTATTTTTATACCTTTTCCAAAGTAAACATATTCAATGGCATTCAATATTTATGAGGATATTAACTTATAATTGGGGGTGGGGGGAAGAAAATTAGCTACGAAATGCCTCAATCAGAAGTGTGAAACTATAAAATCCCAGAAAACAGCCTTGTTTTTACCATAGGGAAAAATAATTCTTAAAATGAAAACAAATTTGAATTTGGTATAGGAAGTAGGTAATTAGCTAAAAACCATGATTCTAATAAAATATTCTAGAAAATGTCTCCATTCCTAAGTATATCTTTAGTACATACACTTCATCTAGAGATGGTTATAAGCATAAATTTTTAAAGATTGGAAAAAAATGTTTTTTCAAAACATTGATAACACATCAAAACACTGAACTAATTTACTTCTTCAGAATAAATTATTTCAAGGAAAGATTTTTAGCTGCAAAAAGCACTTCAATTAGGCTGGGAATGGCGGCTCATGTCTGTAATCCCAGCACTTTGGGAGGCTGACGGGGGTGGATCACTTGAGGTGAGGAGTTCGAGACCAGCCTGGCCAACATGGTGAAACCCCGTCTCTACTAAAAACACAAAAATTAACCAGGCGTGGTGGTGCAGGCTTGTAATCCCAGTTACTACTCGGGAGGCTGAGGCAGGAGAATTGCTTGAACCCAGGAGGCAGAGGTTGCAGTGAGCCGAGATGGTGCCAGTGCACTCAAGCCTGGGCAACAGAGTGAAACTCCATCTCAAAATCAATCAATCAATCAAATCAAATCACTTTAATTTAATAATTCTTATGCAATTTATAAAACCATTAACCTTCATCTACCCTAGACACATTATCTTATATGGAAAAAAGGCAATTATCATTAATACAAAGTACTTAAAAAATTACATTATAATTCCTAAGTAGCTTTTAGTAAATAGTAAGTACAAAGTTCTAGTAAAGTCTATGTGGTAAATCACAATTCTCATTTCCACTACGATCATCATCTTATTTTCTAAGAATGTAATAGTCACAAATATTAAGGTAGTACCTCTTCAGCAGCTGTCGTATTTCTGATGGCTTGTAAGAGGAAAGTGATCTTTGACTGGCCTGGGATATTCTCATAGGTTTCCTGCGTGGGAAGAAAAAATGGTTAGGAAAAGAATGTTAGAAAACTTCATGAGTAAATCAATGAAAGAAATGAAGAGTGGGAAGGATGCACGAGAAATTATTTAATCTAGGTCTGGTGTTAACACCTTCTGTGACATGAAATACACTTCAGATATGTTAGGAAAGAGAAGATGTCCAAAGGGTTGTTCTCAAGTTCCTTTCTACCTATATCTCTTAAATAAATGTCTCTAATGTGTGTGCATGTTTTCCCAACTTATGATCCCTGGTTAACAAAACTCAAGGTCTAAGAGGGCCAAAAAATTGCCAAATGTGACTTAAGCCATTGTGCTGCAAATATTAGTGCTCACTTAAAATCACCTTACATCATGAGAAACTGTTTTGTTAACATTTTTTAGACTGGATGATGTACAACTGGTTCAAATTACCACTACTTAGAACCACCAGACACACACCTGGAAATAAGTCAGAGAAACAAAGTATTCAAATCCTTTATGCTACATTTTCTTCCAAGCAAGGATCATACTAAAACCATACTACATAGATAAATGAATGTGGTCAGGATCAATTTGACCAGGAGGCTTTAATGTCTTTTGTAAATCTATTAGCAAGAGGTTTGTGACTCAGGACACTCTATCCTCTGTTAATAATGTAAAATCACAACAAATTGGTTAACAACAAAAAGTTGACACCAATTAAAAGACAGATGATCAGAATGGATTAAAAAACAAGAACCAATTATATGCTGTCCAGAGAAGTGCAGATTCATATGCAAGAATTCTAATTCGTTCACTGTGGAAAAGAAATCAACTTAAGTACACTTGGAACTGCTTCCTCTAAGAAGCCTCCTAGTAAATAGATAATCCATTCTTATCCAGCAATTTAGAGTTGAGTCTTACGTGGGTAACATTAATTTCTTTAGAGCTTACCTGCTCTCATTGCTACCATATCTCTATATCTACGTGGCTTCTCTGGAATGAAGTGACAAGGGAGGAAAAACAAGGCTATTTTGAATCCATATCTACCTTAAACCTTTTACTAAGTGTCCCATGGCATCCATGAGATATTAACAGATAAGGAAATAAAGGCTTATAAGTTAATGACTTGCCCAAGATCACAGACAATGAATAGCAGACAGAACTCTGGTCCTCTAAGGCCAACCATATTCAAAATCTCTCTGGTACTGAAAGCTGTTTCACTTCATTAAACAACCAGTTCTATTTATGCAGTGCTACACAGTTTTCAAACTTTTCAAACATATCTGTCTGGGGAAGAACAGATTTTGGGGGAAAGGAGAATTCAAGATCTTCTGATAACCTCAAGTTCCCATTCTAGTAAAAAGCACATAGGATCATAACAATGCTGAAAACTGTGCCAAAAAGTATTCACAGCTGAGAAGATGGTCTGAAATTACTTATCCAGAAGAGATAACTTATGTAAAAATATTCACAAGCTGAATGCAAAAATGGTTATGTATCTTTGTTTTCTTTTCTTTTTTTTTTTTTTTTGAGACGGAGTCTCGCTCTGTTGCCCAGGCTGGAGTGCAGTGGC
>NW_012109574.1:314792-317937 GCF_000951045.1 Mandrillus leucophaeus
AGTTCCACACAGACAGGAATGGTAACTCTTTATCTTTGTATCTGAGTACCTAGCACATCAGCATAAAAGAATTATAAAGATTGTTTCTAATACTATTCCTAGCACTAGTCCTTAGTTTCAATGAATGTTACCAGTGTTGTGGCAAACAAAATTTCAATTCTATCTGATTCCACCTTATACAATTTACACAATGCAAAGACTTCTCCTCTGCCTCTTCCCTGCCCATGAAGAAATGCTCATATGTACTCATCTCATTCCATAAATATTTATAGTGAGCCTACCTTGTATGAGGAAAAGTAAAAGGGGACGCATGACTTTTATCTATTAACACCCTGGTTCCTCAACAATCAGGTATATTTTTCACTGTTATCCGCTGTCTATTGAAATCTCAACAACGGGCTGGGTGTGGTGGCTCATGCCTGTAATTCCAACACTTTGGGAGATGGGAGGATCACTTGAGGCCAGGAGTTCAAGACCAGCCTGGGCAACACAGCAAGACCCCATCTCTACAAAAAACACTCAATGAAATTCTCTATTAGAATCAATGAGGAACAAATTCTGTATGGAGAACCTTAGTAAAAAACCAAAATCTATGCATATGATTAATAAATACTTAAGCTTATGTCGTATAAAAATGTCTAGTGATAAATACCATGAATACTCTGTACTACTTGTCAACTATTTATTCAATAGTTATTGTATTCTGAGACTTAGGGACATTCACATATGTTTCTTCAAATGAGAAACATTTCCATAAAGTTAATATCCTTACAGGTTTTAAAAAATAGAAATAAACTATAAAGCCTATTGAATGGCGTATACGATGAAAAAAGTTTTAACTTTTTAGAGTTCTGACATCCCTTCAATGATATCAACCAAATATATAACCATATTTGAATACAAAAGAAGTCACCTTAGTCAACAGTTTGGTATTTATGTGTCAACTAAGTATTTTTATTTTGAATGAGTAAATTACAAAGATATTTACTGAGCCCTGGCCAATTTTTCAGTTCATAGAAAATATTTCTATATTTGCTGTATCAGACTTAACGCTAATTTTATTTCATTTGATTTGTTATAAAACGCTTATTTCATTAGGCAAAAAAGAAAAGGACATTACATGACACCAGAGAACTTCTCTTAACATTTATTTTTTTGGGGGTCAAATTAGAAAATTCTGTATCACAGTAAGTAGTGTGATACTTACTTTACATATTAATATATTCTCAGGATATACAAAGAAAGTAAAATCCTAGTATCTGAATGTTTTCACTAGGAATAAAGAGACTAAGAGAATAACAGTACTTATTTCCAATTATTCTTTATGAGAAAATGTGCTGAATGCTGATAACTATCCCCAATGTGATGTAAGTGATAAAAGATTTACAACAGGCACCAACTGGAATTCAAGCTAAACCAGACACTGGTATTTAGTTCAATAGAAGAGAGATTCCCCACTAGGCTTGACAATAGAGACTTAAGCAACTGGAGGGAAGAGGGAGAATTAAACTAGCTTACTAATTACAATGCTGTTCTGCTTTGTAACACATGGAAATTTCTATTATACGTTGGGATTAAAAACTTATTTTGGCGAAAAATTATCTCAAGAGTTAGCAGAAAGCATTTTTTCTTTTTAAGCATCATCATATCCCCAAGGCAAATTGATGCAATACATGCATATTACTTCTAGGAACAAATCCTACTTTTCAGTATTCTCCAAGTAAACCTGGGAAAGTATGCAAAGATAGGTATATATGTACTCCTGTGCATAGCACTATTTTTAAAAGAGCAGGTCACTGGAAACCACAATATCCATTTCATAGAAGGTTGCTTATATAAATATCTATCCATATGATGTATAATCTATAGCTGACCAAAAAACTCACCTATGAGGCAATGTGAAATATACTGAGTGAAAAATTCAAGTTGCAAAATAGTGTAAATAGTATTATAAGCCCATTCAAGTAAAAAATCAATGTGTATGTTAAAATTTCAGGAAAGACTCACGAGACACTTAAAAGTGGTCACCTTTGGGAAATGGGATAAGAACCTATTTACTGTTTGAATTTTTACCCTGAACATGTATTACATATATAAAATAAAGTGAATAGTTGAAAATGCCTCTTCATATAGAACAGAATTTTGGGTGTGTTTACTTCACTTAATATAAAACCTCTAAGTATAACCAGCACATCCACCATCTATTCAAAACAAGGATTAACACTTGTTTTAAGGACACCTGGAAAAGTCTTCAGGCCTGAGTTCAGAAGAGGACCTGTAGTCAATTTCATTGGCTATATGCAAAATTAATTTTTGCTCTTTAAAAATATCCGGCTGAACATCCTTCATTTAATCT
Organism: Mandrillus leucophaeus; assembly: GCF_000951045.1. Classification (NCBI taxonomy): domain Eukaryota; kingdom Metazoa; phylum Chordata; class Mammalia; order Primates; family Cercopithecidae; genus Mandrillus; species Mandrillus leucophaeus. The sequence continues at coordinate 317,149 of NW_012109574.1, forward strand.
TATAAAACTCTTCAATCTCATGGTTGCAAAAAACCCATATATAACCAAGTTTAGCGGTCAGCTAAGAAACTGGAAAGTTTCTCCCTCCCCTGGAAATATCCCATAATAATCGTGGTCTCAACGCTGACGATGTAACATCGGTCTTCCAGTGAACCCGGTAAATGAGCTTACAGATATATTTAAATTACTGACACTTGAAAGTATCTCCACATTTTGGAGGCCAGGAACAAGAGGTGGTTTGAAACAACAGATTACGGTTATATTTAATGAAGCTGAAGACTTAAACATATGGTACTGGCCCAGTTAAACAACGGAAGTCCCACTACATCCCATTTATCCCACGATTCTCTAGAGAGCAAAGAAAATTTGTCTGAAGGAAGAGCAGAGTAAGTGTATTACAAGCCCAGAGTAAGGTGGAAACTGCATAGAAAGAAACCCTAAAGGCAACTTCACAGAACTGGGGGTGGAAAGGGGTAGGGAAATCTGGCTTCTGATGTTAGGAACTAGAATGAGAAAGAACTAAATGAAAAAAGGCAGCAGCGACAAGGAAGGGCACACATTTAAAAAGAGAGGGACAGACGGTGTGGGAGATGAGCAGGGGGTAGAAGCAGGCGTGACGGGTAAGGTAGCAGCCAGGGTTTGGGAGACCCACAGTGCTAGGCTGGGTGGAGACAGCAGCTGGAAAGGCGGTGGGGGCTCCCGCTGGGAGAAAGCGGGAAAGGGGCGAGCGGGGAGCTCGGAAAGGGGGTGGCCAGCGAAGTTGGGGCCCCGGGCCCGCCCTGCACCCCA
>NW_012109574.1:323842-325291 GCF_000951045.1 Mandrillus leucophaeus
GCAGGAGAATCGCTTGAACCTGGGAGGCGGAGGTTACAGTGAACTGAGATTGCGCCATTGCACTCTAGCCTGGGTGACAGAGCAAGACTCCATCTCAAAAAAAAAAAAAAAAAAGAATTACAGACAAAAACAACTCATTCAAATGACTAGGTCAACAGCGAAATTTGATAAATTGCCTAGGGGCTTGCTTAGGGTATGGCCGGATCTCCAGTTACTTTTTAACACCTGTTGTGGTATGTGTTTTTATTGGCAATGAGTCTGTAGATTACATATATTTGCTTAATAGTTACTAAATGATAGAAATTTCAATCAAGTTTGCAGATTTTTGTTACTATTATTATTGTTATTGTTATTATTTTGAGACAGAGTCTCGCTCTGTTGCCCAGGCTGGAGAGCAGTGGTGTGATCTCGGCTCACTGCAGCCTCCACCTCCTGGGCTCAAGCCCCTCCCACCTCAGCCCCTCCAAGTGGCTGGTCTGCAGGCACAAGCCACCACACCTGGCTAATTTTTGTAGTTTTGGTAGAGATGGGGTTTCGCCCTGTTACCCAGGCTGGTCTCAAACTCCTGAGCTCAGGTGATCCTCCTGCCTTGGCCTCCCAAAGTGCTAGGATTACAGGCCTCAGCCACCACACCCGGCCAGGAGCTTGTTTTTTTAATGAGGCAAAGCGTAAACCTAAGATTATTTCAGGCAGTCTAAAAACAAAACAATTTTGTATTAGTGGTGACATCAACTGCTAGAACACAAAATCACAGTCCAACCTTATTTTAACATTTTAAATATCCAATTAAAAGGGAAGGAGAAGCATTTTAAGGTTAATGAATGAAGAGACCACCCACCCCCCTCCAAAAATGGGAGAAATTCCAGTAAACTTGGGGTAGATAGCAGATGTCCTGACAATGGAGACTGGTTCTGGTGTCCAGAAAACCTCTTAGGTGGGGACTGTATTTTTGGTAGCAGGCTCGCCATTCTGGAGAGTTTATAATGCTCAGCCTTCTGGGAAGCTTACTGCACTTAGAAGTGCATTTCTCATAGAGAGTGTCCTTATAGTTTATAACAGTATCATTTTCTTATAAGAAAATAACTCAGGGGCCGGGTGCGGTGGCTCACGCCTGTAATCCTAGCACTTTGGGAGGCAGGTGGATCCCCTGAGGTCAGGAGTTTGAGACCAGCCTGGCCAACAGGGCAAGACTCCGTCTCTACTAAAAATACAAAAAAAATTAGCTGGGTATGGTGGTGCATGCCTGTAATCCCAGCTACCTGGGGGGCTGAGGCAGGAGAATCACTTGAACCCAGGAGACAGAGGTTGCAGTGAGCCAGTATCATGCCACTGCACTACAGCATGGGCAACAAAGCGAGACTCCTCTCAAAAAAAAAAAAAAAAAAAAGAAAGAAAGAAAAGAAAATAACTGAGATATTGCATAAAGGCAGCCTGCAGCAGTATAGATTT
>NW_012109574.1:328536-339759 GCF_000951045.1 Mandrillus leucophaeus
CTGGTCGGCCTCCTTCTCGCGGACCCCCGGCCCCTCCCCGCGGCCGCAAGAGCAGGCCCCACCCCTTCGGTCCTTCTCCCCCTGGGATCCAGCCCTTTACCCACATCTAGGAAGGCAGCAGCCCCTTTAGACCCACTTCCTAGGTACCTTCCACCCACAGACTCCTCTTGTTGTCAGACCCTCCGACCTCCCCCAGGACTATGGACTCAGGGCGCCCCTTCCTCCTGCCGCGCCCGCCAGTGACTCACGCCTGGGGCTTTCGCGGAAGAGGGGTTACTCAGCCCGGGGCTCTCCCGCCAGGCTGCCCGTCCCCAGCCCGCGGTCGTCTTCGCACGTCCACGTAGCAAAGATGCCTCCACCCGAGGATCTGTGACTATTCCCTTGAATCCCTTGTTTAGGGATGCTGTTCTCGCAATGATTTCGGAACGTCAAGAAACACCTTTCTTCCTAAAGGAGCCCTGGTTTACAGGGCTGATATCTCAATCTCGGTCTAGGAACCCAGAGGCGTAATTTCAATTTCAGCATTTTAATGCGTAGATAATACACGCAATGTTCTTTAACTGCTGGGGCTGCCAAAGGCAGAGAGAGGGGTGTACAAATCAAAGGGTACTTCTGTTGAGACCCTGTTGTATCCAATACATTGGGCTAAGGGTGTCAGTGGAAGCCTCGCTCTGTCGCCTAGGCTGGAGTTCAGTGGCACAATCTCGGTTCAGTGCAACCTCTGCCTCCCGGGTTCAAGCAATTTTCATGCCTCAGCCTCCCAAGTAGCTGGGATTACAGGCATGTGCCACCATGCCCAGCTAACTTTTTTGTATTTTTAGTAGAAACGGGATTTCACCATGTTGGCCCGGCTGGTCTCGAACTCCTGACCTCAGGGGATAACCCTCTCCACCCCCCGCCTCGGCCTCCCAAAGTGCTAGGATTACAGGCACAAGCCACCGTGCCCAGCTACGAAAACAATTCATTTCTGCCCCAAAGGGACGCTACATCTCTAGTGAGGAGGTTTCATATTGGGTGAGACGGAGAGTAGCTCTACACAGCTGGCAGTACATAGTATTTAACTTAGGGAATTTAATTTCCTGTTGGCTATTCTGCTGCAGTTCTGCTCTTTGAAAGTCAAAGCATTTGCTCTTTGGTGAATGATTTTAAATCTTGGCCACTGTGTCCAGAATCTGGGCTGAGCCCTGGGATCCACGTGCAATTGTGATGGCCAGCCAAGATTTTTTCCTAACGGATTCTAATTGATTCCTAGAGAAAATTCTCTTAGAAAGTTTTGGGCCATGACAATGATGGGTTCTCTACAGGAGGTCTGCAGACCTATCTTTGTTGAATTTCTGTTTCTTAGATGTGACAAGTTTTCATTCTCATGCCACGTTATTTCTTCTAGACAAACCACTATGCACATTACTTTGGGGCAGTTTTTTTTTGTTTGATTTTGGGTTTTGTGTGTGTGTGTGTGTGTGTGTGTGTGTGTGTGTAGTTGGGGTGTCTGGATTCTGAGGAGGTTTCATCATCAGCCAAGGTTATTAAGATTTTAAGGCTGGGCATGGTGTCTCACGCCTGTAATCCCAGCACTTTGGGAGGACGAGGTGGGCAGATCACCTGAGGTCAGGAGTTCGAGACAAGCCTGGCCAACATGGTGAAAGCACGTCTCTACCAAAAATACAAAAATTAGCCAGGTTGGTGGTGGGCGCCTGTAATCCCAGCTACTCAGGAGGCTGAGGCAGGAGAATCGCTTGAACCTGGGAGGCGGAGGTTACAGTGAACTGAGATTGCGCCATTGCACTCTAGCCTGGGTGACAGAGCAAGACTCCATCTCAAAAAAAAAAAAAAAAAAAAAAGAATTACAGACAAAAACAACTCATTCAAATGACTAGGTCAACAGCGAAATTTGATAAATTGCCTAGGGGCTTGCTTAGGGTATGGCCGGATCTCCAGTTACTTTTTAACACCTGTTGTGGTATGTGTTTTTATTGGCAATGAGTCTGTAGATTACATATATTTGCTTAATAGTTACTAAATGATAGAAATTTCAATCAAGTTTGCAGATTTTTGTTACTATTATTATTGTTATTGTTATTATTTTGAGACAGAGTCTCGCTCTGTTGCCCAGGCTGGAGAGCAGTGGTGTGATCTCGGCTCACTGCAGCCTCCACCTCCTGGGCTCAAGCCCCTCCCACCTCAGCCCCTCCAAGTGGCTGGTCTGCAGGCACAAGCCACCACACCTGGCTAATTTTTGTAGTTTTGGTAGAGATGGGGTTTCGCCCTGTTACCCAGGCTGGTCTCAAACTCCTGAGCTCAGGTGATCCTCCTGCCTTGGCCTCCCAAAGTGCTAGGATTACAGGCCTCAGCCACCACACCCGGCCAGGAGCTTGTTTTTTTAATGAGGCAAAGCGTAAACCTAAGATTATTTCAGGCAGTCTAAAAACAAAACAATTTTGTATTAGTGGTGACATCAACTGCTAGAACACAAAATCACAGTCCAACCTTATTTTAACATTTTAAATATCCAATTAAAAGGGAAGGAGAAGCATTTTAAGGTTAATGAATGAAGAGACCACCCACCCCCCTCCAAAAATGGGAGAAATTCCAGTAAACTTGGGGTAGATAGCAGATGTCCTGACAATGGAGACTGGTTCTGGTGTCCAGAAAACCTCTTAGGTGGGGACTGTATTTTTGGTAGCAGGCTCGCCATTCTGGAGAGTTTATAATGCTCAGCCTTCTGGGAAGCTTACTGCACTTAGAAGTGCATTTCTCATAGAGAGTGTCCTTATAGTTTATAACAGTATCATTTTCTTATAAGAAAATAACTCAGGGGCCGGGTGCGGTGGCTCACGCCTGTAATCCTAGCACTTTGGGAGGCAGGTGGATCCCCTGAGGTCAGGAGTTTGAGACCAGCCTGGCCAACAGGGCAAGACTCCGTCTCTACTAAAAATACAAAAAAAATTAGCTGGGTATGGTGGTGCATGCCTGTAATCCCAGCTACCTGGGGGGCTGAGGCAGGAGAATCACTTGAACCCAGGAGACAGAGGTTGCAGTGAGCCAGTATCATGCCACTGCACTACAGCATGGGCAACAAAGCGAGACTCCTCTCAAAAAAAAAAAAAAAAAAAAGAAAGAAAGAAAAGAAAATAACTGAGATATTGCATAAAGGCAGCCTGCAGCAGTATAGATTTATTTATTTCCCAAGGAGATCAAATGGTGGAAGGTAAAGAGCCTTGAACTTGAGTCTAGAGGATTTGTATCTTTAGTCTCTTACTAGCTGTGTAACCTCGAGTGCTTAATGTCACTAAGCCTCAATTTCTCATCTATAAAATGGGGATAATAAAAAGTATAATATTATTAATCATAAAAGTTCTTCTAGCATTAACCTATAATTGGAAGTAAAAATGCAAGGATAGAAAACTTTGAGTTTTGCTCACTCCGTATTCGCTGCCATTGCTTTGGCCACGTTAAAATAAAAAAACAAAAACAAAATTGCCCCAAAGTAATGTACTTAGTGGTTTATCCTGTGAATGGCCAGCTCCTTTCCCTTGCAATTTATTGGACTTGACATTACTTCCATTAAGTGCTGGAGGCAAATTTGCTTGGAGCATTTGCAACCCCTTAAAACGAAGTCTCTCTCAACTGGTACGTGAAATCTAGGTAGTTTAGGATTTTTGCTGTTAGGAAGTACTGCGCAGCCTGGGTGTGACCTGTTTGTAATACTGCAGGAGACAAGGCTCCTTAACTAGAGTGCATCAGAATCCTCTCCTGCTACTGCTCTTAGTTTTATGGGCTCCTATGTTGATGGGCGTGTTCTGGAAATGGGAGAAAGTTGGAGAAGTTAGGCTTGTAAGACCTCTGTGAAAGCTTTTCTCAACTGGGATAGAATTTGGTTTTGTCTGCCCTTTCTGGTTCATAGAGTGCTGAATGCAAATAACATAAGATTCTCCCAAGTGTATAATCTAATTTTTTTTAAGTTGCCTCGGGTCTCTATGACTCCTCATCTTGGTATTTGTAAGCTCTTATGCTTTTGATATCACAATTTATTATGAGGGTCAATTTAGATGATATAAATCAAAGTGTTATAATCTGTAACTACACCAATGTAAGCTGGTGGCATTATTATTTTTATTAATAATTAACCCGGTACAATGAAAAAGAATGCTGGCTTTGTTTTCTCATCTGTAAAATTGGAATAATAGTTCTTCATAGGAGTGTTTTGAAAGTTAGGACAATATATGTAAATTCACATAGTATGGTGTCTGCATAAGTAGATACTCAATAATTATCATCTTTTATTAGTAAGATGGATTTGGGAGTTAAATGTGACCTTAAGCAAGTAATTACTCTTTTTGTTTGTTTCTTTAGAGCTGGGCCCTTGCTATATTGCCCAGGACAGTCTTGAACTCCTGGGTTCAAGCGATCCTCCCACCTCGGCCTCCCAAAGTGCTGGGATTACAGGCTTGAGCCAGCATGCCTGGCCTTAAACAAGTAATGACTCTTAAAGCTGCATCTGGTGCATAGTCATGTGCATCCCATTTGTGTTTATATAAAATCTACTTGCATATTTTCTATTGGTCTCCCAATTGTGCAGAGTAAAATGGCATATGGAATGGATTACCCATATTCAGTAGACACTTGGCTGATAAGTAAGATTTCTGACTCTAATATTGATGTTTTCTACTGCCTAGATAAGAGCCACAAAAAAATTGGGAACGATTGAAAAATTGTTTATTGAAAATATGCTGAACTATTCACATTTTTTTTCAACTGCTTTTTTATCAAAACTTTCAAGTTCCTGCTCTGAAGCAGTCTGTTACATACAGTCAGTGCACCCCAGCCAGGGGCAAGTGGAACCCTAGCAGTCCTGAAGGACATTGTGCACAATAGGCCCTCAGTAAATTGTGGAATGGAACACAGGCCAGGGAAATTTTGACTTGATTGTCTTCTTTTGTGCCCTTTCTTAGTTTTATATTTGAGATTCAGCGGATATCTGCAGGTGGAGGGACTGATTTTAGGGAGGCTGGGAGCAGAGGCTCCAGAGCCGGCCAATGTGCAAGTTCAAATGATAGCTTTACAACCTACATGCTGTGTGATCTTGCCCAAGTTAACCTTCCTCAAGCCCAGTTTCCTCTTCTCTGAAGTGGGCGTAATAGAAGTTGTTTTTTTTTTTTTTTTTTGTGACGGAGTCTCGCTCTGTCACCCAGGCTGGAGTGCAGTGGCCGGATCTTGCAAGCTCCGCCTCCCGGGTTCAAGCCATTCTCCTGCCTCAGCCTCCCGAGTAGCTGAGACTACAGGCGCCTGCCACCTCACCCGGCTAGTTTTTTTGTATTTTTTAGTAGAGACGGGGTTTCACCATGTTAGCCAGGATGGTCTTGATCTCCTGACCTCGTGTCCGCCTGTCTCGGCCTCCCAAAGTGCTGGGATTACAGGCTTGAGCCACCGCGCCCGGCCAATAGAAGTATTTTTTACTACTGACTAAAATACCTGGCAGTAGTGCCGGGCACAGAGTAAATGCTTAATAAATAGTGGCTGTCATTGCTAATACGGATGGCAACCTCTAAAATTTGTAACTTTAATTTTGATTGGACATCTACCTGTTAGACTATTGCATTTTTATATTTCCATTATATAAGTGATCATGTTACAGGAATGCATAATAATTGTGGTTAAGAAAAAGATCAAGTTTGATTTGATTATCACAGAGCATTTAAAGGCTCTTTCCGACTTTCAATACTACAGTTGCAATGCCCATTATGGTATCCACTAGCCATTATGACTGTTGACCAATTGAAATATGGCGTGTTCGAGCTGAGATATGCTTTTTTTTTTTTGAGATGGAGTGCCACTCTGTCGCCCAGGCTGGAGTGCAGTGGCACAATCTCGGCTCACTGCAACCTCTGCCTCCTGGGTTCAAACGATTCTCCTGCCTCAGTCTCCTGAGTAGCTGGGATTACAGGCGCCTGCCACCATGCCTGGCTAATTTATTTTTATTTTTATTTTTAGTAGAGATGGGGGTTCACCATCTTGGCCAGCCTTGTCTCGAACTCCTGACTTCACAATCCACCCGCCTCAGCCTCCCAAAGTGCTGGGATTACAGGTGTGAGCCTCTCTGCCTGGCCTGAGATATACTTTAAGTGTAAAATACACAGTAAATTTCAAAGACTTAGTAGGAAATTAGGAATAACAATTTTATATTGGTCACATGTAGAAATGTTAATATATTGGATTAAATAAAATATATTAGTTATATTTATTAATAAACTATTGTTAAATGTATTAATTTCATCTTTTTTTTTTACTTGTTAAAATATGGCTACTAGAAACTTTAAAATTGCATATGTGATTTGTATTTGTGGCTAGTATTATATTTCGATTGGGCGGTGCTTTGCTAAAATAGCCAACTAGCTAACACATAGGTGTCCTACATATTTTGTACATTGACATTTAGGAAGTGACTTTTGGGTGGGTGTGATGACTCACACCTGTAATCCCAGCACTTTGGGAGGCTGAGGTGGGAGGATTGCCTGAGGCCAGGAGTTCGAGACCAGCCTGGGCAACATGGTGAGAACTTGTCTCTTTAAAAACAAAAACAAAACAGGAAGTGACTTTTCCCCAGGTGAAATCAGTTACCTTACTGTGTTTTCTGTTGCTTCCAGTTTTCCAACTTGATCCTCAGGCATTTGAAGACATGGTACAGTACTTTCTGAGTAGTGTTCCTTGCTTAGGAATTTCTTTCCTCTGCTGGTTTGACAGAAAAAGAATGGCAGACCATTAGATGCTACTTAATTTTGAAGATGATATTCTTAAAAATCACATCTGATTTTGAAGAATAAATCCTTATAAGTTAAATCAAAGACTGGTTGAGAGTTGGAGAAAACAAAAGTGTCTTTTATTTTCTTGATGTTAATTGTTTTCATTTCATTAAGTGGATTTTCAAAAATCATTTGTTGCATTTTAAAACCTGAAATAAAAATATACTTAGCAGAGGCCAGATGCGGTGGCTCTTGCCTGTAATCCCAACACTTTGGGAGGCTGAGGCGGGTGGATCACGAGGTCAGGAGATCAAGACCATCCTGGCTAACATGGTGAAACCCCGTTTCTACTAAAAATACAAAAAAAATTAGCCTGGTGTGGTGGCAGGTGCCTGTAGTCCCAGCTACTCGGGAGGCTGAGGCAGGAGAATGGTGTGAATCTGGGAGGCAGAGCTTGAAGTGAGCTGAGATGGTGCCACTGCACTCCAGCCTGGGTGACAGAGCAAGACTCCATCTCAAAAAGACAAAAAACAAAAGCAGGCGGAATGGCTCTCAATTTTAGACAAAATAAATTTTAAGACAAAAAATGTCATTAGAGATAAAGAGGACATTTTTATAATAAAAAAGTCAATCAGGAAGATAGAACAGTTTTAAACACATGTGCCTAACAGCACCAAAATACGTAAAGCAAAACCTGACAGAATAGATAAGAAATAGATAAGCCACCAAAAATAGTTTGAGACTTCAGTTCCCACCTTTCAATAACTCATAGGATAACTGGATAGATCAATGATAAATGGAAGACAAAGAACAAGATAAACCAACTACACCTAAAAGACAAGCGTAAGACACCACCCAAAAGCAGCAGAGTAAACATTTTCCTCAAATAAATATGAAACATTCTCCAGGATAGACCATATGTTAGGCCGTAAAACAAACTTCAGTCAATGTTAAAGGATTGAAACCATACAAAGTATGTTCTCTGACCACAACAGAATAACATTAGAAATCAAGAACAAAAGGAAATTTGAGAAATTCACAAGAGATTAAACTGCATACTCCTAAATAACAAGTGGGTCAAAGAAGAAATCACAAGATGACCTGGCACGGCGCCTCGTGTCTCTAATCACAGTGCTTTGGAAGGCTGAGGTGGGAGGATCCTTCGAGCCCAGGAATGAAAAGTTACAGTGAGCAACGATCGCACCACTGTATTCCAATCTGGGTGACAGACAGAGTGAGACCCCTTCTCTATATTGAAAAAAAAATCACAAGAGAAATTAGAAAATACTTTGAGATGAATGAAAATGAAAATATAAGGTACCAAAACGTATGGGATAGCAGTGATAGCAATGCTTATAGGGACATTTTGAGCTGTGCCTATGAATTAGAAAAGAAGAAATCAATAACCTACTTTCTTAGATACTAAAGAAAGAAGGGCAAACTAAATCTACAACAAGCAGAAAGAAAGAAAGCCAGGAAGAAAAAGAAAGAAAGAAGACTAAAAAGGAAATAAATGAAATAGAAAATTTAAAAAGAGAAACTAAAAATAACCGAAAATTGTTTCTTTGAGAAGATCAACAAAATTCGCAAACTTTTGGCTGTACTGACCAAGGAGAAAAAGGGGAGACTCAAATACTAAAATCAGGAATGAAAGAGGAGACACCACTACCCAGCTTTCAGAAATAGAAAAACTTACAAGAGAATACTCTACACAATTGTGTGCTAACAAATTAGATACCCTAGAGGAAATGGACACATTTCTAGAATGCAAATCAAGAGTGATTCATGAAGAAATAGAAAATATGAATAAATCTACAGCAAGTAAAACTATTGAATTAGTTATTTTATTTTATTTTATTATTTTTTGAGACAGAGTCTTGCTCTGTCACCCAGGCTGGAGTGCAGTGGCGTGATCTTAGCTCACTGCAACCTCCGCCTCCCTGGTTCAAGCAATTGTCCTGCCTTAGCCTCCCAAGTAGCTGGGACTATAGGCACACACCACCACACCCGGCTAATTTTTATGTTTTTAGTAGAGACAGGGTTTCACCATATTAGTCAGGTTGGTGTTGAACTCCTGACCTCAGGTGATCCACCCGCCTCGGTCTCCCAAAGTGCTTTGATTACAGACGTGAGCCACCGCGCCCAGCCGAATTAGTAATTTTAAAAGTCACAAAGAAAAGTGACTTTACTGGTGAATTTTACCAAACAGTTAAACAGCAATTAACACCATTCCTCCTCGAACTTTGCCAGAAAATAGAAGCAGAGTGAAGATGTACTAAATCATTTTATAAGGCCAGTTGTGCCCTGATGCCAAAACCAAAAAAAACTGTAGACCAATATTGACACAAAAATTCTAAACAAAATACTAGCAAACTGAATTAAACAACATATAGAGAGGATTACCTACCATGACCAAGTGAAATTTATCTGAGGAATGAAAGGTTGGCATAACATATGCAAATCAATGTAATATACCATATTAATAAAGCATAAAAAGTATATGAGCATCTCAATTGATGCGGGATAAGCTTTTCACAGAATCCAATCCCTTTTCATTATTAAAATACTCAACAAACTAGGAATAAAGAGGAATTTCCTCAACTTCATAAAAGCCATCTGTGACAGACTCACAGCTAATATCATATTTAGTTGAGAAAAACTGGATGCTTTCTCCCTGAGATGAAGACAATAATGTCTATTCTCACCATTTTTATGCAATATTTTACTGGATGTTCTGTGTGTGTGTATATTTATGTGTGTGTGTGTGTGTGTGTGTGTGTGTATATATATATATATTTTTTTTTTTTTTTTGAGAGGGAGCCTTGCTCTGTCACCCAGGCCGGAGTGCAGATCTCAGCTCACTGCAACCTCTGCCTGCCTGATTCAAGCAATTCTCCTGCCTCAGCCTCCTGAGTAGCTGGGATTAAGGCACGTGCCACCACACCCAGCTAATTTTTGTATTTTTAGTAGAGATGGGGTTTCACCATGTTGGCCAGGCTGGTTTCGATCTCTGTCATGACCTCATGATCTGCCTGCCTCGGCCTCCCCAAAGTGCTGGGATTACAGGTATCAGCCACTGCGCCCGGCCTGGTAGTTCTATCTCTATTCACAGGTGACGTGATTTCGTATAGACAGAATCCTAAGGAATTCACACAAGCACACACACACACACAAACTATTAGAACAAACAAAGCAAGTTCAGCAAGGTTGCAAGAGACAAGATCAATATATAAAAATCAATTGTAATTCCATATTCTAGCAATAAACAATTCAAAAATGAAATCAAGAAAACAGTTTTATTTACAATAGCATCAGAAGAGATAAGACTCAGTAACAAAGTAACAGTGACTTTCACAGAACTGTAGAACTTGTATGCTGAAAATTATAAAACATTGGTAGAAATTAGGAAAGATCTAAATAGATGGAAACACATTCTATTTGCATGAATTGGGAGATTTATTATTATTAACATGGTGATACCCCCATCCCTTGATCTATAGATTCAAGGTAATCCCAATTTAAATTTCAACTGCCTGTGTTTTTCAGATATGGACAAGCTGATTCTTTTTTTTTTTTTTTTAAATTTGACTTTCAGTTCTGAGATACATGTGCAGAACGTGCAGGGTTGTTACAAAGGTATACATGTGCCATGGTGGTTTGCTGCACCCATCAACCCATCATCTAGGTTTTAAGCCCCATATGCATTAGGTATTTGTCCTAATGCTCTCCCTCCCTTTGTCCCCCATCCCCTGACAGGCCCTGGTGTGTGATGTTCCCCTCCTGTGTCCATGTGTTCTCATTGTTCAGTTCCCACTTAGGAGTGAGAACCTGTGGTGTTTGGTTTTCTGTTCCTATGTTAGTTTACTGAGAATGATGGCTTCCAGCTTCATCCATGTCCCTGTAAAGGACATGAACTCATTCTTTTTTATGGCTGCATAGTATTCCATGGTGTATATATGCCACATTTCCTTTATCCAGTCTATCATTGATGGACATTTGGGTTGGTTCCAAGTCTTTGCGATTGTAAATAGTGCTGCAGTAAACATACGTGTGCATGTGTCTTTATAGTAGAATGATTTATAATCCTTTGGGTATATACTCAGTAATGGGATTGCTGGGTCAAATGGTATTTGTGGTTCTAAATCCTTGAGGAATCACCACACTGTCCCTATTTAAGAAATGGTGCTGGGAAAACTGGCTAGTCATATGCAGAAAACAGAAACTGGACCCATTCCTTACACCTTATACAAAAATTAACTCAAGATTTTAAAACCTAAAACCTAAAACCATGAAAACCCTAGAAGAAAACCTAGGCAATATCATTTAGGACATAGGCATGGGCAAAGACTTCATGACTAAAACACCAAAAGCAATTGCAACAAAAGCCAAAATTGACAAATAGGATCTAATTAAACTAAAGAGCTTCTGCACAGAAAAGAAACTATCCTCAGAGTGAACAGGCAGCCTACAGAATGGGAGAAAA
>NW_012109574.1:339809-343632 GCF_000951045.1 Mandrillus leucophaeus
AAAGGACATGAACTCATTCTTTTTTATGGCTGCATAGTATTCCATGGTGTATATATGCCACATTTCCTTTATCCAGTCTATCATTGATGGACATTTGGGTTGGTTCCAAGTCTTTGCGATTGTAAATAGTGCTGCAGTAAACATACGTGTGCATGTGTCTTTATAGTAGAATGATTTATAATCCTTTGGGTATATACTCAGTAATGGGATTGCTGGGTCAAATGGTATTTGTGGTTCTAAATCCTTGAGGAATCACCACACTGTCCCTATTTAAGAAATGGTGCTGGGAAAACTGGCTAGTCATATGCAGAAAACAGAAACTGGACCCATTCCTTACACCTTATACAAAAATTAACTCAAGATTTTAAAACCTAAAACCTAAAACCATGAAAACCCTAGAAGAAAACCTAGGCAATATCATTTAGGACATAGGCATGGGCAAAGACTTCATGACTAAAACACCAAAAGCAATTGCAACAAAAGCCAAAATTGACAAATAGGATCTAATTAAACTAAAGAGCTTCTGCACAGAAAAGAAACTATCCTCAGAGTGAACAGGCAGCCTACAGAATGGGAGAAAATTTTTGCAATCTATCCACCTGACAAAGGGCTAATACACAGAATCTACAAAGAACTTAAACAAATTTACAAGAAAAAAGCAACCCCATGAAAAAGTGGGCAAAAGATATGAACAGATGCTTCTCAAAAGAAGACATTTATGTGGCCAACAAACATGAAAAAAAGCTCATCGTCACTGGTCATTAGAGAAATGCAAATCAAAACCACAGTGAGATACCATCTCATGCCAGATAGAATGGCGATCATTAAAAAGTCAGGAAACAACAGATGCTGGCGAGGCTGTGGAGAAATAGGAATGCTTTTACACTGTTGGTGGAAGTGTCAATTGGACAAACTGATTCTAAAAATTCATCTAGAGTTGCAAGAGACTCTGAGTAGCCAAAGCAGTTGAAAAAAACAGAATTCGAAGGATTAAGAGTTGCTGAATTCAAGGCTTACTATAGAGCTATAATAATGGCCAGGTGCAGTGGCTCACACCTATAATCCCAGCACTTTGAGGGGCCGAGGTGGGCAGATCATGAGGTCAGGAGATCGAGACCATCCTGGCCAACATGGTGAAACCCCATCTCTACTAAAGTACACAAAATTATCTGGGTGTGGTGGTGCATGCCTGTAGTCCCAGCTACTTGGGAGGCTGAGGTAGGGGAATTGCTTGAACCCGGGAGGTGGAGGTTGCAGTGAGCTGAGATTCTATCACTGCACTCCAGCCTGGCGACAGAGCTAGACTCCGTTTCAAAAAAAAAAAGCTATAATAATTACACTGTGTTACTGGCATAAGAATAGACATATAGATCAATGGAATTGAATAGTGACTCCAGAAATAAACCTTACATGTGTTGTCAGATTGATTTTTGACAAGGGTACTGTGATGGTTAATTTTATGTTTCAGCTTGGCTAGGCTGTTGGAGCCCAGTTGTTTGGTCAAACAGCAGTCTAGATGTTGCTGGAAAAGTATCTGTGGATACAATTTAACATTTATAATCAGTTGACTTTAACTAAAGCTAATTACCCTCCACAAGGTGGGTGGGCTTCATCTAATCAGTTGAAGGCCTTAATAGCAAAGATGGAGGTTTCTGGGGGAAGAAACACTTCTGCTACAAGACCACAGCACGGAAACCCTGACCGAATCTCTGCCTGCTGGCTTGCCCTTCAGATTTCAAACTCAAGACTGAAACATCAACTCATACCTGAATTTCCAGCCTGCTAGCCTGCCCTGCAGGGTTTGAACTTGCCATCTCTCATAATTATGTAGCAGAGTCCTTAAAATAAATGTCCATCTATCTACCTTTTTTTTTTTTTTTTTTTTTTTTTTTTTTTTTTTTTTTACTCTGTTACCCAGGCTGGAGTGCAGTGGTGCAATCTCGGCTCACTGCAACCTCTGCCTCCCAGGCTCAAGTGATTCTTGTGCCTTAGCCTCCTGAGTAGCTGGGGCTACAGATGTGCCTCACCATACCCAGCTAATTTTTTGTATTTTTAAAAGAGACAGGGGTTTCACTATGTTGGCCAGGCTGGTCTCGAACTCCTGATCTCAAGTGATCTGCCTGCCTGGGCCTCCCAAAGTGCTAGGATTGCAGGTGTGAACCACTGTGCCCAGCCTATCTATTTCTTATTGGTTCATTTTCTCTTGAGGACCCTGGCTAATATAGGAGCCATGACTGTTCACTGTGGAAAGATTGTTGCCGGTACAACTTGATATCCACATGCATTAAAATGAAGCTGGACCCATACTTCACGTCATAAAAACTTCACAATGGATCAAAGACTAAATGTAAGAGCTAAAACTATACAATTCTTACAGGGAAATATAGGACTAAATCTTCATCGCTTTGGGGTAGGCAATCATTTTTTAGCTATGACAGCAAAATCACAAAAGGCTGAAGAGAAAAATAGATACATTGAACTTCACAAAAGTAAAACCTTTGTGCTTTTAAGGACACCATCAAGAAAGTGAAAAGACAACCCACAGAATGAGAGAAAATATATGCAAATAATATATATTGTTTGAGACAAAGTCTCACTCTGTCACCCAGGCTGGAATGCAGTGGCGTAATCTCAGCTCACTGCAGCCTCCACCTCCCAGGTTCAAGCGATTCTCCTGCCTCAGCCTCCAGATTAGCTGGGATTACAGGTGTGTGCCACCATGCCCATTTAATTTTTGTATTTTTAGTAGAGACAGACTTTCACCATGTTGGCCAGGCTGGTCTTGAACTCCTGACCTCCAGTGATCCACACTCACTTTGGTCTCCCAAAGTGCTGGGATTACAGGCGTGAGCCACTGCGCCTGGCCACAAATCATATTCCTATAAGGGACTTATATCGAAAATATATAAAAAACCCTACACTCAATAGAAAAAAGACAACCCAAGTAAAAAATGGGTGAAACATTTGAATAGACATTTCTCCAGAGAAAATATACAAATAGCCAATAAGCACATGAAAAGATGTGCAACATCGTTCATCATTAGGGAAATGCAAATCAAAACCACAATGTAAGATACCACTTCATACCCAATAGAATGGCTTTAATAAAAAAGGCAATAGCAAGTGTTGACAAGAAAGTGGAGAAATTCAAATGCTCATACTTTGCTGATAGGAACATAAAATGGCACAGCCAATTTGGAAAACAGTCTGAATTAGCTGGGTGTGGTGGCGCATGCCTATAATTCCAGCTACTCGAGAGGCTAAGGCCTTTTGAATCACTTGACCCTGGAAGGTGGAGGTTGCGGTGAGCCGAGATCGCACCATTTGCACTCCAGCCTGAGTTACTGTTTGACTCAGTAATTTCACTCCTACATATACATGCAAGAGAAAAGAAAACATATGTCCACATAAAAGCTTGTACATGCATGTTCATGGCAACATTATTCACGATAGCCAAAAAGTGGAAACCATTCAACTGTCCATCCACTGGTAAATGGATAAACAAAATGTGGTCTAACTGTTCAAGGAAATACTACTTAGCAATAAAAGAATAAAGTAACGATACATGTAACAACATGGGTGAACCTTAAAATCACTAGATTGCCTGAAAGAAGTCAGACACAAAGACCACACATTTTTTTGGTCCCACTTATGGGACCAAATGTCCAGCATCAGCACATCCATAGACAGTTGATTGGTGCTTGCCATGTGCCTGGGCATGGGGTGGGTAGGGAATCAGTGAGTGCAAGTAGGTATGGGGTTTTCTTTTAGGGTGAGGAAAGAGTGATAGTGATGAATGCGCAACCCACTGAATATACTAAAC
>NW_012109574.1:348192-349697 GCF_000951045.1 Mandrillus leucophaeus
TAGTAGAGATGGGTTTCACCATGTTGGCCAGGCTGGTCTTGAATTCCTGACCTCAGGTGATCCACCCACCTCAGCCTTCCAAAGTGCTGGGGTTACAGGCATGAGCCACTGTGTCCTGCCTTTTGTAGTGTGACTTGTTCTAGGGGAAAGGGGAATCCAGTGGAGGGTTAAGAAAGAGATCTGACCTGAAAACCTTTCAAATTTCAAAGATCATCTTGGCTGCAGTATGGGGTGGGGTGGGATGGGGTGGGATGGGGCTTGGACCCCTTTTTTTTTTTTTGAGATAGCTTTCTTTTGGAAATAGAGCTGGACAGAGGGTGCAGAGGCCGATCCAAGGTTTGTGAGGCCTAATCATACAGTTTAAGGGCCTTCTATAAGAAAAATTAAAAACTAAACACAAAGTGAGATAGAAGACCCTACAATGAGATAACACAAAAATGAGATAGAGGGTCCTGAGCAAGGGAGAGGCCCCGACACTGAAGCTTCTGGAGTTTCATGGTGAGTCCCCCCAGCGGTGGGGGTGAGGTCGGGAGAGATCAAGAATGCCCAGGTTTTGTGACCGAGCAACTCGTGATGCCATTAAGCTGAGAAAGAGGTGTTTGGGGTAAGGTCTGGAGAGAAGAGCTGGGTTTCCTTCGTGGCACTTTTGTGGTACCCAGGAAACAGCCATGTGGCTGAGGATAGAGGGACAATGGAACCCAGGAAGAGGGCAAGGCTGGAAATGGCAAGCCATCACTTTCATGGCATTTAAAGTTGTGGAAGTGGACGACATCAGGTTGGAAAGAGAGAAGACAGCCAAGCAATCAGCCGCAAGACGACTCCACCTGAGGCCAGGCCATGGCGGTTTCTAGTTTATATCTAGTCCAAATATAATAGCATATTTAACATTAGTCACTTTAAGTTCTAATTCTCTTTTTCTCTCTGATTGCAAGGATTTCTTTCTTTACTTTTTTTTTTCTGAGACAGAGCCTCATTCTGTCTCACTCTTGTCACCCAGGCTGGAGGGCAGTGGCACGATCTCGGCTCACTGCAATCTCTACCTCCTGGGTTCAAGCGATTCTCCTGTCTCAGCCTCTAGAGTAGCTGGGATTACAGAAGACAGGGTTTCTTTAACATTTAAGGAATCCACTGATCTACTTCTGGAATCTTCAGATATAAAAAAGAGAAGGAATCCACTAATGCATGTAAGGATAGTGGGCTGAACAAGTAGGCACTAATGATCAAAACTAGTCAATTCAAAAAATTATTTGATCAAAGAATTGTTTATTTTTATTGTTTTTATTTTTATTTTTTCCTATACTTCAGGAGTAGTAGGATTTACTTTGTGCCAAGGAAATAACTAGTTTTCTGTAAATTGTCTTCAACCATTCAGGCCTCCTACCAGCTAATGTAATTCTCCACCTCTCACTGAGAAACATTGTTTAACAATATGGAATGATCATTTAAAGAACTTAGATCAGGCTGAGTGTGGTGGCTCATGCCTGTAATCCCAGGACTTTGGGAGG
>NW_012109574.1:350614-352726 GCF_000951045.1 Mandrillus leucophaeus
GATAATAAACCCTACCCTTTTAAAGAATGTGGGAGTGAGTGGGAAAAGTAGGAATGCGTTTTAAAGTCTATCTGCCATGTAAAATCAGTGATATTGGACCCATGTGATAAGAATGCTTGTTTTACATGGCTTCAGCTATCCATAGACCCAGCATTTTCTCTTCAAACATAGCTACATTTAGAAAATCTTAATATAGCTTAAAATAGGAATTTTGGTATTTGGACCTGGACACTGCCACTATAAAGGGATCCCATTATGTTATGATGTTATTATTCAAGCTGGTTGGAGTCAGTTTGCAGAGACTCCTATTCCACCAATCACTTGGCTTGTGTGAATTGACTATTTAGTGGCTGTGAGATTGAGGATAAGGGCTAAATCTTTTCTAATAAGAGGACTATTTAAAAACCAGAAGAAAATCATACATTTCAGCTGCAAACTTTAGGAGAAACTTTAGAGAAAAGATTCTGTACATATCTTCAGTTTCATATGGTAATAGGTTATAAAACATATGAAATCAAAGTAAAGAGCTAGAAGTGATGGGGTACTGTTAAAATAGGGTGCTCAGGGAAGACCTTCCTGAGGGTGAGATCCAACAATGTATTGCTTTATGAAAATTAATTTTCTGGCAGAGCAAAGGTATTTAAAAGATTAGTATTGAAAATGCTCAACCTACTTTCTTATGACTTCTGTAAAAAAATACTTTTTTATATGTCAGATTTTTAAGTTATGATAACACAACATTTTGATTTCTTTCTGTGTTTGAGTGATAACCTTCTATGCTTTATCTCATTTAATTCTCATATGTAACCAATGATCCTTCAACCATTTTGTCAAGAAAACTCTTTAAACATGTATTCATTCCTTCCTGGCCTTTTGAAACCTTTTGAAACACTGAATTATTTTTCACCTTTCCAGAGCGGGGCATATAGGATAGAAGTTGGCCCTTGGGGTCAGGGGATCCTGGCTGTAGTTGCAGCTTCCCCCTTAACTAGCTGTGATTCTGAACTGGGTTCTCCATGCTTCCCAAGGCCTCATCTGTAAATTTCCTCATCCGTAAATTGGGAGAGTTGGACAGCTCCCTAGGGGACCCTCCCAACTCCAGCGTCTAAGGACCATCAAGTCGGTTATGTCACTGGGTTGTAGGAGAGTGGTGGATACAGAGGACACTTAGGCTTGCTTGCCCTGAAGTGAAATTGTTCTGGAACTCTGGAATTTCAACTCTTATATTTCTGCCTGTGTTTTGGAAGTGTTTTCCCTGCTCATTTTCTCCATCAGATAGTGTCGTTTATTGTAGTTGCCAACATAAAATGACAGCTGTCTCCACTTGTCAGCTGCTCTTATCATCTGGTTTGCTGTGTGCTTTGGAAGGCAGATGACCAAGCACATATGAACTAGGCACAAGAGCATATGAACCTGACACAGAGAAGACAGCTGAGGATATTTCCTGTAGAGTAGCATGTGTGAATTTGGTAAGGTATTTGGCCACTTAGGTATTTTTCTTTTTCTTCTTCTTTTATTTATTTTTTTTGAGATAGGGTCCCACTCTGTCACCCAGGCTGGAGTGCAGTGGCAGTCATGGCTCACTGCAGTCTTGACCTCCCCAGCTCAAGGAATCCACTCACCTCAGCCTCCTGAGTCTCTGGGACTACAGATGCATTCCACCATGACTGGCTAATTTTTTCTATATTTTGTCTCACTATGTTGCCTAGGCTGACCTCAAACTCCTAGGCTCAAGTGATCCTCCCACCTCAGCCTCCCAAAGTGCTGGGATTATAGGTGTGAGCCACTGTGCATGGCCGGTATTTTTCATTTGGAGGTTTATAACTGCATTCCAGAATTTTCACTCTACTGGAAAACTAACAGAATGCTCCAGTACAAATCTGTCTCACATACTAGTTAGTGTCTTTGAGGTTCCATCACAGACAAATGACAGAGGAAAGCAAAGCTGTTTAGGAAGGTCTAAACTGAACATTCTATAATAAAGGCGTTCCCACTTGACAAGTCCCTGGTATCTAATACTTTATAAGATGACATTGAGCCGTTTTTACCCCTAGTTAGAGGATTAAGTTCTAGGAGAAGTTAAGCAGGTGGTTCCTTAAGTAAGTAGTCTTT
>NW_012109574.1:352776-355944 GCF_000951045.1 Mandrillus leucophaeus
CTGGGACTACAGATGCATTCCACCATGACTGGCTAATTTTTTCTATATTTTGTCTCACTATGTTGCCTAGGCTGACCTCAAACTCCTAGGCTCAAGTGATCCTCCCACCTCAGCCTCCCAAAGTGCTGGGATTATAGGTGTGAGCCACTGTGCATGGCTGGTATTTTTCATTTGGAGGTTTATAACTGCATTCCAGAATTTTCACTCTACTGGAAAACTAACAGAATGCTCCAGTACAAATCTGTCTCACATACTAGTTAGTGTCTTTGAGGTTCCATCACAGACAAATGACAGAGGAAAGCAAAGCTGTTTAGGAAGGTCTAAACTGAACATTCTATAATAAAGGCGTTCCCACTTGACAAGTCCCTGGTATCTAATACTTTATAAGATGACATTGAGCCGTTTTTACCCCTAGTTAGAGGATTAAGTTCTAGGAGAAGTTAAGCAGGTGGTTCCTTAAGTAAGTAGTCTTTGGACTACTTAGGGATTGATTTTGTTTTCCCATAATGAAAATGAATTCTATTTTCCTTTGTTTACTTGACTTTAGTGATCTCTGAAAACTAAGATAAAATATACTCAGCCTCTGAGGGAGTACAACCATAATGTACAGAAGACAAAATAGGGACTCTGAAGATTTTAAACAGAACATCTTGAGATTTGAGAAATTAAAGGCAGTAAAAACCAGACTGCTTGTAAGCACTTTTTTTTCCTCCGTAGGAAAGCAGGGTAGATAATCCTGATGGGTTGGATTTCAATTAATTGGTGAATAGAAGGTAAAATGATCAAGAAACAAATGTCGTAATTATAGGAGAAAATAGGAACTTTTTTGTTTTAAAGGAAATAAAGAATAGAGTTCACAGTGAACAGAGACAGAATAAAATCTGATAATTCTAGACTCACTTGAGTACCACAAGGATCCCGATCAGGGAAAACAGCTGGGCCTACACATGGGTCCCGGAAAGGCTTCTCCCCGGAACCACCTAAGTGAAATAAAAACTCATTTCTGACTGTTTCAGGATGGTCACACAGACCTTTAGGATAATAACCAACATTCTTTTGGGCAACTCTAACCAAGTGATGCCTCCTTAAGGTTTTGGAGTGAGTCCCCAGCTCATGTAAGGCATGAACCAAAGAACAATGAGCCGTCATAAAACCGTCATTGTTTCATACTTGGTTTTTGTGTAGAATGTTCTCCAAATCATTGTCTCTGACCTTTCCTTCCTCTTGGGTATGACTGTGGTGACTCCAGGAGATGAACTAAAGGGACCTCCTGGATCTCACAGGGAAAGCCTTTCCCTCCAGTACCATGCTAATTTGTTCCTTGGTGCAGAGGAAATTCTTAAATGGTTTCATCTGGATGTGAGGTTTTGGGATGACTTACCGCGGTCAGAGCTGTTCCCGGCACTATGGCTGCTCCAGTTGTGGGATGTCATCAGTCCCACAGTTCTGACCTCCTGGCTCAGAGACGTCACCATGGAGACACCTGGCTGCTATTGTGACCCGCAGGAGGTCAGCTGGCTCCCGCTGGTGGGCATTTCTACTGCCCACCCTGCCAGCTTCACGGGCCCACACTGCACAGACATTTAGACGTTACAGGCTAGCCCAAGCTCCCAAAGCCGTGAAAAGGAAAGGGAGCTATCTATAGGCCTTTGAGAACTTAAAACCCATGTTGCTGGGGGCCACTCCGATTGGGTACAAATATGTCATCAAATTCCGTTTTGAAACTGTCTGAGTAGCTTCTTTACCTACAGATTTTGATTCTATTCACTACTCAATACTGAAAAGAGAAATTGATCTCTCAAATAGACAAAGATAAATTTGTACGGAAACAACAGGAAATTCCCTACTACATAAATTTATGTCAACTGGGTTTGTAATTCAATTACTTTTTCTTTTATTTTAGTGGACATGTAATAATTACAAATATTGGCTGGGCGGGGTGGCTCATGCCTGTAATCCCAGCACTTTGGGAGGCCGAGGTGGGGGGATCATTGAGCTCAGGAGTTCAAGACCAGTCTTGGCAACATGGCAAAACCCCATTTCTATGAAAAATGCAAATATTAGATGGGTGTGGTGGTGCACACCTGTAGTCCCAGCTGCTCAGGAGGCAGAGGTGGGAGGATCATCTGAACCTGGGGAGGTTGAAGTTGCAGTGAGCTGTGATTGCACCACTGCACTCTAGCCTGGGCAACAGAGTGAGACCTTGTCTCAAAAAATAAACAATAAAAAATTGTAGATATTTATGGGATGTAATTAAATTATTATATGACAGGTTAACATCAATTTTGCCCTGTATTCTCGTGGTTCTCAATGCCCTAGCTTTGTACATTTAGTTTGTTTTTTTGAAACAGATTCTCACTCTGTTGCCCAGGCTAGAGTGCAGTGGCGTGATCTCGGCTCATTGCAACCTCTGCCTTCCGGGTTCAAGAAATTCTCCTGCCTCAGCCTCCCAAGTAGCTGGGATTACAGGTGCCCACCACCATGCTCGACTAATTTTTGTATTTTAGTGGAGACAGGGTTTCACCACGTTGGCCAGGCTGGTCTCGAACTCCTGATTTGGTGATCCCCCTGCCTCGGCCTCCCAAATAGCTGGGATTACAGGCGTCCACCACCATGCTCGACTAATTTTTGTATTTTAGTGGAGACAGGGTTTCACCACGTTGGCCAGGCTGGTCTCGAACTCCTGATTTGGTGATCCCCCTGCCTCGACCTCCCAAAGTGCTGGGATTACAGGTGGGAGCCACTGTGCCTGGCCTAATTTTTGTATTTTTAGTAGAGATGGGGTTTCACCATGTTAGCCAGGCTGGTCTTGAACTCCTGATTTCGTGATACCCCTCTTTCGGCCTCCCAAAGTGCTGGGATTACAGGCATGAGCCACCGCACCCAACCAGGAAACTTAAAACCATCAGATCTCGTGAGACTAATTCACTATCATGAGAACAGCACAGGAAAGACCTGCCCCTATGATTCAATTACCTCCTACCAGGTTCCTCCCATGACACATGGGAATTGTGGGAGTTACAACTCAAGATGAGATTTGGGTGGGGACACAGCCAAACCACGAGTGGCCTTATTTGCCTTTTATTCATTCTACTTCATGTAGCTATAGATGGGCTGTGAGAATCTTGGATAATTGGAAAACCCCATGGTCTTTTTTTTTTTTTTTTT
>NW_012109574.1:359014-360337 GCF_000951045.1 Mandrillus leucophaeus
AAGTGTTCACAACATAAATGAAGCAGCTCATTTAGAGAGGAAGGGAAATGCCTGGAAGCCAAGTGTTGGCGTTTCCACCAAGGCTGAGCATTCTTATATGGAGAGCCTGCCGAACTGCCTTTCTTGGGATGCATATTTTCATGCTACATCATACATTTGGTGAAGCAATTCAGCTACACCCTTTCAGTGGGGGCTGAAGATGAATCAGCTCATCATGTTGTAATTCAGAAAAAAGCGAGGTTTATTTTTTTTCAGGCAATCATTCTAAAATGCCGGAGGAAATGAAGCCCCTTAGCCCACTGGCCCCGATCTGTGCCGGCTTTTGCGCTAAAATGGAGAGGCTGTTCTGCAGGACTTGCTCCTCAAACAAAGGATCTTCCCGAAATGCATCTCCACAGACCTTCTACTCAAAAATTCATCTCTGTGGGAGAGGGGACATTTTGTAGCATTTTGTCTTCAGCTTGTACTCTACAAAAATCAAACTTCAGATATGAAAATTCTTTTCAACTATAGATTCATTGAACTAGAAAGGGCCAGAAGAACTCTAATTGATACAATTAGGACTTACATAATTTATGTTAAGAGAAGATTAGATATGAAGCAACCCAGAGAATAAGAGTCTAATCTGCACTGAACCTTTTATTTTTCTTTTCTTTTTTTTTTCTTTTCTTTCTTTCTTTCTTTTTGTTTTTTTTCTTTGAGACCAAGTTTTGCTCTAGTTGCCCAGGCTGGAGTGCAATGGCACGATCTCAGCTTATCACAACCTCCACCTCCCGGGTTCAAGCGATTCTCCTGCCTCAGCCTCCCGAGTAGCTGGGATTACAGGCATGTGCCACCACACCTGGCTAATTTTGTATTTTTAGTAGAGAAGGGGTTTCTCCATGTTGGTCAGACTGGTCTCAAACTCCAGACCTCAGGTAATCTGCCTGCCTCAGCCTCCCAAATTGCTGGGATTATAGGCATGAGCCACCGCACCTGGCCTAACCTTTTAAAAAGAAATTTTTCACGGGCAAAAGATCTGAATAGACATTTCTCCAAAGAGGGTATACAAATAGCTAATAAGCCCACAAAAAGATGCCCATACATGGGAGATTGAGGCAGGAGAATCACTTCAACCTGGGATGTGGAGGTTGGAAGTTGCAGTGAGCTGAGATCATGCCACTGCACTCCAGCCTGGGTGACAGAGCGAGACTCTGTCTCAGGGGGGAAAAAAAAAAGATGCCCAACATTAGTCATCAGGGAAATGCAAATCGAAACCACAATGAGATACCACTTCATACAAACTAAAATGGCTATAATCAAAAAGTCATAATAATAATGTTG
>NW_012109574.1:360678-362176 GCF_000951045.1 Mandrillus leucophaeus
GACCTTTAGGGAACATCTGGGAAAATCTGAATATTAAAAAAAAAAAAAAAAAAAGTGCGAACAACCCAAATGTCCATCAGCTGAGGAATGGATAAATGAAATGTGGTATATGCATACAATGGAATATTATTTAGCAATAAAAAGAAACATGAAATACTGATATATGCTCCAACATTGGATGAACTTTAAAAACAGTACACTAAGGGAAAGAAGGCAGTCACAAAAGATTACATATTATGTGATTTAATTTATATGAACTAGAATAGGCAAATCTATAAAGACAAAGTTGACTAATGGTTGCTTAGGGCTAGTGGAGCTGTGGGGGGGTGGGGCAGGAGAATGGTAGCTAAAGGGTGTGTTTTTTTTAATGGATAAAAGTGTTCTAAAATGGATTATGCTTATGGTTACACAGCTATGAATATACTAAAAACCAAGAAGGGTACTTTAAATGAGTGAGTTGTATGGTATGTGAATTATATCTCAAGAAGAAAGAAAGAATGAAAAAGAAATCTCTCTAGGTTTCTTCCTGGTTGCCACAAAATTCTTTTTTTTTCTTTTTTCTTTTTCTTTTTTTTTTTGAGACAGGATCTTGCTCTGTCACCCAGGCTGGAGTGCAGTGGTGTGATCACTGCTTACTGCAGTCTTGACCCCCCAGGTTTGAGGGATCCCCACACCTCAGCCTCCCAAGTAGCTGAGACTGCAGGTATGAGCCACCATATCCGGCTAATTTTAACATTTTATTTTTTTTGTAGAAACAGTCTCCCTATGTTGCCCAGGTGGTCTTGAACCCCTGGACTCAAGTGATCCTAATACCTTGGCCTCCCAAAGTGCTGGGATTACAGGCATGAGCCACTGTGTCTTTCCAGAAAATTCTTTCCCATATTTGGTATTTTTCTTTTGCTCACTCTAATCAACACTTGTTTTGTTTTTGGTGGAGACAGAGAAGGGTAAACACTTCCTTGTCTTGAATCATAAATCTTCTAATACTCAAAGGCCATTAGTATATTAGCCATTTGGAGGAAGTGATTTCAGTGCCTTTAACCTTTCCTTATAGGATTCATTGTTATGCCGTTATTTGCCTTTCTACCTCTCCAGGAGCTTTTTAACCATTCTGGGCCTCAGATTCTTCACCTATAAAATGAGACTGGTGGACTAGATCTCAAAGACCCCTTCCAGGTCTGAAGTCCTGTCATGAATGTCGGCATCCTTTGAGAAAGCATGAACATGTACAAATGAAAACAGTTTTCTGAACCATGGAAGGCAAAACTGTAATCAGCTATGAAAAGAAGCTGGAAACAGACTGAGGTAGACAAGTTTTACAATCAGTGAACACAGCATGAAGTGGGCACAGCAAAGGCCTGAGAGTCAGGAAACTTAATCTCTGCTTTGATGACTCATGGTAAGATTTGGGAGAAGTCACATGACCTCTTGAGTACATTTTCTTTTCTATAAAATGGGCATCATATAACCTGCCTACCTCTCTCTAAGCAATGTTCTC
>NW_012109574.1:362626-368076 GCF_000951045.1 Mandrillus leucophaeus
AAAACAAAACAAAACAAAAAACTTAATGAATATGGCATAGTAAAATGTAAAGAAATATAAAAATAAAAGCTTAATGAAATCATGATTAATGTGAACAAAGTTTATGAGAACATTAAAAAATAATAAGTATTTTTCTTCCAAATTTGGCTTTGTAAAAGCCTATGTTAATTATAAAAATTGTTAAGCATTTTTCTAGTTGCCACTTCTCCCACATCTATATTGTTCTCATTGTTAAGGTGTCTTATATTGCTTTTTTAAAAATTATACTTTAATTTCTGGGGTACATGTGCAGAATGTGCAGTTTTGTTACATAGGTAAACACGTGCCATGGTGGTTTGCTGGACCCATCAACCCATCATCTACATTAGGTATTTCTCCTAATGCTATCCCTTCCCTAGCCTCCCACCCCCCGACAGGCCCCTTCCCTGTCAGTGTAATGTTCCCTTCCCTGTGTCCGTGTGTTCTCATTATTCAGCTCCCGCTTATGAGTAAGAACATGCGGTGCTTGGTTTTCTGTTCTTGTGTTAGTTTGCTGAGAATGATGGTTTCCAGCTTCATCCATGTCCGGTGTCTTATGTTTCTGAGTAGAACCAGAGGTCAAGGGACCATGTCAAATCTCTCCATTGTTACACCTTAATGCATGTAACAATGCCATGCACCTGGTATTTCCTTATTAAATACTGATGACATTTATTGCCTGCTAATGGAAGAGGTTGAACTGCTCAATATAAATAGGACATTGAAAATTTGCAGTCCAGACAGAAGTTTTTTTGTGTGAGTCTAGTGATTTCTGAGAACCATAAAGCTAATTTAAAGCATCTTAGGCAATAACAAATATCTCATGGTATTCATGAGATCAATGACATCATGAAACTTAGGAAACTGAACAATCGTCGTATAAGTTGACACACTTAAAAGAGAGATGGTCTTCCAAGCATGGAGAGCATATGATTTTCCAGGGGTACCACCTTTGCTCAAAAGAGCATGGAAATTCCCCTGTTTGGAATTTGGAATCTGTCCAGAGTCAGATTACCATCCCTCAGGAAAATCAACCTCATTTCTTATAGCCATACAATGTGATTAATGATGTTTGCTCTTCCTCTCTTGTAAGCTATTGAGTTATCTTCAAATAGGATGCGTTGCATAGGTAACAATGGGATCATGCCAATTACTGTGTAATTGGAGTTAGAGATAGGCCTGCTTAAAATCAAGAACAATAAACATCCATAGAGCTGAGACTGCCAGTGTCCCAGATACTTTCAGGTGTGTTATTCCATCCTTAAAACTACCCTTTGTGACAGGTGGTACTTTCCTCAGGAATATGGGACATTCAGGGATATCCACACAGATTCTGGGCCATGGGAGAGTCCAGATGGGCTGTGCAGTCTGAAGTTGCTGATAGCTGTCACTCTTGCTGGGGGTCACCTGGCACATTGCTTGCTGCTACTGGGATGTCCACTCAGGGCACAGCAAACCACTGTAGTTTATTAGCACAGCAACAAGCAGTGCTCACTAAGGGCTATGAAGTTGCTGGCTTTGGCCAAGGTCCCAGCTTGCTTTCTGGTGCTGAGACTAAGGGTGTTCACATTGACAGGGTTCAGGCCATCTTGAGGCCACTCTCTGCTCCTCCAGGAGTGGAGGGCCCACCTTCTTTCCTTCTCAACTCCTCCTATTTTGTCTTCCTCCCCAGGATGCTCTAACTTCCTCCCTTTTTTTTTTTTTTTTTTGAGACAGAGAGTCTTTTTTTTGTCGCTTTTTTTTCTTTTTTTTTTTTTTTTTTGAGACAGAGCTTTGCTTTGTTGCCCAGGCTGGAGTGCAGTGGTGTGATCTCAGCTCACTGCAACCTCTGCCTCCTGGGTTCAAGCAATTCTTGTGCCTCAGCCTCCTGAGTAGCTGGGATTACAGGCGCCCGCCACCACACCTGGCTGGTGTTTTGCATGTCAGTAGAGACAGAGTTTCACCATGTTGCCCTTGCTGGTCTCAAACTCCCGAGCTCAGGCAATCTGCATTTCTCAGCTTCCCAAAGTGTTAGGATTACAGGCGTGAGCCACTGTGCCCGGCCCCAAGCTCTTGTTTAAGGATGAATCTTATAGGCTGCCTCTTTAGAACCTTGCCTTTTGACTCTTTAAAAACAAACAGACAAACAAACAAAACAAACAAGCACCAAAATGCCAAACTCAGGTTTGGCTTTAAAACGATTGTTATGTGTTTAGCTCAACTGGAAAAACTGAATGAAAAAATGTATAGCTCATGTATACAATAAGGTAGATTATCAAACACATACAGCAGAAAGCTCATTTCAGATCAGAAGTTCTACATTCAGTGTCACAGTGAGGATGGTAGAAATGAAAACATTTTATTCATTATTTTGCGTGTTGCCTATTTTTTTCTAATTTTTAAAAGACACATATTGCTTCTTTCTCTGTTAATAAAAGGTTATTTTAAATGACTGCACTAATACAGTTTGTATTGTGATAAAATATACATGACAAAATTTACCATCTTATCAAATTTTTTTTTTTTTTTTTTGAGATGGAGTCTCTTTCTGTCGCCCAAGCTGGAGTGCAGTAGTATGATCTTGGCTCACTGCAATCTCTGCCTCCCAGGTTCAAGCGATTCTTGTGCCTCAGCCTCCCATCCTGAGTAGCTGAGATTACAGGCGTGAGTCACCACGCCCGGCTAATTTTTTGCATTTTTAGTAGAGACGAGGTTTCAGCAGGTTGGTCAGACTGGTCTCAAACTCCTGGTCTCAAGCAATCCGCCCGCCTCGGCCTCCCAAAGTGCTGGGATTACAGGTGTGAGCCACTGTGCCTGGCCCTGTCTTACCAATTTTTAAGAGTACAGTTCAGCAGCATTAAATATATTCACAATGTTGTGCAGCCATCGCCACCATCATGTCCAGAATTTTTTTTGGTGTGAAACAGGGTCTCACTCTGTTGCCTAGGCTAGAATGCTATAGCACAATCACTGCTCACTGCAGCCCCAACCTCCCAGGCTCCAGTGATGCTCCCACCTCAGCCTCCTGAGTAGCTAGGACTGCAGGTGTGCACCACCATGCCTGGCTAATTTTTTAAGTTTTTTGTAGAGATGGGCTGGTCTGTGCCCTATGTTGCCTAGGTTGGTCTCAAACTCCTAAACTCAAGTGATCCTCCTGCTTTAGCCTCCCAAAGTGCAGGGATTACAGGTGTGAGCCACAGCACCCGGCCTGGAATTTTTTTCATCTTGCAAATCTGAATTCTGTATACATTAAATGCTAACTCCCCATTCTCCCCACCTCTAGTCCCTGACAACCACCATTCTACTTTCTGTCTCTGTGAATTTGACTAGGTACCTTATATAAGTGGAATCCCACAGTCTTTGCTAAGATGCTATTTTTTGTGTGTCTGGTTTATTTTACTTAGCAATAATAATGTCTTCAAGCTTCATCTATGTTATAGCACGTATCAGAATTTCCTTCCTTTTTAAGGCTAAATAATATTTCATTGGATGGATATACTACATTTTGTTTATCCATTCATCCATTGATGGGTACTTGGGTTGCAGACACATTTTGATTATTGTGAATAGTGCTGCTATGATCACGGGTGTAACTAATACAGTTTAAAGAATTTATTTAGGAGATAAAAATAAACAGTATTTAGATTTTGGTTATATTCCTATTACTGATTTTCTTTTTACCTAAACCTTTGGCTGAAGAAAGGAAGGGCCATGCCTGCTGAATTGGGAAAGAAGAGCAGGGAATGAAGTAAAAAGACAGCCACAGACTAAGGGTTAGTGTTCAGAACATACAAGAATTCTTACAAATCAGTAAGGAAAAGATGTGCCACTCAATAGAAAATGGTCAAAAACTTGAACCGACATTTCATAACAGAGACAATCCAAAATGAAACAATGCTCAACCAAAAAGTAATCAGAGAAATGCAAATCAGAACTACAACAAGATACAATTATGCACCCACCAGAATGGCTAAATCTGTTTTTCAAAGCTAAACAAAGCAAGAAGAACTTACTTACACAGGCAATGGAAGTGAAAAATGGTACAAACCTTTGGAAAATAATTTATTGTTCTCTTGTAAAGTTGAAAATAAATAAACCCCAGGAGCCCACAGCTTATTTCCTGGGTATATTCTCTGGAAATCTGCATGCACAGATACACCAGGGTGCAATAATGCTCCTGATAGCGTCACTCATAATAGCCCCAAACCAGAAACAACCAAAAAAGTCATCTGCAACACAATGGATGCATTCATTGTGGTGTATTCATTTGATGGAATACAGAATTACAGCTACACGCACCATGGATGAAACTCACAAATATGATGTTTAGTGAAAAAGTTTAGTGAAAAAAGGCAGAGTCAAAAGATTTCATATGATTGCTTCCATCTGTATAAAGTTTAAATTAGGCAAAAAATAATATATTTTTAGGAAAGCATGTGTAGGTGGTGCTATGGTTTGGATGCAGTTTGTTTAGCTCTGCCAAGTCTCATGTTGAAATTTAATCCCCAGTGTTGAAGGTGGGGTCTCGTGGGAGGTGTTTGGATCCCTCATGAATGGCTTGGTGCCATTCTCTTGGGAGTGAGTTCTCACTCTCAGTTCCCGAGAGAACTGGTTGTTGAAAAAAGCCTGGAACCTTCTTCCTCGCTCTGTCTTGCCTCCTTCTCTCTCACCATGTGACCTGCACACGCTGGCTCCCCTTCCCCTTCCGCCATGAGCGGAAGCAGCTTGAGGTCCCCACCAGAAGCAGATGCTGGTGCCATGCTTCTTGTACGGCCTGCAGAACCATGCACCAAATATCTTTTCTTTATAAATCACCCAGCCTCTGATATTCCTTTGTAGCAACATAAACAGACGAAGACAGGTGGTCAATATATAATAGGAAGCAAGGTGTCAATGGGAAGGGTTTTGAGTGGGGAGGAATGTGTGGGACAGGGGACACTGTCCTATCTTCTGACTTAGGTGGTGGCTACTTTATAATAAAAAATATACGTATTTCAAAATAATTATAAAATTCACAGGAAGATGCAAACACTGTGCATAAATGTATACCTGTCAATTCCCCCAATAGTTGGATCACGCATAATGATAGTCCAAATTGACATTGGTCCAATATATGGATCTAGTTCTGTATCATTTGATGACACAAACAGTTTTGAGTGTCTGCCACCACCCACATGATACAGTACTAGTCTATCACCACAGAGCTCCTCGTGTGCGTCTCCTTCATAATTTCCTCCCTCCAGCCCCTCCCACCATCCATAGACCCTGGCAACAACCACTAGTCTATTTTCCTCTTCTGTAATTTTGTCATTGGAAATGTTGTATAAATGGAATTGTATAATGCATGACCTTCTGAGATTGGCTTTGTACAATCAGCAGAATCCGCTTGAGATCGACGCATGTTCTTACCAATAGTTTGTTCCTTTGTGTTGCTGAGTCGCATTTCACTGTAT
>NW_012109574.1:368126-368987 GCF_000951045.1 Mandrillus leucophaeus
ATATTCCTTTGTAGCAACATAAACAGACGAAGACAGGTGGTCAATATATAATAGGAAGCAAGGTGTCAATGGGAAGGGTTTTGAGTGGGGAGGAAGGTGTGGGACAGGGGACACTGTCCTATCTTCTGACTTAGGTGGTGGCTACTTTATAATTAAAAATATATGTATTTCAAAATAATTATAAAATTCACAGGAAGATGCAAACACTGTGCATAAATGTCTTGTATACCTGTCAATTCCCCCAATAGTTGGATCACGCATAATGGTAGTCTAAATTGACATTGGTCCAACGTATGGATCTAGTTCTGTGTCATTTGATGACACAAACAGTTTTGAGTGTCTGCCACCACCCACATGATACAGTACTAGTCTATCACCACAAAGCTCCTCCTGTGTGTCTCCTTCATAGTTTCCTCCCTCCAGCCCCTCCCACCATCCCTAGACCCTGGCAACAACCACTAGTCTATTTTCCTCTTCTGTAATTTTGTCATTGGAAATGTTGTATAAATGGAATTGTATAATGCATGACCTTCTGAGATTGGCTTTGTACAATCAGCAGAATCCGCTTGAGATCGACGCATGTTCTTACCGATAGTTTGTTCCTTTGTGTTGCTGAGTCGCATTTCACTGTATGGATGCACCTTTTTTGATGGACATTTCAGTTGCTTCCAGTTTTTGCCTATTACAAATAAAGCTACTATGAGTACTTGTGCATAGGTTTCTGTGTGTATACACATTTTTACTTCTTAAATAATTCCCAAGAGTACAATTGCTGAGTTTTATGGTAAGTGTATGCTTAGTTTTAAAAGACACCAACACACCATTTTCCAAAGTGACTGCACCATTTTACATTTCCACCAG
>NW_012109574.1:374557-390009 GCF_000951045.1 Mandrillus leucophaeus
CTTCAAATAACACAGTAAACCTGTGAAGTAGGAATGAATAGTATCCCCATTTTGCATATGAGGAAACAAAGGCTTGGAGAGGCTGAGTAACTTGCCCCCACATTTAGGGCTAATTAGCAGTGAGCTGAGCTATAAACCCAGGTTGTCTGTCGTAGAGTCTGTTCCTAGGCACCAGGCTGTACTATTCATCGTGAAATTAAAGCAGTAGCAATTGTTATTATTTATTTATTTTTATTTTTTAGACAGAGTCTCACTCTGTTGCCCAGGTTGGAGTGCAGTGGTGCAATCTCAGCTCACTGCAACCTCTGCCTCCTGGATTCAAGCGATTCTCATGCCTCAGCCTCCCGAGCAGCTGGGATTATAGGCGTGTGCTGCCAGGCTTGGCTAATTTTTGTATTTTTAGTAGAGTCGTGGTTTTGCCATGTTGGCCAGGCTGGTCTTGAACTCCTGGCCTCAACTGATCTGCCTGCCTTGGCCTCCCAAAGTGCTGCGATTACAGGCCTGAGCCACGGATCCCTGAGGTAATTGTTATTTTTTTAATGTAACTTTTATTTTGAGTTGCAGTAGCAATTATCATAGGGTTTTACGTAAATATCAACAAAGTTTCTACAGTTCCTTGGCATGTGGTAGGTGAGCTATGAATGCTGCTTCTCTTTTTTTCCTCCTTATGTGTCTAATCTTTTTTTTTTTTTTTCTGACTTGTTATTTTGTAATGCAGACATTATTTGGGAGTCATAAAGATTACAGTGTTTGTTCAGAAACTCCATAAAGCATTGCAGTTGGCAAGTTATTGGAATTTTTCTCTTGCTAGATTGGTAAGTGATCCCACAGATAAAACTTCCTGAAGAGAATACATGGTTTTTGACATTGCTATAATATTTCATAGGATCTTAGGCTAGGCTAGCTCTGAGGTCACACAGAAACATGAGCACAGAGGTGTTAATAGGATTTACTTCCATTTCTGAATTCTGACACGGTTCTGAAGTTTTAAAAATGCTATGAACATAATTTTTCTTCCAATTCTATCTCAGGGCAGTGAGTTTTTTTCAGGTCACATCCAAATTTTGGTAGTGTTAACTCGAGGTCTGTTGGAAATTAATCTGAGAATACCTTCTGGAGATGGAGACTGTTGGATCTGGGATTTGTTTTTTACCTACTTACAAGCTGATAAGTGAGCCTGTGCCTGTTTCACGGATGCTGGCGCTAGACAAAGATTCCTGTGTCAGAAATAAAAGCCTTTATTATTCATGGCAGAGCAGGCAGCATGGGCGTCAGCATATTTGCTTTGGTTTTCTCTGCCTCCGAGTCCTCTGGGGACGATGCAATGTGACCTAGATGAATGCCACCCATGCGGGTCTGAGATGCCACTAAGAAGCACTGAGCTTTGGGACTCCACCATTTTCAGAGCAAGCAGTTGGCAGTCTACTGTTTGTCCTGGGGGAGACACCATCTCATCTCTCAAGGTTACTAGCTGAATAAGCAATCCTGAGAAATGATATGGGGAAAAAGAACAGACAGTAATGATAAAACTTTTCATCAAGGCTGTATAAGTGGCAAACCAATCATTAGCGGAGATTGGAAAAGCAATGAAGAGGCTGCTCCAGCAATCGGGGTAAATGACAGAGCAATCTGCAAGACTGTTTTCTACAATAACTTGGAAAACAGCAAATGCTACTAATAAACTTTTGGATTTCATTAAGGAAGTCCCCAGGCAGAAAGTTGAAAGTGTCAGTTTGTTGGTCTAAAATACATATATGGTAAGGTAGAGAGATGAAGTCAAGAAGTAGCTGTTTCATTTGCAAGTAGAATTCAGAGAAAACAGAAAGGATCCAAATCATTACACATTGTATACATGTATCAAAATATCACATGCGCCCCCTCCCACAATGTGTACAACTATGACATATTAATAAAAAAAAAAAGGATCCAAGATTTGGTGGGTTGGAAGATAAAACTGTTTGATCATCCCTGGTCTCCACAGCTCATAGAAGATTCTCAAAATGAAATGAGACCTGGGGCCAAGTCCCAAATTAAGTGTACAGCTGTGACGTCATATTTAAGGTTGCCGAAAGAGTCAAGGCAGCGTCTCCTGAACACCCTCAGTAGACAGGGAAGCATTGTTGCATTCAGCCTGACTTATGACCCAAAGTAGAAAAAGAAGAGTCTAAACAAAAATTACCAATGTGACTTTTGCCACATGAAGATCTGTAGCAAAGTCAAAAGAAATCCAGAAAAATTTTAAGAGAATTTTCCTGGTAAAAGCACTGCCAGCTTGCACTAAAAGGAACAGACTGTTCAAAATGAAAAAAAAAAAAAAATGACCTGTGGGCTCCCGACTTTCTGTAGGTAGGAGGCAGACTGAGAAAGCTACTCAGTGGCAAAATGGGCCATTTCTTATAGAAATGAAAAGTTGTCTCAGAGGGCTGAGCTAAGGGCCCCTCGTACAGTGTAGAACCAAGAGCCACTCTGAGATGTGAGCTGGGTGGTTCCATGCCAAAGGAACAGCAATGAACCCTAATCAAGAATTTTCCCAGGGCCAGGCACAGTGGCCCACACCTGTAATCCCAGCACTTTGGGAGGCTGAGGCAGGCAGATCACTCGAGGTCAGGAGTTCAAGACCAGCCTTGCCAACATGGTGAAACCCTGTCTCTACTAAAAATTCAAAAATTAGCCAGGTGCGGTGGCACACACCTGTAATCCCAGTTACTCAGGAGGCTGAGGCACAAGAATCACTTGAACCTGGGAGGCGGAAGTTACAGTGAGCCGAGATTGTGCCATTGCACTCCAGCCTGGGTGAAAAGAGTGAGACTCCATCTCAAAAAACAAAACAACAACAACAACAAAAAGAACTTTCCCGGCTTCCAGTTTAGGGGGACCTGGCAACATGTGTCCAGCTGTATTTGAGAACCGCCATGGAAAAATGACTTCTATGTCCCTCCATCCTTCCCTTTTGAATAGGATTATTTATTGTGGTTATCCTGCTTTACTATGCTATTTCAGGTATGTGTTGGGTGGAAAACTTGCCTTTTTATTTTGTAGGTGTCCAGACTGAGGGGTGCTGCACCTGAGGATAAGTCCTCCAGGAGCCTCACTTGGACCCAATGCAGATGACTAGCCTTGAGCACGATGCCATAATTGGATGAGGCACTTATGAGGCCCTCGGTGTTCCTAGGGTGGGGCAAGCATACTGTGCATGCGAGAGGGAAAATAAATAATTGTGGTCAGATGAAACATGATGGGAGATTGGAAAAAAAATGGCCGACTTTTTATGCTGACTTTCTCATCAAGAAGTGGAGTTTTGGGAGCAAAATGGCTGACTTTTTTTGCTGACTTTCTCATCAAGATGTGGAGTTTTGGGAGCTAAATGATGAGAACACATGGACACATAGAGGGGGACAACACACACTGGGGCCTTTTGGAGGGTGGAGGGTGGGAGGCGGGAGAGGATCAGGAAAAAGAACTAATGGGTACGAGGTTTAATACCTGGGTGATGAAATAATCTGTAGAACAAACCCTCATGACACAAGTGTACCTATGTAACAAACCTGCACTTGTACCCCTGAGCTTACAATTAAAATTAAAAAGAAAAAAGAAGTGGAGCGTATCCCCCATATTCTCTGAATGTGGACTGGCCCTGTGACCGGCTTGGACCTGTGGAATGCAGCTGCAGTGGTGCTGGGCGGCTTCCTGGACGAGGACGAGGCCTCAGGAGATCTTAGTGTCTGCTCTCTTCCTCTTTGTATGCCGCGCTAATGTGAAAAGCCCACGCTGACCTGCGGGAGACATGCGGCTCAGTCAAGAGCCAGAACCAACCGCCAGACATAATGAGGTCGTTTTTTTCCATCCAACCCTATGGAGCTGCAAGATAACTGCAGCTACGTTAGTGACCTCAGCAGAAAACCTGACTGGCATAGCCACCTGCCATGGTCTGAATATTAGTCCCTGCTGAAACTCACGTTGACACAGTCCCCACTGCAACCGTATTAAGAGAGTGGGGAATCTGACTGGGGCATTTGAGAAGAGGGACCTTTGGGAAGTAATGAGGATTAGATGAAGTCATGAGGATGGGGAATTAGTGACTTTATAAGAGGAGAAAGAGTCCTGAGCTAGCATGCTCAGCCCCTTGCTGCAGGATGCCCTGAACCGCCTTGGGACTTTGCAGAGTCCTCACCAGCAAGAAGGCCTTTACTAGATGCAGCCCTTGACCTGAGGCTTCCCAGCCTCCAGAACGGTAAGAAATGGATTTCTTTTCTTTATGAATTACCCAGTCTCAGGCATTTAGTTATAGCAACAGAAAATGGACTAGGGTGCCACCCAGATTGCTGACCTACAGAATCATGAATGACAAAAAAGAGTTGATTTGAGCCACTAAGTTTCAGAGTGGATCGTTATGGCCCCAAAAGTAACCAATATAAACGCTTTTGATGCAAATTCACCACAGGCATAAAAATCCTTCCAAAAGAGCCTCCCAAGGACTTTGGAAAACTGAGGTAGTACCACGAAAAGCTGTCCATATAGACCTTATTATTTAATAGTTGTGCTCTTAGGTATACACAATAGAAATTTGTGCATGTACTCACCAAAACACAGGTAAAATAAGGTACACAGCAGCAATTTATAATAATCCCAAACTGGTAGCACCCCAAATTTCCACCCACAATAGAATAGATAAATCAGTTGTGATATACAGTAGAATGCTATACAGAAAGAAAATGCACAGATATACCTCACAAACATAATGTTAAGTTAAAAAAAGCCAAACACAAAAGAAAGCATGTTGTGTGGTGAACAATCAGGATAATGGATATCTTTTCAGTGAAGGACTAATGACTAGGAGGTGGCCCATGTGAGCTTCTGGGGGGCTGGTAGTTTTCTATTTCTTGACATTGGTGGAGATTACAAATGTGTGTTCATTTTGTGAGAACTCATTGAGCTGTAAACTTATGATTTATGAAGTTATTTGTATGTATTTTATACTTAAATAAAAACATTTCTTTTTTAAAAAAGAGAATCCTAAGATTAATAAAGGAATTTGAGAAAGGACAAAATTCACGTTATTTTTTTTTTTTTTTTAAATGCAGAATCTGGAATTTCCAATTTGTTTATCCCAGTGTCTTCAGGAAGGAATTCACTTTTATTTTGTCTTATATTCTCTCTGTTGAAACAATCCCCATTGATCTGATTGCCATTTGATAAACTCTTTTCTCTCTTATACCTGAGTCCTGTTTTTATTTCAGTAATAGTTATCAAGTATGACTAACATCCTTTAATAACTATTATATGTTATGAATTTCAGGAGAAAACACATTTGCCACTGAGGATTTTGGATGATATCATCTTGTAGCCAAAGCAAAAGTTGTGGGAGGAAGCAGCAGCAGATGAAGATGAAGTAGGTTGGGGCTGATTACAAAATACCGTGAAGGTATGCAAGATGTCACACTTTATGCAAGAATTAAAAAAGACAACCATTATATCTGGATTTTACAAAAGTCATGAGATAGCTGGGTTTAAAATGGCATAGTAAGAGAGTTCTCCTGCAGCCTCATCTCTAAAAATGCCACCATACAAAAATAAACAGAAAAGAAAACTCCATGTTTGAATAAACGAGGGGACAGCTGTGGTGCAGAAGCACAGTAGATGGGGGAGGGTGGCCAAATTCAGTGACGACAGTAAAACGTGGGCTTGATGTCCACAGAAGGTGCCTGGAGTACAGATCTCTCAGAACGTCAGCAGAGCAAGACAAAAAATACGTAATTTGGAACAAAGGGAAACACACAGACCCACCATGTTTGCTAGAAGCAGTTTGCCAGTGGAGTGGAGGAAACTGTATCACATGCACTGCCAAAGTTATCAGTCTGGATTTCCTGGGGGAAAAGTGGACACTGAAAAATCCTCCTGCAACCCAAAACCTCACTCAGGGAACCTAATTGTGATTCTCATACTCTGGATATTATCCCCCGGCCCGTCTTTCATGATATTTCTGCAATTATTTGATATAAAAAGAACTGAATAATTCAACAATGACCACTAAGAAACATTAGACATTTGTAACTTGTAACCTGCAACAAATTGTAGCAACTAGTAATGTGAACCATACAATGATACTATAATTTAAAAAGTGGGGAAAGGAGGAACACAAATGCTGGCTGAAAATACACGATCAGAAAAATGTTACCGCAAAGCAAGTGAACGTTGCGGCCAAACAGCCCCATTCAAAACCTAAAAAGGAAAAAGAAGTAATGTTTGATTCAATTGTGTCTATAAAACAAGAGCTTAAAGAAGAAATATAGGAAATTCAGGAAAAATATAGCAGGGCAACATAAGGAGATGAAACATAAACTAACAGACTAAAGGGAAGAAGAAAAAATACATATTCACTATTACAGAAATAAAAGTGTCATTAAAAGTAGCTCAAAGGAGCATATAGATGGCATATTGAGAAAAGCAAACAAAATGTAATGTAAATGGGCACACTTAAGAAGGATTAGAGAGAAACTGATCTATCAAAGACAAAAGATGTTTAATATATGCGTAAGAGGTGTACATGACAAAGATAAAAATAATGGAACAGAAAAAAATTGGAAGATATTTAAATGTTAAGGCTGGGCACAGAGTAATCCCAGCACTTTGGGAGGCTGAGGTGGGCAGATCACTTGAGGCCAGGAGTTGGAGACCAGCCTGATCAACATGGTGAAACCCTGTCTCTAGTTTAAAAAAAAAAAAAAAAATTAGCCAAGTGTAGTGACACACACCTGTAATCCCAGATACTCCAGGGGCTGAAGCAGTAGAGTTACTTGAACCTAGGAGATGGAAGCTGCAGTGAGCTGAGATCACACCACAGCACTCCAGCCTGGGCAACAGAGTCTGTCTCAAAAAACAAAAAGATATTTAAATGTTTAATAAACATTTCCAGGAGTAAAAGGAAATTTGAATGTGCAGTTGTCCCAGAAAATTAGAAAAAATATTCCATATATTTATTTAGTAGAAATAGAAGACATGAATCTGCAGTTTGAAGGGACCCAACTTATTGAAAAAATTGATACAGACTAATCAACAGCAGTAACATCTGGTAAAGTTACCAGTCTACAAAGATGAAGCCAGAGACCTTGGCATTTTGGTGGGGAGGAAATGCTCGAGCCACCTCTAAGGGGGAAATGTAAGGCTGGCCTCTGCCTCTTCAGGAAACATTCAATGTTAGAAAACAATGGAGTTTTGCTCGCAAAGCTTAGAGAAACAGAGTGTGACAAACATTTTTTTAAAACTGAGCTAAAATTTTCCAATATAAAGGCAACATACAATTTTTTTTTTTTTTTTTTTTTTTAATACAGAGTCTCTGTTACCCAGGCTAGATTGCAGTGGTGTGATCTCAGCTCACTGCAACCTCTGCCTCCCAGGTTCCTGTGATTGTCATGCCTTAGTCTTGCGAGTAACTGGGATTATAGGCGTATGCCACCACGCCCAGCTAATTTTTGTATTTTTGGTAGAGAAGGGGTTTCACCTTGTTGTCCAGGCTGGTCTTTAACTCCTGGCCTCAAGCTATCCATCCGCCTCAGCCTCCCAAAGTGCTGGGATTACAGGCGTGAGCCACTGCACCTGGCCCCCATACACATATTTTTTAGTCACCCAGGATGCAAGTACTATAGCTTTTTTTTTTTTTTTTAGATGGAGTCTTGTTCTGTTTCCCAGGCTGGAGTGCAGTGGCATGATCTCGGCTCACCACAACCTCCGCCTCCCAGGTTCAAGCTATTCTCCTGCTTCAGCCTACCGAGTAGCTGGGACTACAGAAGCGTGCCACCATACCTGGCTAATTTTTGTATTTTTGTAGAGATGGGGTTTCCCTATGTTGGCCAGGCTGGTCCGGAACTCCTGACCTAGTGATCCGCCTGTCTTGGCCTCCCAAAGTGCTGGGATTAC
The DNA here is from genome assembly GCF_000951045.1 of Mandrillus leucophaeus. Lineage (NCBI taxonomy): Eukaryota > Metazoa > Chordata > Mammalia > Primates > Cercopithecidae > Mandrillus > Mandrillus leucophaeus. The sequence goes on from NW_012109574.1 coordinate 382,472, forward strand.
AGGCGTGAGCCACCGCGCCCAGCCTAAGGACTATAGCTTCTGTGAGCCCTTCTTAAAGAAACTACTATAGACAAACTTCAGCCAAATAAAAGCTCAATGAAAAAATTGCAGTATAACATGAATTCTACTTGCAGGATTCAGACCAAAACAGATCTCATGCTATGGTTGAAAATGAAAAGTTAAATCTGTAAATTCTGATGATGTAGAAGTGATGTAGCTATTAAAATTTTGGAGGGTGAGATAGTGAGAAGGTATGAGATGACCTAAGTACTATGATTTCTTTAATAGTTAGAGATTGAGATACAAGAAACATTGGAATCTGGTATAAAAATAATAGATGGCAAATATATTTAAGGATAAAAGTAAATATTAAGATAATAAACAAAAATCAGATAATATGGGAATGTGGAAACAAAGGAAATATACTAACATTATTGTTCATAATGGGAGTAATTTGTACTATCTAAAAATAGATTAAGTATTAAACAATTATAACTATCAAAAACTTTGTAACAATAAACGCCTCTAAGATGGAGAACTGGGTACCTGGGAAGACAGGAGAAACATATTTTTCTTTTGCTTTGAGACAGAGTCTTGCTCTGTCATCCAGGCTGGAGCACCGTGGTGTGATCTCAGTTCGCTGCAGCCTTGACCTCCAGGGCCCAGGCAATCCTCCCACCTCAGCTTCTCGAGTAGCTGGGACTACAGGGCTCATGCCACCACTCCTGGCTAATTTCTTATTTTTTGTAGAGACGAGGTCTCCCTATGTTGTCCAGGCTGGTCTCGAACTCCTGAGCTTAAGTGATCCTCCTGCCTCAGCCTTCTAAAGTGCTGGGATTACAGGTGTGAGCCTCCTTGCCCAACCAAGACATATTTTTCAATGTATATTCTTATACCTTTTAAAATTTGTACCATGTTCATATATTAGCTACTAAAACAATAGAAAAACACAAAATAACAAAAAAGGTGAAATTACAAATATAAACAGAACAAAGCCACCAGATTTTCCAATTATCATAAAAAACACACCAGGCCAAGTGTGGTAGTTCATGCTTGTAACGCTAGCGCTTTGGCAGGCCGAGGCGGGAGGATCACTTGAGGCCAGGAGTTCAAGACCAGTCTGGGCATCATAATGAGACCCTATCTCTACAAATATAAAAAAATTAGCCAGGTGTGGTTGTGCCCACCAGTAGTCCTAGCTACTTGGGAGGCTGAGGTGGGAGGATCCCTTGAGCCCAGGAGTTTGAGGCTGCAGTGAGCTATGATCACTCCAGTGTACTCAAACCTGGGTAAAAGAGCAGACCCTGTATCAAAAGCAAGACAAAACAAAATGAAACAGCACACACACCAAAACTATAAAGAAATCACGGCCTATAGAAAGTATTTTTTAAGGGAACAAAAATATTAAAAGCATAACAAAATAGGATGACAGAACTAAGATCAAACGTACCTCCCATGTTTACATAGGTGAGTTAATCTCACCTGATAACAATAAAAAGACTGATTGAATTACTATGTAAGACCTAACTATCTGTTGTATACAAGAAACATCTGAAACAAAGTGGAGCCGAAAAGTTGGGAATACAAAGATGAGCAATGACATTAACTTAATATCAATTATTAAAAGGCTACACCCTTGGCCGGGTGCGGTGGCTCACGCCTGTAATCTCAACACTAACACTGGAGGCCAAGGCAGGCAGATCACTTGAGGTTAGGAGTTCGAGACCAGCCTGGCCAACACGGCAAAACCCCACCTCTACTAAAATACAAAAATCAGCCAGGCGTGGTGGCATGCCTCTAATCCTAGCTATGTGGGAGGCTGAGGCAGGAGAATTGACTGAACCCAGAGGCAGAGGTTGCAGTGAGCCAAGACTGCACTACTGTACTCCAGCCTAGGTGACAGAGTAAGACTCTGTCTCAAAAAAAAAAAAAAAGTAAAACGCTACACCCATGGAATATTGTTATCAGGTGAGACTTCCCGAGTAGCTGGGATTACAGGCCACCACACCTGGCTAAATTTTGTATTTTTAGTAGAGATGGGTTTTCACCATGTTGGCCAGGCTGGTCTGGAACTCCTAACCTCAAGTGATCCACCCGCCTCAGCCTCCCAAAGTGTTGGGATTACAGGCGTGAGCCACTGCGCCCGGCCTTAATTTAGATCTTTTCAATTAGGAAAGAGTTGGAATTTTCTGGTACAAATTGGTCATTTGTAACTCTTACTTTCTTAATTGTTATTCAATGACTTTGACTATTTTTCTTCAATCCATTATACTGTAAAAAAAAATATGTAAATATTGAACGTCAATGAACTTTTCAAGCATCAAGAAGTATGTAGGACTGGGTGCAGTGGCTCACGCCTGTAATCTCAGCCCTTTGGGAGGTTGAGGTGAGCAGATCACCTGAACTCAGGAGTTTGAGGCAAGCCTGTACAAAATGGCAAAATCCCGTCTCTACCAAAAATACAAAAACCAGCTGGGTGTGGAGGTGTGCACCTGTGGTCCCAGCTACTTGGGAGGCTGAGCTGGGAGGATCATTTGAGCCGAGAGGTTGAGGCTGCAGTGAGCTGTGAATGCACCAGTACACTCCAGCCTGGGTGACAGAGTAAGACCCTGACTAAAAAAATAAAATAAAAAATAAATAAAATAAAATAAAATAAAAGACATACCTAGATTTTGTTTAATTATCGTCTCAACTTTGGAAGGGCATAGTGACCTGAAAAAAACTGCACAAGCTTGCCATTCAGATTTTCTTTCCTAAAGAGATGCTGACAAGTATTAAATAGCAAAGAACAGATGTGATTCCCTTCAGGCTCCATGTGCCTAATCAGGAAATTCTAAATCATCTAGGAAAAGGCAAGGGAAAAGGGCTGCTCTGCATCTTTCTCCCCTTGCTGCCTTTTGTACCATTTCTGCTACAAGAGTGAGGGTCAAATTGTCTTGATAACTAAATCTAGGCACAGCAGGAAAGCAAGAAGCAGAGTTAAGTCATGATAGAAAACCTTTCATACTCCCCTATACTGTCTTTATTGAATGCACGAAAGCACGAGTAAATGCATCTTTTAAGGGTGCAGAAAACTTAGGCTGCTGGCTTTCAGTTGAGTCAAAGTATAGTTGCACAGCCAGGAGTGACCTTTAGACAATAACGTTGGTAGGAAGGCTTCTACAGCAGCTCGTTGAATGAACTTACGTTCTTAGCCTCACTTATTTTTAATTATTACATTATTACATTTTATTGCAGGTATTTAATAAGTTCTTGATAAATACAGATTAATGATAAATATCATTGCCATTTTACAATTCTCATTAACAATATATTTGAGATTATTCATTATTCTTTTCACTTTATTGATAAGGAAGTGGTGCCCAGAGACTTGTCAAAGTTCATACAGTTAGCAATGAGATTAACCAGGCCTAGAACCAGAGACTTTAAATCCATGCCTTTCTCTCAATGCTGTATACAACCGTAATTTCCACTAGATTACTGCCTAACTTCCTAATAATTATGTTAAGCTCCAATTCTTCAGTCTGCTGTTACAGGTTCTCCAGAATTCGGGTTAACCTTATCTTCCAGTCTTTTTGTTTTTTGAGACAGTCTCACTCTGTTGCCCAGGCTGGAGTGCAGTGGCGCACTGCAACCTCCACCTCCCAGGTTCAAACGATTTTCCTGCCTCAGCCTCTCAAGTAGCTGGGTCTACAGGCATATGCCACCATGCCTGGGTAATTTTCAGTTTTTCAGTAGAGATAGGGTTTCCCCATGTTGGCCAGGCTGTTCTCAAACTCTTGACCTCAAGTGATCCGCCCACCTTGGCCTCCCAAGGGTTGGGATTTCAGGCATGAGCCACTGCACCCAGCCTGAATATTCTTGTATATGGCTTTTTGTGGATATATATTTCTTGGGAGGATTCCTAGGAGTGAAAATACTGGACATTATGCTCATTAAAATTCCTAGACAGAGAAACCTTGAATTCTGGACAACTGCGGCACTTACCTAGCTCAGAACTGCTTTACGAGATTATGATGGAATTCTGAACTCTCCTTGTATTTTATTTTTACAAGAAAATTAATCACTATTAAATTATCAGGATATCATTAACATGTACCTAATATACACTCTGGGCACCTTGCATCATACGTCATCTCCTATGCTGTTATTTATCAGCTGTTCAACCTTGGGCAAATTACTTAGACTTCCTGATAGTCAGTTTCCTTATATAGAAAATAAGGATTAAAAAGAGCACCTACTTTGGAGAGTTTCTGTGAGAATTAAATGAAATAGTGCATATAAAGTCCTTATTAAATTGTCTGATACATGCAAGTCCTCAAAATTTTAACTCATAATAATCATTATATGACATCTTACAACAACCCAATGAGAATTACTACTAATTTTCAGAAACAATAAACAATTTGTTTTATTATGGTTACAGAATGAAGAGTGGGATGCAAATTTAGGTCTACTTTGGCCCCTAAATTTGGCACCAGGCTGGGCACCGCGGCTCACGCCTATAATCCCAGCACTTTGGGAGACCGAGGCAGGCGGATCACCTGAGCTCAGGAGTTCGAGACCAGCCTGGCCAATATGGTGAAACCCTGTCTCTACCAAAAATACAAAAACTAGCCAGGCATGGTGGTGCATGCCTGTAATCACAGCTACTCGTGAGGGTGAGGCATGGGAATCACTTGAACCTGGGAGCTAGAGGTTGCAGTGAGCCAAAATCATGCCACTGTACTCCAACCTGGGTGACACAGCGAGACTTTGTCTCAAGAAAAAAAAAAAAAAAAGGGCACCAAAGCCTGAGCCTGTTCCACTATATCATTTTGATGAGATAGATTTTTTCCATAGAGCATGTCATTTAATCTTTTTTTTTTTTTTTTTTTTCCTGGGACAGGGTCTGACTCTGTCAGGCTGGAGTACAGTGGCACATTCTTGGCTCACTGCCACCTCTGCCTCCTGGGTTCAAGCAATCCTCCCACTTCAGCCTCCCCAGCAGCTAGGACTACAGGTGTGTGCCACCATGCCTGGCTAATTTTTGTATTTTTTGTAGAGACGGGGTTTCACCATGTTGCCCAGGCTGGTCTCAAACCCCTAGACTCAAGTGATCTACCTGCCTCAGCCTCCCAATGTTCTGGAATTACAGGCATGAACCACCATGCCTGGCCTCATTTCATCTTCACAGCAATTCTGTGAATGATTTCTGCCAATTTGAAAAGAACAAGAAGGCTTTGATGGAAAGAAAATCATCAACTAGAAAAAAAAGTGGTATGAGACAACGTCTCAGAGAAACTTGGAATGTGATTTCGTTTGCTGTGGTTTTTCTCAAACAAAACACAGATACCCAGAAGTCTTTTCGAGCTTTCCCGGGTTCCATGGGGTTAGTCTGCCAGTAAAGGTAGGATTTAGGTGGATTTTTTTTTTTTTTTTAACTTTTCTAAAAATTTACCGGTAGATTTCAGTTCTCTCTTCTTTCTTCTCTTTCTAGTGCAACTGGTCTGCTATTTTAATCACAGCAGGATTACAAATGGCACACTCAGAGAGTGTGGGAGATTTTAATAAAGGAATTATTTATACAAGGGTGGGCAGAGTGAAGGCAAACCGACAAGGCAGAGTAAAGGACCGTGGGGATGAAGAGTGGGAAGGTGTTCCCACCTCTGCATCTGCAGATGCCTTGGAAGGGCAGGGCTATGGGTGTACTATGGAGAAAATAGTTCTGTCTGTAGGAGAGGACTGTCCAACAGTGTGTCCCTTGGTGGAGGGACTCGAGATGTTTGTGATGTCCTGGGAGAGTGGAAAACAGGGAACCCCGACCTCCCTCTGTCTTTCTCGGGTCTGTGAAGGGTGTGCAGGTGATGGTGACATACTCTGCATGTGACTAGTGCAGTCACATATTTCAATGCACATTTTACAGTTGTGGAAGTAGACTCAGAGAGTCTTAATAACTTGCCCAAGGTCATAGAGCTAGGAAGTGAAAGAATTGAGATTTCATTGTGGGTTCAGGTCAGTGGTTCTTCACACTGGCTGAACGTAAGTATCACCTGGTATATATCACTTCAGTATTTTAAGAAAATACTGAAGTCTGAGCCCCATGCTCCGAGATCCTGATGTAATTGGTCTGGCTTGGGGCCCAGGCAGTGTATTAAAAGCTCCCCAGATGATTCTAATGTGCAGCAGGGGTTGAAAACCATGGTTTGGTTGAACGCCAATATCTGTGCTGTATTTACTGTAATATGAGCGGCTATGGGCGTAGGGCTAGTGACAGAGAAGTCACTGAACTGAGGAAACCCACTGTCTTATGCTAAGAATACCACCATAATATGGTGAAACCAGGGAGTGCCCTGAGATGCTGGAGGCAGTTTGGAGGAGTGAGGGGAGACTCCTCAGAGGAGCTAAAGCTTGTACTGAGCTGGGTGGCGGTGACAGTAACAATACTTACTTAGTGTGGTTTTCATAGGCAAGCCATTACTCCAAGTACTTATTAGTAGTAGCTAATTTTATTCTTATCACTACCCTATGAATAGGTGCTATATTGTCAATAATTTATTTATGATCTATTAGTTTAATTAACATTTTATTAATGTTTTGTCCATCTTACAGATAAGGGTGCTAAAACAGAGGTTAAGTGTTATATTAGTCTGTTCTCACACTGCTAATAAAGACATACCTGAGGCCTGTAATCCCAGCACTTTGGGAGGCTGAGACGGGCGGATCACCAGGTCAGGAGATCGAGACCATCCTGGCTAACACGGTGAAACCCCCTCTCTACTAAAAAATACAAAAAACTAGCCAGGCGAGGTGGCGGGTGCCTGTAGTCCCAACTACTCGGGAGGCTGAGGCGGGAGAATGGTGGGAACCCGGGAGGCGGAGCTTGCAGAGAGCTGAGATCCTGCCACTGCACTCCAGCCTGGGCGGCAGAGAGAGACTCCGTCTCAATAAAAACAAAACAAAACAAAACAAAACAAAACACATACCTGAGATGGGGTAATTTTATAAAGAAAAGAGGTTTAATTGATTTACAGTTCCACATGGCTGGGGAGGCCTCACAATCATGGCGGAAGGCAAAGGAGGAGCAAAGTCATGTCTTGCGTGGCGTCAGGTAAGAGCGAGAGCATGTGCAGGGGGAACTCCCTTTTATAAAACCGTCAGATCTCATGAGACCTGTTCACTATCATGAGAACAGCATGGAAACGACCTGCCCCAGTAATTCAATTGCCTCCCATCGCGTTTCTCCCACAACACGTGGGAAATATGGGAGCTACAATTCAAGATGAGATTTGGGTGGGGACAGAGCCAACCCGTGTCAAGTGTCTTGCTTGAGGTCACACACAGATATAGGTGGGTTTAAATCCAAGCATTTTGACTTGAGAGCCCATCTGTGTTAACACTATTAACATAGGTGAGGCTGGGGGTCGGGGAGGAGAGGAAAGATGGAGGGTAGAGAACGTGGTGTTCTAGGCAGAACCTAAAGCAGGTGAAAGACGGAAGCAGTCAGACATAGAGAGCATTTAGTGGATCGTTGCTGGAGCTTGGGGTGAGTGGTGGGG
>NW_012109574.1:390654-465872 GCF_000951045.1 Mandrillus leucophaeus
AAAAAAAATAAATAAAGAAAAAAAATTCTGTGAAAAGTAGAAAGAGATCCTCTCTCATGTTGAGAGAGTGGGTGAGGCAACTCACAGTGCAGTGGGTTTAACTGACTTAGAGAAAGGAAGAAAAGTGAAATTTCTCATATTTGAGTACTGAAGAATAAAAGTCTCATTTTGCCACTGAAAAGGAGATGTGTATTAGTCCATTTTCACACTGGTATAAAGAACTTCCCCAAAGTGGGTAATTTATAAAGGAAAGAGGTTTAACTGACTCACAGTTCTGCATGGCTGGGGAGGTCTCCAGAAACTTACAATCATGGTGGAAGGCAAAGAGGAAGCAAGACACCTTCTTCACAAGGTGGCAGGAAGGAGACATGCCGAGTGATGGGGGAGGAGACCCTTATAAAGCCATCAGATCTCGTGAGAACTCACTATCATGAGAACAGCCTGCGGGAAACCACCCCCATGATTCAATTACCTTCATCTGGTCTCTCCTTCAACATGTGGGGATTATGGAGATTATAATTCAAGATGAGATTTTGGGTGGAGACATGGCCGAATTATATCAGGAAGGAAACATTTTTTTAAAAAATAGAGATGCGGTCTCACTGTGTTGCCCAGGCTGGCCTCAAACTCCTGGGTTCAAGCAATCCTCCTGCCTTGGCTTCCCAAAGTGCTGGGATTACAGGTGTGAGCCACTGCACCCATTTTTTTTTTTTTTTCCAGAGTCCGGAGGAAAGGATTTGAGGGTAGGATTGATGCAATGAATCTTCCAGTGGAGGACAGACTTGGAGGTTCAAATCTCAGCACAAAGAAATTTAGGATCTGGCAGCAATGTGGTTGAGGTAAGGGAAAAGGAATATGAAGTCAGATTGACGACATCAATATCAATTGAAACTGTGTAGGTAAATTCTAAGTTTTGCAAAAATCCTCATCAGGAGGAAGAAAATGGCAACAATCCATCCCTGCCTTGCTTCCTCTACATTACCTTCCCCTTAAGTATCAGCGGATTATACCTGACAATTGCTTGGTGGTAAACATGTAATTACATTTGTTTATTTATTCGTAGTCTTCACAGCCAATGAGACTGGTTTCGATCTAGGCCTCCTAGCTTAATGAAATCAATGAATTGAAAGCTTAAATCTGTACTTTGGTTTAAACTTCTTCTTTCTCAGCTCACAGGGTATCTCAGTCCTTGGACCTCGCCTCAGGGATAGAGAGGTTTTTTTCTTTTAAATGAATTGATTGGATGTAGGTTTAAGGACTGTGTGAACAGACCTTTTCACATAAAATAATAAAAGTGATATTGACCCTGGCTCTGAGACTGGAGCCTTGTGGCTTTGCTGAAGAGTATTAAGACGAGCAGACTGCAAAGGCCTGAGGCCGCAGAAACTACTTAAGAATTATAAGTGGCCTATTTTACCCACAAAAACAACCAGGGAAACATTTTAATCTTCTTCTTGAGTCCAAAATAGAGATCTGATTTTATCTCCTCAAGGCAGAATAATTTCATATGGCCATAAATAAGCAAAAGGGCTTTCCTTTTGCTCCAACTAATTGTTGTAGAATAGCTGAGCTTTTTCCTACATGGATAGAAAGGTAGAAAGAACAGTATAAAAAGCACCAGTTTCTTACCACCTGGAATTAATGTAGGATATTTTTGTCACATGTATCTTTTTATTTTTATAATGAAAGGAAGTATTATGGAGAAAACTTAAGTCAGGGTTCCCCGACCCCTAGGCCACAAACCGGTACCTGTTAGGAATGGGGGCCACACAGCAGGAGGTGAGTGGCAGGCGAGTGAGCTTTATTACCGCCTGAGCTCCACCTCCTGTCAGATCAGCGGTGGCATTAGATTCTCATAGGAGTGCAAAGCCTATTGTGAACTGTGTGTGTGAGGGATCTAGGTTGCGCACTCCTTATGAGAATCTAATGCCTGATGAGCTGAAGTGGAACAATTTCATTCCCAAACCATTCCCCCCATCCATGGAAAAATTGTCTTCCGTGTAACTGGTCTCTGGTGCCAAAAAGATTAGGGACCCCTGCCTTAAGCGACATTTGACCTTGTGTCTCATTCATCTCAGTCATGTTCCCACCACCACCACCACCACCATGAGTTTTGTAGGTATCCTTTCAATTAATTCTATAATTTCTTTTCATATGCATCTATATAAGTTGTGAGTATTCTTTTTTTCTTTTCTTTCTTTCTTTCTTTCTTTCTTTTTTTTTTTTTTTTGAGATAGAATCTCACTCTGTTGCACAGGTTGGAGTGAAGTGGCACAATCTCAGCTCACTGCAGCCTCTGCCTCCCGGGTTCAGGAGATTCTCCTGCCTCAGCCTCCCGAGCATCTGGGACTACAGGCGCCTGCCACCATGTCTGGCTGAGTTTTGTAGAGACAGGGTTTCACCATGTTGGCCAGGCTGGTCTCGAACTCCTGACCTCAGGTAATCCACCTGCCTCGGCCTCCCAAAGTGCTGGGATTACAGGCGTGAACCACTACGCCCAGCCCAGGCTGTGAGTATTCTTAATCCGAAAATCTGAAATCCAAAGTGCTGCAAAGTCCAAAACTTTTCAAGTGCTGACATGACACTTTAACAAGCATTTCAGGTTTTGAATTTTGGGGTTAAAGATGCCTAATAGTTAAGTATAATATTCCAGAATTCTAAATATTCAAAAACCTGAAAAAGTCTGAAATTCTAAACACTTCTGGTCCCAAGTGTAAGGAATGCTCAACCGGTATGTATGTATGTAAGTGTGTGTGTGTGTGTGTGTGTGTGTGTGTGTATTTATATAAATATAAATATGCACAACCAGTAGGTAATATTGTTTTGTGAGTGGATTGTTGCTTTCAGTGTACATAGTGTCATGCAAGACATATTCATCTACATGTTGATTTTTCCACTCGACATTGTTTTTCAAACATAGTGTGTTCATACAAACAGATTTAGTTCATTGCTTTTAACAGCTTTATAGTCAACGTACCATATTTTATTCAGTTTCCATCTTTAACAGCCTCATTATTATCAACAATACTGCAATAAACATCCTTATATATGTTTTCTTGTGCAAATGCATGGTGGCTTCTGTATGTTATATACTGGAAATGGAATGGCTAGGCTATAGTACATGGACATTTTCCATTTTTTTAAGCACCTATTGATATGATCTGGCTCTGTGTCCCCTCCCAAATCTCATCTTGAATTGTAATTCAAATAGTAATTCCCACATATTGGGGGAGGGACCTCGTGGGAGGTGATTGAATCATAGAGGCAGTTCCGTCATGCTGTTCTCATGATGGTGAGTGAGTTCTCACGAAATGTGATGGTTTTGTGAGGGGCTTCTCCCCTCTTCTCTCTGCACTTCTCTCATTCTTCTCCTTCCTGCTGCCATGTGAAGAAGAACATGTTTGCTTCCCCTTCTGCCATGATTGTAAGTTTCCTGAGGCCTCCCCAGCCATGCTGAACTGTGAGTCAATTAAACCTCTTTCCTTTATAAATTACCTAGTCTTGGGTATATCTTTATTAGTACCATGAGAACGGACTAATATACCCACCAATGTTTCTATCCCAATTTACTCTTCTTCCAGAGGTATCCTAGACTGTCAGTGACCCATTTCCCTCCATACACATAATCTGGAATCATCTAAACCCAGACTGTCTACAGTCTTCCCATCAAGTTCATAATAAAACACGAACTTGTACACTGGTCGACAGGCTCTACAGCCAGGCCCTTTTCCTCACTCCAACTTTAGCCTCACCTCTAAATGCTCATGCTGTTCCAGCTATGCTGATTTTCTTTCTTTCTCTCTTTCTCTCTCTTTCCTTCTTCCTTCCTTCCTTCCTTCCTTCCTTCCTTCCTTCCTTCCTTCCTTCCTTTCTTTCTCTTTTCTTTCTCTTTCTTTCTTTCTTTCTTTCTTTCTTTCTTTCTTTCTTTCTTTCTTTCTTTCTTTCTTTCTTTCTTTCTTTTTCTTTCTTTCTCTTTCTCTCTTTCTCTCTCTCCTTCCTTCCTTCCTTTCCTTTCTTTCTTCTTTCTTTTCTTCTTCTTCTTCTTTTTTTTTTTTTTTGACAGGGTCTCTCTTGCTCTGTCACCCAGGCTGGAGTACATTGGCATGACTATGGCTCACTGCAGCCTCCACTTCCTGATTACGGCACACTGCAGCCTCCACCTCACTGCAGCCTCCACCATCCTCCCACTTCAGCCTCCTGAATAGCTGAGAGTACAGACACCATGCCTGGCTAATTTTTTTGTATTTTTAATAGAGACAGTGTTTTGCCATGTTTCCAAGGCTGTTTTTGAACTCCTGGACTCTAGCAATCCTCCTGCCTCAGTCTCTCAATATGCTGGGATTGCATGTGTGAGCCACCACGGCCAGCCTGAGCTGGTTTTCTTGATGTTTCTTGACATCTCAAGTTTGTTCTGACATCAGAGTTTTTGCACTTGCTCTTTCTTTAGACTGGAATACTCTGGTCAGATTTTTCTCATGTCTTGCTCCATTGTTTCAGGTATTCTCTAAAACAGTTTCCTAGTAGGGCTCTTTTCTTGGACCACCCTACCTAAGACACCTACCTCTCCTTCCAGAGCGATTCTACCATTCAGCATCCTCCTTACTGCATTTTATTTTTTATTTATAGCACTTCTCACTATCTGACATTATATTATATATTTATTTTTTTGTTTATTGTCCCCTTCACTAAAACATGACCCCTGTGAAGGCAGACACCTTGCCTCTTTTGTTCATTGCTGTGTTTACTACCCTGCCTCTTTTCTGGTAGAGCCAGGATAGTAAAGTGCTTAATAAATGTTGAATGAATAAACACAATTCTGGAAAAGCAGGGATGGAGGGGTCACTTGTAGGTATTAGAGGGATGGTAAACATCTTTTATGCATTCACACCTCCAGCTTCGTACCTTTGTTTTGGAATATGCTTTTCCACGTGATGGAAGTCGGCAATATTCAGAAAGAACTGGAGAAGATATTGAAATACTGGAAACCCAAATCTGCATGAACATTTCTTAAAAGTCAAGTTTAAATCAGAACACTGTCTGCCCAGGATGGTGCAGTGGATTCTATGTGTCCTTAAACTATACAAACTTTGTGCGTCACACTGGTCTCTGTTTTTAAGTTATGCACAAAAGTTGACCAATGACAAGAAGGCCATGGAAGATGCATTAGTTACCAATTGCTCTGTAATAAATCACCCCACAGTGTAGTAGTTTAAGTGGCATACATTTATTATCTCATAGCTTCTGCAATTCAGGAATCTGGAAGGTTTAGCCAGGTACTCAGCTTCTGGATTTATTACAGACTTTAAGCAAGGTGTTGGCCAGGGCTGTAGCTATCTCAGGGCTTGACTGAGGAAGCACACACTTTTAAGCTCACTCATGTGGCTGTTGGCAGCATCAGTTTCTTGTGGGCTGTTGGCTAGAGACATCAGTTCATGCTGGCTGTTGGTCAGCAGCCACCCCCAGTTCTTTGACACATGGGCCTCTCCAGCACAGCAACTTGCTTCATTGAAACAAGCCAACCAAGAAAGCAGTCAAGAGGCTGCATTCAAAACAGTAGTCATAGGCATTTAGAATCCCATCTCAGAAATAAATTCCATATCTTTTTCCATCTTCTTTTTATTAAAAGCTAGTTCTAGCTCCCACACAAAAGGAGCAGATTCCACAAGGGAGTGAATGCCAGGAGGTGGGGATCACTGGGAGTCATTTTAGAAGCTGTTTGCCACAGAACGAAAGCAAGAGATGGGCATATATGGGCTGGGGAGGGGAGCTGTTGTTTGGTGACAGAGAATTTGTTCTACTTTAAATTTAGTTTACAAGTTTGAAATGTTATTTCTTACCACTTGGATGAAACCGAATGGCAATTTAAAAGTATAGATATTGTGTTAAAGCACAGAGAATGTATACTGTGTTAAAGCAAAGAGAAATTATTCTGACACTTGTTAAAAATAGCAAGGAAGACTTTATTCACAACTATTGCAGCATGGGAGAGAGCATGAACTCAATTCCAAATACAGCAGGGACAAGTGAGGATTTATTGTCAATGGGCAAGGTGAGGCCAAGGGTGGAAAATGACTAAGAGAATTGTTAGGTATCAAGGGAACAAGAGAGAGGAACTGATTCGTTTCGAGGGTGAGGGAAGAGGAGTTCGATTGGATATCAGGATGAGGATAGTCTTGATAAAATGACTTAGCAGGATTCTTTGCTAAAACTGGGCTCAGTAGGCCAAGGCCTAGTTGAGAAGAGAGCTGATAAATGACTAAAGTTTGTTTAAGGGAAAGTCTTTCGCAGTTATCTTCTGTTAACATCTATATGTCTCTGGGACCCCTTTCACTCAGTAGCAAACACCAATCAAACACCAATCTGTTGGCATTGCACACATAAGGGTGGGGCCCTAATTCCATAGCACCAGTGTCCTCATTAGGAGGAGGAAGAGATACCAGTGCTTGCTCTCTTTCTGCAAATACAGAAGAAAGGCCATGAGAGGACACAGGAGGAAGACGGCTGTCCACAAGTCAGGGAGAGAACCCTCACTAGGAACCTAACTCGTCGGCACTTAGATCTTGGACTCTCAGCCTCTAGAAATGCAAGCAATAAATGTCTGTTGTTTGTACCTGGCCTGTAGTATTCTGTTATGGCAACCCAGCTGACTAAGACACCCACTATTCTGCAGTCCATGTCATTCCCCTCCCCGCTGGCAACTTCTTAAGACAGTTTTGGTGTTTTTTTCTGGCATATATCTTGTTCTAGATCTCTCAATAGTATCCTTTGACTTATTAATTTTAGACATTACCTATTAATTTCCTATTATGGCAGAGAAGTATTTACTTTTGTCATACTGCTTCTTCTTTCCCATCCTCCCACTGGGGTAACGTTACAATTTTGGTTAAATCCGTATGTAGAATTTATGTAATTTTCTGAATTATTGGAAAAGCTACTGGACAACACCATTTGACCTGAGTCCGTGCAGGGCTTCCTCTGTGGGGGCAAGTTGCCTGAAATGTGGAAGGGGAAAACAATTGCATCTTGAAATCAGAATATGGATAGAGTGAGTGGAAGTGGCTGAATCAATAATGTTCCTTCCTTTTCCCAAATTCATCCATCACATACGGTGCTCCCATCCATCATCCATACCCTACAGAATAGGAGCTACTCAGTCTCAAAAAAAAAAAAAAAAAAAAAAAAAAAGAGACCCAGCATGGTGGCTCATGCCTATAATCCCAGCACTTTGGGAGGTTAAGGTGGGTGGATCATTTGAGGTCAGGTGTTCGAGACTAGCCTGGCCAACATGGTGAAACCCCATCTCTACTAAAAATACAAAAATTAGCCAGGTGTGGTGGTGTGCGCCTGTAATCCCAGGTACTCAGGAGGCTGAGGCATGAGAATCACTTGAACCCGGGAGGCAGAAATTGCAGTGAGTTGAGATTGTGCCACTGCACTCCAGCCTGGTCAATAGAGGGAGACGCAGTCTCAAAAAAAAAAAAAAAAAAAAACAAAAAACCCAAAACCAAAAACCAAACAAAAAAACCAAAACAAACCAACCAACCAACCAACCAACCAAAAACAGAATAGTAGCTAAGGAAGCCAAAAGGGACCAGAAGAATTCTTCCTACATTTTTGCCTCCAGGGTAATGGAAAGGAAATTCCTTCTCTTAAAGGAAAGCTGAGGCGAGAATGACACTCCCTCCTACACAGTCCAAATGACTTGATTTTTGTGAGCCTGTAGCCATGTTTGAGGCTCAGCTGTTCTCTAGGGCTGGAGGCTTCCCTGTGCATGTGGGCCAGCACAAACATCCACTGGGAGTTGAGTGTGGTAAGTAGGTATCAAAGAATGAGCAGCTTAGGAAGTTCAAAGTGAAGTGTGAGGCAGGTCAGATTCCATAATTGCTTGCCCTTTGAATTGGACTCCACCATTAATCTGCCATGTTCAGTGTCCTGCTAAACAATAGACTTTTTAAATGATGCACACACAGCCTTAAATTTGCTGAGCTATTCTCATAGTCAGCCGAGCTCATTTCAAAGCATTCAGACTGTACCACAATTAGCTGCTGACACTATCCTAAAATAATATAAAGCCTGGCCAGTAATTATACACTAGGAGAAACTATGTATAGAAAAGCTGATTAACTTGTGGGGTGGTGCAATTTTCTGAGCTGTGAACATTTCAAACAGAACGGTAGCAGTCATGTTGGTAGGGATGAATATCCAACTGCAAATCCTTAGCTAAATATTTAACAACATCTTGCTCAAAAGTATCAACCAAGTCTTCAGGTTGATACTTGGAGTCTTCTCTTTGTGGGTCAAGGGATTGAAAGGGCCAGGTCTTTCTCGAGTTTACCTGCAGGTGGCACTGCAGGGATAACCTCCACTAATCCAGCCGATATGTGAAGGTGACCACAGCCATCACACGACTGTTGTCATGGTCTTCGTCATCACTGACATCTTCACAGTCATCGTTAGCGTTGTTCTCTTGTGAACTAATGGCATGTGCTGCAGTTCTAGATTTCAGCTGTCTCCATTCCATACCCATCTCACATGTGTACGCATTCGGCATTGGGATTCTCACCTTTGCTCCTGATTCTTTGCTCCTGTGATGTCCCTTGGCTGGGATGGCCAGCAGTGCTGCTCCCTGCCTTGTTCTGAGGGGGTGTCCTGTATGAGTCACTGATGTTTCTCTCAAGTTCCTGAGACAGCTCAGGGAGGGCTTCTGTCAAACAGACAAGTTTTGCCTGAAGAAGCTGTGCCCTGTTTCCCTGTCACTTTCCTACCTTACTAAGGTGTTGCTTCTTTCTTCTAAAGTCAGTGTCTAAGGTAAGTCTTAAGCGGATCTCTCCTGGGCTTCCTTTTGTTTATAGCCAATGCGTCACCCAGCTCTACAGGGCAGAAGGTAGCTCTTGACCCCTTTGCTCACTTCCTGACTTCAGTTACTGGTCTCTCCTTTGTACAGAGAGTGTTCGCCTCTCCTCTTTCTCTTAAACTTTTATTTTAGGTTCAGAGAATACATGTGCAGGTTTGTTTTATCAGTAAATCATGTGTCGCTGAAATTTGGTGTACAAATGATCCCATCACCCAGGTAGTAAGTATAGTACCCGATAGGTCCTTTTTCAACCCTTTCTTCCTTCCTCCTTTCCCCCTCTAGTAGTCTCCAGTGTCTGTTGTTTCCAGCTTTATGTCCATGTGGACCCAATGTTTAGCTTCCACTTATAAGTGAGAACATGGCAGTTTTTGTTTTTCTGTTCCTATGTTAATTTGCTTAGGATAATGGCTTTCAACTCCATCTATGTTGCTGCAAAGGACATGTCTTCATTCTTTTTTATGGCTGTGGAGTATTACATGGTGTATGTGTACCATATTTTATTTAACCCACCATTGATGGCACCTAGGTTGATTTTACGTCTTTGCTATTGTGAATGTTGCTATGAGGAACATACCAGTGCATATATCTTTTTGTAGAATAATTTATTTTCTTTTAGATACATACCCAGTGATACGATATCTGGGCCAAATAGTAATTCTATTTTTAGTTCTTTGAGAAATCTCCAAACTGCTTTCCACGCTGGCTGAACTAATTTATATTCCTGCCAACAGTGTGTAAGTGTACCTTTTTCTCAGAAACCTCACCAACATCTGTTAATTTTTGTCTTTTTAGTAATAGCCATTCTGACTAGTATGACGTGGTATCTCATTGTGATTTTGATTTGCATTTCTCTAATGATTAGAGATACTGAGCATTTTTTTTCATATGTTTGTTGGCCACATGTAGGTCTTCTTTTGGGAAATGTTTGTTCATATCCTTTGTCCCCTTTTCCTAATGGGGTTATTTGTTTTTTGCTTGTTGAATTGTTTGAGTTCCTTATAGATGATGGATATTACACCTTTGTCAGATGCATAGTTTGCAAATAGTTTCTGTCATTCTGTAGGCTGTCTGTTTACTCTGTTGATAGTTTACTTTGCTGTGCAGAAGCTCTTTAGTTAAATTATGTCCCACTCGTCAATTTTTGTTTTTGGTTGCAATTGCTTTTGGGGACTTAGTTATAAACTCTTTACCAAGGCCAATGTCTGGAATGGTAGTTTCTAGGCTTGCTCCTAGGATTTTTACAGTTTTAGTCTCTAGATTTTTATAGATGGTCTGTAACCATCTAGTCTTCACTGAAGTTGACAATAAGAAGCAGTGGGGAAAAGACTCCCTGTTCAATAAATGGCATTAGGATAACTGGCTAGCCATATGCAGAAGAATGAAACTGGGCCCTTACCTTTCACCCTACACAAAAATTAACTCAAGAAGGATTAAAAACTTACCACTCTCTTAACATCACTCATGAGCTCCTAGAATTCAGGGGCTTTGGTTTATTTATTGTTATATCCCCAAAGGTGGTAAACAGTCAAAAAAGTAAAGAACAAAAGCAAAAGTCCCCATAATATATTTTCTTAAAGGCAGAGATGTGGAAAGGAAGATAAAGTTTTGGTGCACCTTTTATTAAAAATTTTGCTTTGGAGATATTTCCAGCTTATGGGGGAAGACGGAAGAAGCTACAAGAAAGCCTATTCTTTGGTTCTTTGAGGACAGAGCGTTGGATTCCCGCCCCCCTCCATACAGGAATGTTGGATACTACCTTGCAGCAATTACCACCTTTTTCCTTGTTGGTAGAACTTTGAATCTGTGGCTCGTTCACAGTCCCAGGAGGTAAATCATGATTGACTTAAGTGACAACCTCATTCACATTCCTAGGGAATGGTTTGAGGCTGAGTTCCGGCTCATGGGATCTGAGGGTGTCTTATTTGAAGATGTGGGGAAAGATTTTCCTCACTAAAACAAAGAAAACCCTAGGGTGAAATGTTGCTCTTCTTGACTAGAGGTTGTTGAGTTAGTATGTGAGACCTGGAACATCTGCAGTCATCTTGCAGCCAAGGGGAGATTTGCTCTCATGCTACCGTGACGGAGAAAGCCCCTGGCTCTTGAGAACATAGTGGGATCATGGATTGACCTAGGCTTGAACCTTTCTTCTGGACTTATTATAGAATAATCTTTTATTTTAACTTCTATTAGTTGGGTCTACTCTTCTTATAGTCAGAAGCACCACAATTGATGCACCTACAATCTTTTTGTAACATTTTTATCAGTCATTTCCCCATTATTAGCTGAGGTCCTCCCTAAACTGTGAGGAGGTGGAGGGGTTGGTTCAGTGGAAGGAGAATGAGGGATGAGACCTATAGAATGTGTTAAATAGCTTCCCTTTGCCCTTCCAGATCCATTTTCCACTGTTTTGTATTCTGCTGTAAGCTCCAAAATAGGAGCAGGGATAACCTATATGGACGGTCTCTGTTTTCTCATGTTATTGAGAAAGACAATAAACAACACCTTTTTGAGCTTCCAAATTATATGTTAACATGATTCTCTCCAAAGGCTTCTCATCAAACATCATTTGACCTGTAGTCTTCTTTTCAATTTTTCCCAAGACCGACTCCCAAGAAAATATTTCCCAAGAAAATATATCAGTCAGAGGGTCCCAATGAGGAACAGGTGACTTGCTCAAATGTGGATAATTTGAAGAAAGTTTGTGCAGGGTGGTGGACCTCAAGCAGATTGAAATCCAATATCAGTTAGAAGCCTAATTCTTTCCAGTGTTGTGGGATCAAATATCACCCATATTCCTCTCAGCTAAATTCTTCCCTTTCTTCTAGAAGGATTTTAAGTTACACCTTTTCTGGAAAGTTTCCCCATCCTTCTGCATTAATCTGTTCTTACAACGCTGTAGAGAACTACCAGAGACTGGGGAATTTATGAAGAAAAGAGATTTAATTAACTCACCGTTCTGCAGGCTTAACAGGAAGCATGACTGGGAGGCCTCCAGAAACTTACAATCATGGTGGAAGGCAAAGGGGAAGCAAGCACGTCTAACCATGGGAGAGCAGGAGAGAGGGAAATGCCACACACTCTTCAACCATCAGATCTTGTGAGAACTCTCTCACTATCACAAGAACAGCAAGGGGGAAATCTGCCCCCATGATCCCATCCCCTCCCACCAGGTCCCTCCCTCAACATTGGGAATTACAATTCAACATGAGATTTGGGTGGGGACACAGAGCCAAACCGTATCACCTTCACTCACCAAAACTTACTGAGATTTTGGCTTATAGTTGGACTCTACATTGATATTCATGCTCAACATATTGGAATTCCTTGGGAACAGAGAACACATACCTATGAAAGCTGTCATTAAACTGGGTAATAACACCAATATAATTGAATGCTTTATTAAGATACATTTAAATTTTGGTAAAATATACATAATTTACCATTTTAACCATTTTAAGTGTACTAGCTCTGTAGCATTACTTACATTCAGATTGTCATGCAACCATCATCACCATCCATCTCCAGAACTTTTTCTTCATCTGAAACTGAAACTCTATACCCATTAAAAAATAATTTTAAACACCTATTTAGTAGCATGCTATTTAGAAAAATGAATGGACTTTGTTTTGAGACAGGGTCTTTCTCTGTTGTCCAGGCTGGAGTGCAGTGACATGACCATGGCTCATTGCAGCCTTGACCTCCTAGGTTCAAATGATTCTCCCATCTCATTCCCCCAAGTCACTGGAACTACACATGCGTGCCACCACACTTGGTCTTTTGTGTTTTTTGTGGAGACAGGGTTTTGCCATATTGCCCAGGCTGTAGACTTTGTTTTTTAGAGTATGTTTAGGTTTACAGAAAATTTGAGCCCATAGTACAGAGTTCCCATCTCCCCATTATTAACATCTTACATTTGTAGGGTACATTAGTTACAATTAATTAACTGATATTGGTAAATTATTATTAATCGAAGCCCATACTTTATTCAGGTACCTTTAGTCTTTATCTAATTATCTTTTTATCTTTCAAGATCACATCCAGGACACCACATTACGTTTATTTGTCATGTTTCCTTGGGTGCTCTTCATTGTAACAGTTTTTCAGACTTTTTTTTTTTATGACCTTGACAGTTGTGAGAATTATTGGTCGGTTACTTTGTAGAACGTCCATCAACTGGGATTTGTTTGATATTTTCTTTTTTGTTATTTTATTTAATTTTTGTTTTTAAATATTTTGTTTCATCCCCTGCCCACACATTGATGTCTGATATTTTCATGATTAGACTGAGGTTATGGGTTATTGGGAGGAAGGCCACAGATGTTAAGTACCATTGTGATCATATCACATCAAGGGTACATACTGTAAACGTGATTTATTACTGTTGATTTTGACTTTGACCACCTGGCTGTAGTGCTGTTTGTGAGGTTTCTCCACTATCAAGTTGCTCCCCTCCCTTCCACATTGTACTCTTTGAAAGGAGGTCACTGTGCACAGCTCATACTTAAGGAGGAGAAAATTATGGAGTTAATTTTTAAATGATTGTGGGAGACATTTTCTGAAGCATCTGCCCAGCTCACATGACCTCCCACTCCCTAGGAACTGCCCTCTCTCAAATACATAAGGATACCCTCCTGATTCCCCTCTTAAGCAGCCAGAATTGTTCTGTGAAATCCTTTTCTCTTGATCACAATGATTGGAGAACATAGGGTCAACAGGATTCTTTCTTCAGGTGCTGGAAATGTTAGGGTAAGTCAGGCTTTCTGTGTGCCCAAGTTCAAGACAAAGCTACTAAATTAATGACTACTTAATAATATCATTTGATTGATTGACTAATAATTATACAAGCCTAGTTAAAATACTGCCAACATTGTTGATTATCTACCTATCATCCAGTTTTCCTTCCCACCTTTACCACATAAACCCAATTTTATGTTTAATGCAACTCAGTCTCTACTCTCTACTTATGCAACTCACATGCTCGAAGGACAGATCCCCACCCCTAGCTCCAGGAGTGGGCCCAATTGCTCCAAGAGTAATCCTCTTTTTCTTGCCTGTCATAAGTTCAGGAATAGACATGTGATCCAATTAAGGACAATGAGATGTGCAGACAGTTTGCTAGAGCCTCTCGAGGTAGTTCTTTGCTCTTTTGCTGTTGCTTTGAAGTGACCTATCTCTTCTGGATGTTGTCACATATTAAGACTGGAACCATTGCACACAGCTTCCCACCAGCCCAAGGAGTCAGCTGGCACACAAAGGAGGAAAACCTAAAAAATGTCAGGGAGATGGAGCAAGAACAATCCCGTGCCCAACCTATCTCTAGACCTGGGCCACTCAAAATGTAGGGTGTCTGGGAACTGTTTGTTACCATTCTACGATGACATAGACACAGAAATTGAGAGATGTGCTTAGGAATTTTTGTAGGGATTTGATATTGCAATCGCCTCCAAGTGTGTGGTCAGTGCACTTATCTAGCCGAATAGGCTCTAGACTAGTTTGGGTGTTGTCCAACAAAGGGGTGAGTTATAAGTTGTGCAAACTGTGTACAAATCTTGTGCTTTATAACCATGTAGCAATCTGCACTGAATTGAAAAATAAAATCAATGCAAGAACAACTGTCCACAGATATGTTGAGAAACACTGCTATAGACTTCAATAATTATGTGTCAATTAATTTCCCCATCATTTAAGACAATATGGATTTTCTTTTCTCCAATTCACAGCCCAAAGTATCTTATGTTATACTGTAGTGAATCTAGTAAAAAGACAACAGACCACATAGACATTTATGGTAGTGTATACGTGTAATTAAATAAATGTCTATATATGTGTGTGCATGTTTTTACCTAGCTCTGTACTGGGTAACCATTTCTCAATGTTAGTGATTGTAAAAATTTGAAAAAGAGAAGTTATTTTGGTATCTATTGCCAGCTGCTGGCACTTCCCAGTTCTAGTTCTTTGATTTGAATATGATGCCATGATGTAACACATGGGAGAGATACTAGAAGAACCAAAGTTCCATTTGTATCTCTAGGGAGAACTCATAAGAGTAAGGAGAGTTGACTATATGTAATTTTCCAATTATATTTTTAAATTTGTACTTCACAACTTTCCTAGTTTTGACAGAATGTCAATGTAATTTTTTTTTTTTTTTTTTTTTTTGAACAGAGTTTTGCTCTTATTGCCCAGGCTGGAGTTCAGTGATGCAATCTCAACTCACTGCAACCTCTGCCTCCCAGATTCAAGAGATTCTCCTGCCTCAGCCTCCTGAATAGTTGGGATTACAGGTGCCCGCCACTACGCACGGCTAATTTTTGTATTTTTAGTAGAGATGGGGTTTCACCATGTTGGCCAGGCTGGTCTCAAACTCCTCACCTCAGGTGATCTGCTTGTCTTAGCCTCCCAAAGTGCTAGGATTAGAGTCGTGAGCCACCGTGCGCCGCCCAATGTAATTTTTATATGTTTTGGGAGTCATAACTTTTAAGGGATTATCAGAATTCTAATTTGTAAAAGCATTATTTATAAGCTACAAAAATAACACTTTGCAATTCTTATTTTTTCCTAGGGATGCAAACTAAGAAAGGGCTATAATGAAATTATGATTGTGTGCAAACAAATAGAATAGATGCATTTGTTAATGGAGGTAAAACATTTTTGTGACCATTCTTTTTTGATATTATTTTGATCCCAATGGAATGTTTTTAGAGTCTCAGATTATTTTTCACGTGAGGAATGACTATTTTCATTTACCATCCCAAAGATAGTCTTTAAGCTAGTGATCTGGGAAAGATTGCTGTGTGAAATTCAAAAGTTTATTCTTGCAACAATGATGAAATGGGCACATCTTTTTAGCCCTGATGGAATGAAGCCACATGACAATTAATTTATAGTATGCATTGCCTCAGCCATTAAGAGCTTTGGAAGGACTCCTGGTGTTGAAGGATGAGGCAGATGGGGTGTTCTAGAGAACTAGAGAGTTTATTTTGGCTTCAAAGCTGGTTACTATTATAAGAGATAGAAAACTGGGCAATAGCAAGCTGCAGCAGAAGGGACGGCCTCAACAGATGAGCCTGATGTATTATTTTAAGAACTTTCTTCCAAAGCCAAGTCATAACACCTCATTGCTTTGTATGAAATACAAAACACATTTTCTTTATAGGACTTGCTTTCCTTGAAAATAATAAAGATCAATTGCATGAATAGGAATTTTATTTTAATATAAAAATGTGGAACTCTTAATTAATTTACACAATAAAATATATTGTTATTTTTGTTGGTGTAACAGCCTTGTTGGTATAGCTGTTATCGTTATATAAGTGGCAGTCTGTAACTGGTCCCCCGGTTCCATCAAAAAAATCTGGTTGTGGCCAGGCATGGTGGCTCATGCCTATAATCCCAGCACTTTGGGAGGCCGAGGTGGTCTGATTACTTGAGGTCAGGAGTTCGAGACCTGCCTGGCCAGCGTGGTGTAACCCTGTCTCTACTAAAAATGCAAAAATTAGCCAGACATGGTGGTACACACCTGTAATCCCAGCTATTTGGGAGGCTGAGGAATGACAATTACTTGAACCTAGGAGGTGGAGGTTGTAGTGAGCTGAGATCAAGCCACTGCACTCCAGCCTCGCTGACAGAGTGAGATTCTGTCTCAAAAAAAAAAAAATTGGTTGTATGCTTGAGACAGTAATGTTCACTAAATATTCCATGGGCTCCCCTAGTTCTTCATCTCACTCATGGTTGAACTGGGGCCATGTATCTAGATCAGGCTGATGGCTGTGAGAAAAAGGAATTTTTGTCACCTTTGGACTGAGACAGTTAAAAACAAACCATAGGCTTTTCATCATCTTCTTCTTTGGTGTGACCGTTTTGACATGGAGGAGCCACACAACAGAAGCAGCCTCTATCTTTGAGTCACTGTATCAAGGAAAACATCCCTGGAGAGCTCTTTATCTGCATTTGACATTTTGTGAATAGGAAGGAGACTTTTGCTGTGATACCCCAGTGAGATTTGGCTGTCTATTTGTTACCACAGCATGGGCTAGTGTTATACTGACTCTTTTCCATAGTTACACATTTCTGTTCTTTATAAATTACCCAGGCTCTGGTATTTTGTATGTGTTTGTCCATTTGCACTGCTATAACAAAATACCAGAGGCTGGGTCATTCATAAAGAACAGAAATTTATTTCTTACAGTTCTGGAGGCTGGGAATTCCAAGATCAAGGTGTCAGCAGACTTAGTGTCTAGTGGACACTGCACTCTCTGCTTCCATGATGGTACCTTGTGACTGTGTCCTCATATGGCAGAAGGTGCAGGGACAAAAAGGGCTGACTCCTGGTGAGGCTTCTTTGATAAAGGCCTTAATCCTGTTCATGAGGGAGATGCCCTCATGATCAAATCACCTCCTCAAGGCCCTACATCTTAATATTATTACATTGGAAATTAAGTTTCAACATGAATTTTAGAGAAGCACAAACATTCAATTATGACAGAATTGGTACCTACTAACCAATTTACCACTTGTAGTGTGTAGATAATCCCCAGAAGCAGAGAGTGCTGTATGTGCTGTATATGTATATGTATTTATATATGTGCTGTAGATGTGGGTACACGGCTGAGTTCCCAGGGGCCCTATTGTGCATTGCCCATTGACCTCCGTAGTGTTTCCACATGTGCAGAACTGTGCTGGGAGCTGTAAGAATGTAAGCAACAACAACAAAAACGATCTTAGACCTAAATCAACTCAGTCCAAGGAGAAGAAACGTACACTTCTTTTCTTCTATAAGCTTGCAGTCTATCTATTAGGAGAGTGAGGACAGGCACCCAAGAAATTAAAAATAAGGTAGAGGGACAAAGAATATATTTCATTGGTGTGAGGAGATCATGAACTGTAAATAAAAAATGAGTCTGTGTGCGTGTTCTAGGCTATAGTACCATGCATATTTGGAGAATAAAGATATTTTAATGAGATTAATATGTTTGAAGGTTAATTTTTGTTTTTGTGTACAATAAAGGTAACATTAAATCTTTATCCCAGTTTGACGACAAGTTCTTTAGCCTTGGTTTTCGAGAGCCATAAATTTGATAGAATATTATCTCCCCAGTGATAGCAGATCTTGTCATATCTGTCACTGTAATTGGTCCTGGTAGTTTCCACCAGCTTAGCCAGGGCTCCCTTGTCTTTTGAGTTAACCTATGTAAAGGCAATGGTGGTGCGGGTCTCTCTGTGGATGAAACATCCCACCCAGTCTGGCTTTTCCCTTGATAATGAACTAGGAAACTCCCATTTTAGAGCCCAAGGCAGCAGGAAGAACAACTAGCTCAATGGGATCCACATGTGTGCAGTCATCCTTCTTGTTCTCCACCAAGGTGATGACTTTATAAACACCTGCTCAAAGGACTGGCAGTCTCAGTGGGGACACCCTTTTTCTGGCAGCTCTCTGCTTTTCTTGCTCTGTGCCTGAATGTAGTTGGCCACTTTAAGCAGTTGAGTAGCTGTTTGACTGGCCAAGGTCTGAGTGAGCTGGTGCATCTCAGGGGATGCTTTCAAACACTTATAAAGGAAGACTCTTTGCCACCACAGCTGGATATAACAGCTGCATTTGACAAGGAGACAATGGTGATTATTGCATCCCATTTTGTAGGCCTAACTGGGACTGACAATAATATCTTTTCTTCTTTCTTTTTTTTTGAAGACAGTCTCACTCTGTTGCCTGGGCTGGAGTGCAGTGGAACGATCTTGGTTCACTTAAACCTCTGCCTCCTGCGTTCAAGCAGTTCTCCTGCCTCAGCCTCCTGAGTAGCCGATATTATGGACGTGCACCACCATATCTGGCTAATTCTTGTATTTTTAGTGTAGATGAGGTTTCACAATGTTGGCCAGGCTGGTCTCAAACTACTGCCCTCAGGGGATCCCTCTGCCTCAGCTTCCCAAAGTGCTGGGATTACAGGCATGAGCTGCTGTGCCCAGCCTGGAAATAATACTTCACTTTTGATTTGAACATTTTAAAACATTTTGACAGCATTTTAAATTTTGGTTAAAATAACACATGTGCCATATTTAAAATCAACAAGCCCCTGTCAGGCCTGATGTCACCCGTTTCCCTGATGGTTTACATTTGTAGAGAGGTTTTCCAGATTCCCCTCACAGAAATAAATCTGGCCATTCAAGGTCAATCTAAATCTGTACTTCTAGAAGTCAACATATGTAAATATGACCAAACATTGAGGTTTTTTGTTTTCCTTCATAGTAAAGACTTATCTTTCTTTTTTTTTTTTTTTTTTTTTGAGACGGAGTCTGGCTCTGTCGCCCAAGCTGGAGTGCAGTGGCCGGATCTCGCCTGGCTAGATTTTTTGTATTTTTTTTTTAGTAGAGACGGGGTTTCACCGTGTCAGCCAGGATGGTCTCGATCTCCTGACCTCGTGATCCGCCTGTCTCGGCCTCCCAAAGTGCTGGGATTACAGGCTTGAGCCACCGCGCCCGGCCGACTTATCTTTTTTTTAAAATGGACTATATCAAATCAATTTTTCTACTTCTTTCCTCAGTAAGCAAAAATAAATTTTTCATGTGCTATAAAGACAACATTAAATCTTTATGTCCTCTGTTGATTAGAAAGTATGATATCAGCAACACTAGGACATTTATGCTCAGGATTCTGTAATTATACTAAAATACACGCTGTCTTTTGTTCATCTATTTTATCTGGGTTGCTCTCTCTTACCTGGTATTTGAGAAATCTAATGAGATCAAAGAGAATAAAAATTGGGGTACTAGATTATTATTATTTATATATACATATTCCTAGAAGAATCTAGGCCTGATATAACTTTTATGAGTGACTATTGTTCTAGGATCATTTTATCTGTTCATTATATATCCTCCAAACCAAATTCTCTGGGTTTTTTTTTTTTTTTTTTTTTTTTTACATTTTCTCCTGGGAAAGATTAGTGAGACACTCCATGGTAAAATAAAAAACAGATTTGGCTTTTGGGAGTTGGGAAAGTTCTGGTGAAATGCCAAGGGCTGAGCTGCAGGTTTTCAAAATTGTTTGTTTTGAAGCTTAAAATTGTTGGAAAAATATCACGTATGAGACTCATGTCACTGCTTCTGACAATGAAATAGGTCAGCTGCCCAGGTGGTGTCTAAGGAGAGACCTACAGAAAAAGATAATGTATACATCTCTTCTTCAGCCCAGACTCTGTTAGCCATCCATGTAGGAGGCTCAGTGGGATTGAAAATCTTCAGTGCCATTCCTTGAATATAGACTCATAGTCTGGTGGTCTGACTTTTATAATCATGGTCATAGTTATTGAGAGGTCTGATTTTTTTTTTTTTACACTTTGCAAATTCCAAATCAATCCAGTATGGATGTGTTCATGGTACCGTGTAACAGCAATGCCTGTTCTCAAGAGGCATATGCTTAGATCTCTTTGTACAGCAAATCAGCCTGAAATTCCATATGTCACTATTCTGACTTTAGTTCATATGGTGAATTAACTGCATGCTCAGAATGTGCACAGAAACAGCAGTGACGCAGAAGAAGAGGCAGGAGGTTCCAAGAATGATGAATGCCAGGTAGGAAAGTAGAGAAAGGCCAGAACATGAGCGCCCTCCCCACCAATTGTGGAGGGAAAGATTTCTTGGTTTTCTCTTCCCCAGTGGGTAAAAGACTTCATTAAGAGAACTCATCACTGTAATCCCAGCTACTAGGGAGGATAAGGCGTGAGAATCACTTGAACCCAGGAGGCAGAGGTTGTAGTGAGCCGATACTACAGATAAAGTATTCTTTATCTTGCAGACAGATGATGATGTAAATTGAATTTACTAAAGAAATGGTGAATGACATTTTCATGGAACCATTCTAGTTTCTAATAAACAGTTACAGCTTGGTTAGCCCATCTGTGGGTGAGGTCACTGCAGTCAGTATGCACATACCCACCCCCAAATCAGCAGAGAACATCCACAGAAGTGAGGCTTCCTCACTCTTCCCCCTTCCCAGGAGGGTAGAGCTGGATTCTGAAAGGGATTCCTGGGCTTGAGAACATTCCGGGCAGACTCTGAAGGGGCAAGTCCATAGTACACAATGAGGTGGTAACAAGACAAGCTTCTTATCAGATCCATAAAGCTATCTAAACTGCACAATATCTAGCAATGAATTAACCAAATAAATGAAAAATCTACACAAGGAAAATGATCAAATATTGACAACAGAAATTGAAGAGGACACATGAAAACTGGGAATATATTCCATGCTCATGGATTGGAATAATTAATATTATTAAAATGACAATTCTACTCAATACAATTTACAGGTTCAATGCAATCCCTATCAAAATACCAATGATTTTCTTCACAGAAATAGAAAAGACAACCCTAAAATTTATATGGAACCACAAAAGACCCTGAATAGCCAAAGCAACCCTGAGCAAAAAGAATAAAGCTAGAGGCATCATACTACCTGACTTCAAAATATACTACAAAGTTATAGTAACCAAATCAGCATAGTACTGGCATAAAATCTGACACATAGACAAATGTAACAAAATAGAGAACCCAGATATAAATCCACACACTTATAGCCAACTCATTTTTCACAGAGGTGCCCAGAACATACAATGGGGGAAAGGATAGTCTCTTTAAAAAGTGGTGCTGGGAAAACTGCATTTCCTTATGCAGAAGAATGAAACTAGACCTCATTTTACTATATTAAAAAATCAATTAAAAACAGGTTAAATATTTATTATTATTATTAGTAGTAGTATTTTTTGGAGATAGAGTCTTGCTCTGTTGCTCAGGCTGGAGTGCAGTGGTGTGATGTTGGCTCACTGCAACTTCTGCCTCCAGGGTTCGAGTGATTCTCCTGCCTCAGCCTCCCGAGTAGCTGAGACTACAGGTGCCCACTACCTTGCCTGGCTAATTTTTTTTTTTTTTTTTTGTCTTTTAGTAGAGATGGGGTTTCATTGTGTTGTCCAGGCTGGTCTTGAACTCCTGGACTCAAGTGACCCTGCTACCTTGGCCTCCCAAAGTACTAGGATTACAGGTGTGAACCATTGCACCCAGCCCAAAAATGAGTTAAATATTTAAATCTAATACAGGAAACTGTGAAACTACTAGAAGAAAGCATTGAGGAAATGGTCTCAGCCATTAGTCTGGGAAAAGATTCTTTGTGCAAGACCTCAACAGCCGAGGCAACCAAACAAAAATAGACAAACGGGATTACATCAAGCTACAAAACTTCTGTACAGCAAAGGAAACAATCAATAGAGAGACAACCCACATGATATGGTTTGGCTTTGTGTCCCTGCCCAAATCTGATCTTGAATTTTAATCCCCAGGTGTTGAGGGAGGAACCTGGTGGGAGGTGATTGGATCATGGGGGCTATTTCCCCTATGCTGTTAGTGAGTGAGTTCTCATGAGGTCTGATGGTTTTATAAGTGTTTGACAGTTCTTGACATCTGATGATTTTATACGTGTTTGATGGTTCTCACGTGATCTGATGGTTTTGTGTTTGACAGTTCCTCTCTCACACTGTCTCTGTTGCCTGCTGCCATGGAAGATGTGCCTGTTTCCCCTTCCTCCATAATTGTAATTTTCCTGAGGCCTCCCCAGTGATGCAGAGCTGCTAGTCAATTAAACCTCTTTTGTTTATAAATTACCCAGTCTTGGATAGTATTTTTATAGTGGTGTGAAAACAGACTAATATAACACAGAATAGGAGAAAATATTTGCAAACTACTCATCTGTCTAGGGATTAATAATCAGAATATAGAAGGAACTCAAACAGCTCAATAGCAAAAATGTCAAATAATCTAATGTAAAAATGGGCAAAAGATCCAAACAGACATTTTTCAAAAGAAGACATACAAATGGCCAACAGGTATATGAAGAAATGCTCAATATCACTAATTATCGGGGAAATGCAAATCAAAACTACATTGAGATATCATCTCACCCCAGTTAAATGGCTTTTATAAAAAAGGCAGAAAATATAATACAAGAAAAAATAAACTGCACAGATAATCACAATCTACAATTTGAAATTTGAGGTATCTCTTTGGAACTCCATTTGCTATAGTCTGAATGTTTGAGACCTCTGAAAATTCATATGTTGAAGTTCTAACACCCAAGATGATAGTATTAGAAGGTGGGACTTTTGGAAGGCGATTAGGTCATGAGGGTAGAGCCTTTATAATGAGATTATTGCCCTTATAAAAGAGGCTCCAGAGAGCTGGGCCTCTTCCACCATGTGAAGATGCAGAGAGGAGACACCATCTATGAACCAGGAAACAGGCCTTCACCAAGCTTCAAATCTGCTGGTTCCTCGATCTTGGACTTCACAACCTCCATATGTGAGAAATAAATTTCTGTTGTTTATAAGCCATTCAGTTTATGGCATTTTGTTATAGCATTCCAAACAGATGAAAACACCATTCAACATAAATTTCATTCCAGGAGTGAAGCTCAAGCTCAAGAAACCACTAAAGATGTATCAGTGACTTGAATAACTTGTTAGAAACTTTTATTTTAGGCATTTATGTTTCAGAATACAGTATATATTCAAAAGACAGAAGTTAAATAAGGAGAAATGTTTGCAAGAAAAGGGGTCTGGTTAAATATAAAGGATCCCACAGATACATCTAGTGCATGGGCTCATCAAGGGTGGAATACCATATGAAGCATTTAAAATATTTAAGAGTATCCAATATTTTTAAGTGCCGGCAGGGTTTTTTGTTCATAAATTCTTATGGCCCAAATGAGGCAGGGAAAATTCTCAACCTTTTTGATTTCGTTCATAAATTCTTATGGCCCAAATGAGGCAGGGAAAATTCTCAACCCTTTTGGTTTCGTTCATAAATTCTTATGGCCCAAATGAGGCAGGGAAAATTCTCAACCTTTTTACAAGTGGCCAAATTATATCTCAGAGGGATCTGGAAAGGAAAAGACTGTTCAATGTTACACAACAAAAATGAAAAACAGACACCAAAAATAGATTTAACTGCATTATGCTTTGCATCATATTTTTTTCAATGTCTAACCGTTTTTGTCTTAGAAATGTATTCTCACTGAGTACATCAGGTAATTCTCCAAACTAAAAACCTCAAGAGAATAGAGAGAGGAAAGAAAGTCAATCAGATTTTATCTTAAATTTTGCCTGATTTGAACTTTTAAAAATCTTAATACTAATATTAAAAATTTTCTGCTTTTCGAGTTGAAGTATGACTGATGTACAGCAAAGTACATAAATCTTACTTAAGGTATTAGCTCAATGAATTATATACACTTGTGTAACCATCATTCAAATTACATTTGGAATATTTTCAGTACCCCAGAAGGCTTATACTCCCTCTCAGTCAATGCTCCCTCACAAAACACCCACTTCTCTGGCTTCTCTTTAGCCCCACAAATTACTTTTGCCTGTTTTGAGCTTTTTGGTGCTGGTTTCTTTTGCTCAACATTATATCTGTGAGATTCTTCCTCGTCTATAGCAGTAATGTGTACTTTTCCATTGCTGTGTAGTGTTCCACTGTATGAATATACTACATTTATTTATCCATTCTCCTGCAGATGGACAAAGGTCGTTTCTGGTTTGGGAACTATTTTGAGTAATGTTTATATGAATGTTCTTAAACTTATCTTTTAGTGAAGATAACCACTCATTTCTGTTGGGATTACACCCAAGAAAGAATGCCAGGTCATAGGGCATAACTCTGTTTGGCTTGGCAGCTACTGCCAAATGGTTTTCAAACTAGTGGAAGGGCTGAACCTTCCACAGAATGTATGAGAGTTCCAGTTGCTCCTCATCTTTGCCAACACTTGGTTTTATCTGTCCTTCAATTTTAGGTGTCCTGGTAGATGTATAGTGGTATCTTATGGTGGTTTTACTTTGTATTTCCTCAATAACTAATGAAGTTGAGCACCACATAAATTTTTTATATATGTATATTTTTATATTTTAAAATATGTATCTTATATTTATAAAATATATACTATATATTATTCTAATAATAAATACATAATAGATTTGCATAAATATTATATATTTATTAGGATAAATATATTAAATAAATACATATATAAAGATATTTGCATATATTTTGAGATTGGGTCTTGCTATGTTGCCCAGGCAGGTCTTAAACTCCTGGACTGAAGTCATTCCCCCCACCTCTGTCTCTGGAGTGGCTGGGACTACAGGCATGTGCCACAATGCCCGATGATATGAATATTTTTTAAAAATACATAAATGCAGTAAGGCCCATATGTTTACATAATTATAATGAGAGTACTTGTTTACATAATTATAATGAGAGTACATTTAGAATTTTGTGTCTTTTTAAACTAATCATTTGAAAGGTTATCCTTCATATTTATCCTTTAAAATGGCTTCTTAATAGTCCCCTGAGTTTGGTTTCGCTAAGACAACTAGTTTACTTAACTATTTCCCTCTTGTTGATCACGAGGGTTACCTCCTGTTTTCCCGCTGGCTAATTATTGTCCACAAAGAGGAGAAATACAGATGCACAGCCCGAGGGAATGTTTTAATATCATGGAAACTATCGATAATGAAGTGTGATGTGCCAGTTAAGTATGTTCGGTCCTTTGAATATGGTTTTAGTTTCTTTCCCAGTATAACCCCTGGAAGTAAGCATCATCTCTATTTTACAGAAGAGGAATCTGATACAAGGCTATGTAACTTGCCCACTATCATACACCCAGTAGGTGATAGAGCAGGATTTCTAGCCAAGGTTGATGACTCCAGAGCTCTGACCAGCCACAGAATGGCTCTACCCATACCATTGTCCATGCGCATAGAATGTTCCCAGCCCCAGCTCCTGGTTCTCCTTGCAGACTCTCCTTGCCCACCCCTCACTCCCTGGCCTCCTTCTTTGCATCACTGTTTCAAATTGCTGTTCCAAGGCTCCATACAACAAATGATTTTCCCACACTGTCCATGGGTTCTCATCTGCTTCATCTCAGGACCTCTCTTCAGAATAATTCAGGGCTTAGGATGGGGGCAGGCCAGGGGTGACCTTTAGCATGGTGGCTTCTGGAATTCCAATGCCAGATGGAGTCAGAGGCCTGGCCTTTCTGGAGAAGAGTTTGGGAACTTAGGCTCATTTCTATCACTTTGGACTCTGGATCAATTTCAGAATTTCAAAAGTCTCATAGGGTTTGGGTGAGCATTAAGCACAAGTGAGCTGAACAAAGCCCAGAGAGAGTGCACTGTCTCTTGCTCTTGGAAGTGCTCTTGCACTTTCAGGACTGAGCATGGGCAGGTGATGCTTCTCCTGGATGCTTGCTGGTAATGTGGAAGCTTGGTTATGCAGCCTACTGCACTGGCATGAGGGAAAGCAGGGTACAGAACTCACCCTAAACTACAATGTTGTTCTCACTCCATGGGGTCAAGGGAACCAAAT
Organism: Mandrillus leucophaeus; assembly: GCF_000951045.1. NCBI lineage: Eukaryota > Metazoa > Chordata > Mammalia > Primates > Cercopithecidae > Mandrillus > Mandrillus leucophaeus. The sequence continues at coordinate 416,918 of NW_012109574.1, forward strand.
GAGACAGATGTGAGCACACTTTAAAGTTGCAAAGTGCAATACAAATGTGAGTTTTGATAATGATGACTAGCCTTATTAACCATCTGTCTTGACATTCCAATTCCTCGGTAAGATGTCTTTGGCTTCTTAGTATGTTGTAGCATTTTCATTTCCTCATTCAAGTGAAGCAGGGAGTAGGCGTGAAACTGATGTCAGACTGCCTGGGTTGGAATATGAGCTCCACTATGCAGTAACTGTGTGCTCTGGGCAAGTTATTAATTACTCTGAACTTTGGATTTTTTTCACCTGTAAAATGAGTGCTACGATCTGAATATTTGTGCCTGCACAAAATTCGTAGATTGAAACCTAATCCCCTATGTGGTGATATTAAAAGGTGGGGACTTCAGGAATTGATGAGCTCATGAGGGTTCTGTCCTCCTGAATGGGATTAGTGACCTTATAACACAGGCCTGAAGGAGCTTGTTTCTCTTTTCCATCATGTGAGGACACAGAAAGAAGGTGCCAACTATGAGGCAGAGAGTGAACCCTCATTAGACACTGAATCTGCTGGTGCCTTGATCTTGGACTTCCCAGCCTCCAGAACTATGAGCAATAGATGTCTGTTGTTTATAAATTAGCCAGTCTGTTATTTTGTTGCAGCAACCTGAACTAAGACAATGTGGATTAAGAAGAGTAATATAATCACCTCATAGGGTGATTATGAAAATTAAGTAATATGAATAACACTTAGTGCCTGGCATAGAGGTAGTTTAAAAAAATGTTATTAATTATTTACGTGTGTGTGTGTGTGTGTACATGCTCAGGTGGAAACCTTCCAAAAATATTTAAGTATGTGAAAATCATACTTTAAAAATACAATCTACAGTTATTAATTATAATTTATAAATTAATTCAAATTATAATTTATTAATTACAAATTATAAGTTCTTTGTAATTTGTCCTACTGATCTCGCCAGCTTACTCTTCCACCCATCCTGCACACACAGGCACACATGCCACACACTTCAGCCACAGCTGAACTCCTGAGTTCTCACATGGTGTTATGCCTTTACTTCCTTCCCACCTCCCCTATACTCTCCAGAGAAGCACAGATTAGAGCTGGGGAGTTTCTCCTAGTTTCTGGTTGTTACTGTTTCCAGAGGCTCTGCTGGTTTTCTTCTCCCGGGTTCTGGGGAGCACTCTTGCAGCCTCATTCCTGCTTATGCTGGTTGGTGTTTCTTTCTTGAAACCAAAGAGTTCTGTTACTAGGACCTGCCTCATATGAGTCCTGTAAGGGTCAATGAGGTGACTCATGACCTGTATCTATTATGATGCTTTACACATCCTGAGTGTTTAAACGTCATTATCATTGTGTGCTCCAAGTTGTTGATCAGTAGTGGATCTATGCATGTGAATAAATAAAAAACTTAGTTTGTTTCCGTCTGGAAGGAAATTTCAAGTTGTGGATTGGAAAAGGATTTAGTTAAGAAAAGAGAATGGACTTAAGGTGATCTGACTCTGAAGTTCTACAGAGTCACATTTACTTGAGAGTGTGCATGGTGAATAAAAGCTTAACACATTTTCTTTAGGATGTGATGGTTGCCTGAGTAAATTGTGAGGGCCATGTTTAGTGTATTCTGATGGGAGTGAGAATACTTGGGTTCTAATTCCAGCTCTCACCCTTATTAACTGGATTATCTCAGGCAAGTGGTTAAATTTCTCTGCATCTCTGTTTTCTTATCTGTAAAATGGATATGGTAGCTACCTCCAACACTGTTGTAAACATAAAATGAATTGGCCAGGTGCAGTTGCTCATGCCTGTAATCCCAGCACTTTGGGAGGCTGAGGCGGGCCGATCACTTGAGGTCAGGAGTTTGAGACCAGCCTGGCCAACATAACGAAACCCTGTCTCTACTAAAAATACAAAAATTAGCCAGGTGTGTTGGCACATGCCTGTAATCCCAGTTACTTGGGAGGCTGAGGCAGGAGAATCGCTTGAACCTGGGAGGCAGAGGTTGTGGTGAGCCGAGATCGTGCCACTGCACTCCAGCCTGGGCAGACTGGAGAGATTCCATCTCAAAAAAACAAAGAGCGACTCCATCTCAAAAAAAAAAAAAAAAAAAAAGGAAGAGAGAAAATGAATTAATACATATGAAGCTCTTAGCAAATGAATTAATACATATGAAGCTCTTAGCATAGTGCCAGGCATGTAGCACTCAGTAAGAGTTATCTCATATTTAATTAGGCATGTAGCACTCAGTATGAGATTAAATCTCATATTTAATCACCTAAGTTTCCTTTATCATCCCAACATTAGAAGGTCAAATATTTTTAGCTGGAAATGATCTTAGTGCTCATACATGCTAGTGTTTGACAAACTTGTTTATTTCTTCTTCCTTTTTAAACAATGAACTCTTTTTTTCCTGGTGAAACCTACGTGGAACTGTAGCAGCTGAGGTTGGGGCCACCATGCACCCGTGAACACACAGCATTTCTGGGCCATCTGGAGGCTTCTCTTTCATATCTCTCAAGGAGTAGGGGTGGGAGGCAAATATGTCCACAGTCAGAGGTGATACTACCTAACTGCTAACCCAGACATCTGTGGATCTCTAGGCAAGTGGTGTAAGCACAGATCTGGGCCCAAACCCCTTCATTTTATTCACAGGGAGGCTGAGTTGCATGAAGAGGCTAACAAGGAAATTTACAAGTGGCAGAATTAGAATTTGAACTTAGATTGTCTGACTTAAGGCCAGTGAACTCTCAGCTAAGCTGATTACATCTTCCTGCTTCTTTAGCAAGAAGAAGACAACGAGGAGAACATTGGGTTTGGAACCAGGAGAACTGGCTTTGGATCCTGGCTTTGTAATTTACTAGTTTTATAAATCTGAGGACAATTTTTACTCCATCTGCTCAGCCTGAAAACCATGACCTCCCTTTCCTCTACAAACTTCCTCTGCAGTTTGGCTCCACATTACCACACCCTTTGTCCATAGCAAATGAGTTCTATTATTTTATTATTCTTTGGGAAAAGCTGGATCCTTATTCCAGAAAAGTCCATTCCTGTGTAAAATGCAGGTGTTGGTTTAATTAGAACCAGTTGATAGAATCAGGTTGCCCATAGTAACATCTGTAGCACTTCCTTCTGGATCTTGATTTAATTTTTTTTTATTTTTTATTTTTTTAGAGTAATAGTACTATGGATGCCATGGCCTTAAATGTGGATTTGCAGAATCACAAGTAAATTCTGCTATCTATTGGCTCAATGCTGGTCTTTTATCTCCTTCAAAAGTCATTCTTTGAGGCTGGGGGTGGTGGCTGACGCCTGTAATCCCAGCACTTTGGGAGGCCGAGGCAGGTGGATCACATGAGGCCAAGAGTTCGAGACCAGCTGGCTAACATGGCAAAACCCCATCTCTACTAAAAATACCAAAAAAATAAAAAATGAAAAAATAAAAAAATTAGCCAGGCATGGTGGTGCCTGTCTGTAGTCCCATCTACTTGGGAGGCTGAGACAGGAGAATAGCTTGAACCTGGGAGGCAGAAGTTGCGGTGATCCAAAATTGCACCACTGCACTCCAGCCTGGGTGACAGAGTGAGACTCTGTAAACAAAAAAAAAAAAAAAAAAAACAAACAAAAAACATATTTAGAGATGTCTTTCTCATGCATGGGGATTCTTCTCTGATTTGGCCCTGAATAATTTTTCAGCCTTATCTCCCCCATTGCCAAATTCATACATATTGAAACACTTGTCATTCCCCAGATACTCGAAGCTCTCGCTGCCTTGCCTTCAAACATAATATTGTTCCCTTTCCCTGGAATGCCCTCTCCTGTTGGGCTTCCTGCCATCATCCTTCAGGCCTGAGTTCTAATGTCTCGGTTCCTCTGAGCGGCCTCTCTTGACCCTGCTGGCTGGCTCTCCTCATCTGTGTGCTCATAGATTACAGTCTGCTGGTGTTCTCTTGGGATTGTCAGTTGTCTTATCTGGCTCCTCCACTGTGAGCTCTTTGAGGACAGAAATGTGCACTATTTGTGTCAATACTCCCTCCAGGACTTACAAGAATGCCTAGTGTAACATGAATAATCCATAAATATTTGCTGAATGAATAAAGAATGAGTTAATTCTTTCTGACAAGGGAGGAAAAATATTATAAAGATATTATTAGACAGGGGTGGTCAAAACTGGTTTAACCTCTGTTCATTAGAAGTCAAACTGCGGTCTTTAATAAGTGACTGCTGAGATTCAGTAGCTTTAAAATGGATTTCAGTAAGGTGCCTTTGACTGTGAATTTCTAGTTCTTTTGGAATTTACAATCTCCCTGTCTCCTTTTGTTTCTGAAACAGTTTTGAACCAAAGGTAATCTCAAATTCAACCTGGTTGGGTTAACCTAGTAGTAATAAACCTACCATTTACTTGTTTTCTTGCTTGTATTTCAACTTATGGCAACGTTACATTTTCTAAGATTTGGAAAAGATATTCCAGAACCTGATGAAGTATAGTTGCCACCATCCTTATTTTAAAAATGTAAATTTAGAAGATATTTGCTCTTTCTTCTCACTTAGAAATGTTCCCATATCAAGTTTCATTAAATAGAGAAAGACATTAAAACTGTAGGGTTTTTCAGTCCTTAAGACTTTAAAAAATGGGTCTTACAGGTTAAAAATTAATACTTCTTTGCCGTCATTTCTGGACCAAACCACGTATCACCACCAAGATTGCTGGTCAGGAAGAGTTTGCAAAGGGAGTTTATATAATGAGGTTTCATTGAGCTAACTGCTTCCCCAAAATAGCATCCTTCATTTGGAAGAGCTTGAAGTTCAGATAGCTGTTCTTCCTTTGTTCATTTGTTTTCTAGTGAAGTGAAAGTTGCTGTCACAGATTTATTTTTATTGTGACAGTGGTGGGGGAGCAAAGAAATTTTATCTGTAGTTTTGTGAAAGGAAATTAAATCTTAGGACCCCAAACTCATTAAGCCAAAGGGAAAAGTCAATCTGGAAACTGGGTCACACAAACCTGCCTCCCCCTTTTGGTTCCTGAATAAGATGGCTAGGAGATAAAAAGCTACACACCTCCCCCATATTGTGCCCTCAAGAAAATTCCTAGCGAGCTGCAAGATCTTTTAAGGTGTTTCTGTGAAGATTTCACCATGGCAATGTACGTGGATAGCTTCACTTTATAGGTGCAGTCACCCCCGGCCCACCAGACACAAATGCATATCTGATTGTTCCCCTGCCCCGTTTCGTCTGTCTTATCTTATGTCAAATGCAGATTCTCTGCATTTTCCCTCTGTCCTATTTGTCTATGTCATCTTATGTAAAAAAAACACAAATTAATTGAGCCAGACAAAGGCATGAATGACTGTTTTTCCCTATACCCATCTTACATGAAAATTGTGTATTTCTCAATATCCTGCCATTTCCCCTTTAAATGTGGAGCCCTCAAAATCATCCTCAGAGAAAGACATAGACCTGTCTTCCGGGTGTGCATCCTTAACTTTGGCAAATAAGCCTCCTAAAATGATTGAGACTTGTCTCATCATTTTTCTTGATTGACAATCTGTTTCCATGATTCAGATGTATCATTTCCCCTGTATCAACAGTGCCAACTGGGCTGGTTGGAGATATCATGAAATATACTCTAATTTCTTTCTTTTCTTTTCTTTTTTTTTTTCTTTCTTTCTTTTTTTTTTTTTTGAGACAGAGTCTCACTCTGTTGACCAGGCTGGAGTGCAGTTGTGTGATCTTGGCTCTCTGCAACCTCTGCCTCTGAGGTTCAAGTGATTCTCCTGCCTCAGCCTCCCAAGTAGCTGGGACTACAGGTGCATGCCACTGTGCCTGGCTAATTTTTGTATTTTTACTAGAGACGGGCTTTCACTATGTTGAACACGCTGGTCTCAAACTCTTGACCTCAGGTGATCCGCCCACCTCGGCCTCCAAAGTACTGGGATTACAGGTGTGAGCCACCACACCTGGCCTCCAATTTCTAATATTGTGTTTGTGGCTGATGTTGACAGACAATGTCACAAGGTATGATCAAGTCATGTTAAACTATCTTTGTATTGGTCAGCTGTAGCTGCAGAACAACCTTAAGATCTCAATGGCGTACCCCAGTAAACATGTATTTCTTGCTTATAAGTTTACAAGTCAGCTGAGAAAGCTTTGTCTCATGTTGAGGGTTGACTGTGGTGGCCCCGCTCCATATAGCTCTCTTCCTCTCCTGGTTCCAGCAGGTTGGCCAAGGCCTGTTCTATAATCTTGGTGGGTAAAAATGTGTTATCTTTCATCCTGGCTAGGCAGAACCTGCTAGCCCTCCCTAATGACCTGTCCTTCCCTTGGTTCTTGCTGGTACTCTGCGAGTTCTGGGTTTCTGCATTAGTGTCCACCTGGCCACTGGTGAAGGAGGCCACCCCAAGCCTCTGCTGTTGATTATTTCTCCCTTCAATGTGGCAGGCCCTGTGATTCTTTCAATTTAACTGCCTCCTGAGTCTCCCCTGGGGACTATGGGAGTGTCTCGGTTCTGCTTATGTTATTGGGAGCCACGAATAGCCTGAGCAAGCAAAATATTAGGGTGCTCATCAGGTGAACCATTGTCTTAGTTATGGTTCTTCAAAGAAACAGAACCAATAGGAGATATCTTTATCTCTACCCCTACTCTATCTATCTATCTATCTATCTATCTATCTATCTATCTATCTATCTATCTGCCATCCCTTCACCCATCCATCCATCCGTCATCTATTTATCTATCTAAAAAGAGATTTGTTATGAGGAATTGACTCACATGATTGTGGAGGCTGAGAAGTCCCATTATCTGCTGTCTGCAAGTTGGATACCTGGGAAAGCCAATGGTATAATTGTCTGACGTCCAAAGGCCTGACAACTAGGGAAACTGATGGTATAAATCCCAGCCCGAGGGCAGAAGAAGATGAGATGAGATGTCCTAGCTCAAGAAAAGGGGGTGGCAAATGTTGTTTCCTTTCTCTGCCATTTGTTCTATTCAAGTTTTCAAAGAATTGGGTGAGGCTCACTCACATGAAGGAGGGTCATGTACTTTACTGAGTCCACCAGTTCAAATGTTAATCTCATCCAGAAACACTCTCCCAGACACAGCCAAAAATCATATTTCACCTGGGCACCCTGTGGCCCAGTCACGTTGACACATAAAATTCACCATCACAACCGTGTTGTGCTTCCAGATTTACTTTGATGTGTGCTATGGTTAAATGTTAACATCCCCTCCAAAATTCATGTTGAAACACAATCTACATTGTAGTGGTGCAAAGATTGCAAAGAGGTGGGATCTTCTGGGGTGGATTAATGCCCTTATAAATGAGCCTCCAGACAGAGATCATCCCTTTTGCTCTTCCACCTTCTGATGTGTAAGACCCTCACCAGACAGTGAATGCTGTTGCCTTGATCTTGGACTTCTCAGCCTCTAGGACTGTAAGAAAATACATTTTTGTTCTCTATAAATTACCCAATCTCAGATATTTTGTTACAGCAGCACAAATAGACTAAGACAATGTGTCTCCACCATAAGCTAATGCAGGACAATGTGTGTGTGGGGGGGCACTTTTTAGGATTCATAATGAGGAAAACGGGAAACCCTTCTCCCTCCCTGCCTCACAGCATCTCTTTTGGTGTCCCCAACCGGGGACCTAGATGAGCCCTCCCTTGGTTGGGGAGGACCACCATTCCCCCTCTGCCTCAGAGAAAGGTGCTTGGCAACCATGGTCATCATCCATTCTAGGGAAAGGCAACTGGAAACTCCACTTAGGCCTCTATTATACTTCTTTTCTAGTTCAGTTTACCCAGACAGCCTTGTCTTAGTGACATTATTGGGCATTTTCCAACCCATTCATAAATATGGTACTTTGACTATTGGTTCTCTATGGTTTAGATTGAATTATAAGAATGCCAACATTCAACATCACTTCTTTTTCACATCAGATGGGTAATGTGCCAACATCGTAACAAGATCTGAGGGAGGCACATCTCACATATGAGCCTGAAAACCCAGTCATCACACTTAGGAGCTACAGGAGGATCTTGACATCATTTTGACTGAAGCATAACAGCATTTCCAGATGGCTCAATCCATATGCTAACTGGTAGAATTCCTAAAGAGAGGGAGGATGAGTCGATGAGTCTGAACCTGCTTCCCTCCCCTTCTCCGCACTGCACTTCACATTCTGAAGGTCTCAGAAAGCACAAGTTCTGGAGGAAAGTGGACCAAGAAAGAGGTTGTCAGAATTGCTGCCATGAGCTGGGCAGTGGCTGTGGAGGGTTTATGCACTGACCAGGGTGCCCAGGCACTGTAAGGCTTCTTCCCGCACTGGGATCTGTAATTCTGAGAGTCTGCTTTCTGCTCTGTGGCATCCAGAAGGGAAAAAAGTTGCAGCTCCAGTTTCACCTGGAGGTTTGACTCCTGCCCCAGGAGGAGTGATGCACTCATGCTTTCCACATTGAAGAGGGCTGCAGACGGTGCTGTGAAATGCATCTCTGTGTGTGTGTGTGTGTGTGTGTGCAGATGTGCATGTAGGTGTGTGTGCAGGTGTGTGTGGGTCGGAGGGGTGTGGACAGAGGTGGTGGGCAGGCCTGATGGGAGGGGCTGGAAAAGCAAAAGCCAAATACCTCAGTCCTTAATGGCTGGTCGGTTTGCTCAGGCTTTTGAGGACACGCCGGCCCCGGTGCAGACCCAATTTCAAAGATAGCTCAGGCCAGTCAAGGAGGGAAGGTAGGTCAGGGCACATCTGTATCCCCAAAAGGAGCTGAAATTGTTCTTTTCTCTGCACAAGGATGACGCAGACAGAGAAGCAGAGCAGACACAGCCATTTTCGTAGTACTTTCTCAAATCGTTTTCAGATCTGGGAATTGCAGTTTCTAAAAGTAGTAGTGCCGTGGCTAGCTGCCATCTGATAGAGCCATGGAGGTGTTTTTAGACAGTCTTGAAATGTGTGGCTTTGCAGCTCCCCATGTGACAGCAGGCAGTACAATTCAATTTGGACCAGTTGGGGGAAGGCCAGTTAGACTTTGTGGGAATTCTGAATAGTAGACTATCTTAAAAGAAGTGGCATTATGTTATATTTTATTTTTCAGACGTGTATCTAGGGATTCAAGCTGTTTGTGGAGTCGCTATGAGTAGACGGCCTGCTGTCCCTTCTCCCGACCCATCTCAGCCACCCTGCTACTCAAACTGCCTGCTCTCACGCAGGGGGCTGGCTATGCTGACCTTCACCCTTCTCCCCATGCTCTGTTCCCCAGGAAACCAACCTCTGTAGACAGCAGCTACCTGGATTTCTGGCTTCTAGTGGAAGATGGCAGGGTTGGGGGAGGTGAGGGGAGGGAGGGAGCAGAGAGTCATCAGTATTGCTTTCTTGCCCCTCCCTGAAGGGCAGGGTTGGCAGTGGCTGCCTCCTCTTCTGAAGTCCCCAGCTCCACTGATGGCCACCTGTGGATGCAGTTCTTAATGGGGCTTGGAGAACCTGCCTAGCTCACTCCTTCAGGCCTAGAGGTGGTGGTAGATTCCTGCTGTTTCTACCCCAGGGCACTTCATCCCAGCCACTTTGCCCTGAGTCTGCTCAGAGCGTTGTACAGTTTCCTCATCCAACTCTCTTTGGAGCTACCATCTGTTTCCTGCTGAAACCCTGACCAGGGTCCCCAATGACTGCCTAATCCATGATTTATCTGGATATATTTCAGTGCTTATCTTCAGTATCTAACTGTGGACACCTCCCTGTTTATAAGTCCCTTCTCTCTGGGCTCGCCTGTCTTCCTTTCCCCTGCTTGCCACCCACCTCCTTCCAGTTCCTCCTGAGTCTTCCTGATGTCTCCTGGTCTGCCTCAACCTGTGCCTCTTGGCCCCTTTGCCTCTCATTCCTTATTCTCCCCTAGATGATCTTGACCACACCCATGGCTTTGACTGAGCAAAGGGAACTAACCCTCACTGAATGTGTCTATGATTGATTATTGGGGGCTTTATCCCATCATTCATTTGAATGTTGAATACTTAGTGTCTTCCATGTATCAGGACTGTTCTGGGGCTGGGGATATGTTATCTCTTTGACTCTTTACAACAAGATATGCACCATTGTCTCCGTCTTATAGATGAGGCTTCTGAGCTTCAGAGAAGTTAGATACTGTGCCCAAGGCCAGGCTGGGATTGAAGCCCACTTTCCTGCCTCCAAGCTTGGAGCTCCTCCTTCTGTATTGTATCACCAATGGAGCACTTCGTTTACAATGCTGAACTTGAGATGAACTTAGCAGAACTTTTATATATTCTAAAAACAGCCTCGTCTGACTTTGGCAGTTTGAACTGTAGTAGAACAACATTTTTTTGCTAGCTCATTCATCAGAGACATGTGCCTGACTCTGACTTTGAGCCTCTGTTTGCTCCGTCATTCACTGTGATTCTAAAAATTACCCCTGGCTCCCCAAGTGCTCAATTTTAGACTCCTGGTCTCCTGACAATACAAGATTAATTTAAAACCAGAGCAGCAGGATTTATTCCAGAGATTTCTTTTCATATCAGAAATTTGAAATAGGAATCATTGTTTGCATCTTCTTTCATTCTACAAAAAGAAGATGCAGATGAACCTTTTTCAGGATGTAGGGCCAGAGCTACCCTAAGCCGCAGCCTTGGAAGCTCCATCATCACGATTATTCAACTGTTGTGACCTCATTAAAAGAAACAAAGAAGGGATGCTTAGAGAATGGAGCCACCACCTGGATCAAGCTTGGGCTGTGAAATTCAATTAACTTAGTTTCAAAATCTAGCTGAGCGATCTTGGGCAAGTTACTTAATTTCTCTGAGTCTTGATTTTCTCAGCTGTAAGCAGGGAATGATAGAGGTGAGTAAACCAGGTATGCACACTCAGTAGTGCTTGGTGAGTTGGTTGCTAAAATCTTGGCCAGCTACTTTTGGTAGAGACCAGAAATGTCACTTTGGTGAAGACTTGAGTTACTACTGGGGTTAAGTTGGAGAGGGAAATCACTTCATTGGCCTCCCACCTCATACGCTTTGGAAAGCAAAGTACTGGAGTGAACCTTCAACAGTTTGTATGAGGAGTTCTATACCTTCTAAGAAAGAAGGGACTAAGACTCTAACCTCTTGTCCCTAAGATTTGAAGCTCAGAACAGTCTTCAGGAAGGTTCAGGAGGATGCTGAGCAGGGTCAGGGTGAGGAGGGCCCTGAAATAAAACTACCAACAGGGTAGAAAGAAGTGGGCTCTGGAGGTTGTGGTGGTGGGTGCGTTTGGCCTTGAGTGAGTGAAGAGAGAAGAATCAGGTGGCCCTTGTCCCTTGAGAGGCAGTCCCTTTTTCTGCTTGTCCCTACCTAGCCTTCCTGAAGGCAGACTTTGGCCTTGGGGAAGTGGCTCATAGGAATTGCCTAAAAAAAGTCCTTGTATAGCTTAGAGTGAAATTCTTTTTGATATGGACAGGAGACAGGGAAATACTGGGCAGAAAAGGGCAGTTCCCTGGCATAGTCCCCACTCCCAAGCCTGGAAACCTGTGGCACTAAATGGGAACAGGCATTCCTGTTTTTGCACCCAAATGTTGCATTTTTGGCCCATTACACGTCCCTATCCTGTACCCAGATAAACCCCAAACCCCAGGCTCCACAAGCAGATGAGCAGACAGACAGATGGACAGAAGAGCAGAGGAGCAGAAGAGTGGCGTGCCAGAGAAGGAGAGAAGAGGAGGAACATCTGAATGTCGAGAGGATTTTGGCCTGGGACGGTCAGTGAGGAGATTGGCCACGGGACAGCTGAACTCCAGGGGAAGATCATCTTCCCACTCCATCCCCTTTCCAGCCCTCATCCATCCCACTGAGTGCCACCTCCGTCACCCAATAAAATCCTTGCATTCACCATCCTTCGAGTTCATGTGTGACCTGATTCTTCCTGGACACCAGACAAGAACCTGGGTACGTGTGTGGATACCTGGGTACCAAGTGGGCACTGAGCTGGTTAACACTTAAGCTATCTGCAGATGGCAGAGCTAAAAGAGCACTGTAGCATGCCCACTGGGGCTTCAAGAGTCACAGGCACACATCCCTAGATGCCACTGTGGAGCTGGAACTCAAAAGTGCTCATCTTGGCTCCTGCAGCTGCCCACTTGCATGCTCCCCATCCTGTAAGGGGTTTGAGCTGTGGTGGAGGCAGAACAGACAAGCCACACTCCTGTGGTACATCCTGCAAGGGCGTCAGGGAACTCTCCCATTTCATTTTGACTGAGTTTTGGTGTAAGGAGACTGAAGCAGGCAGGACAGCCTGAAAATCTCCTCCTGCCATGGGTGAGTGAACAGATTCGTCCTGGATATAAGGGAATCAGACGGACAGGGGCTGGACCTTCTGCTGGTCAGCATAATTGGGCTCATGGCATCATAGCGTGGGAAAGTACCAGACTTTCAGTTACCAGTCACATATATAAAGCATTAAGCACAGTGCTTGGCACATAGTAGCCTATCAGGAAATGGTAGGCAGCTATGAGTAATGTTATGTTATTAAATGTCAACAAAAAGAGTCAAACTCTGTAAAATATTTGAAGAGATATATTCTGAACCAAATATGAGTGACCAATGGCCTGTGACACAGCCCTCAGGAGATCCTGAGAACATGTGCCCAAGGAGGCTGGGCTACAACTCACTTTTATATATTCTGGGGAGACGTAAGGCATCAATCAAGACATGTAAGATGTACATTGGTTCATCTAGAAAGGTGGGACAACTGGAAGTGGGAAGGGTCGAGGCTTCCAGGTTTTAGGCAGATTCAAAGATTTTCTGATTGGCAATTGGTTGAAGGAGTTATTATCTAAAGACCCAGAATCAACAGAAAGAAATACCTGGGTTATGATAAGGGTTTGTGGAGACTGAGGTTCTATCACCCAGATGAAGCCTCCAGGTAGAGCAGGCTTCAGAGAGAATAGAGTGTACATGTTTCTTATCAGACTTAAAGAGTCTGTTCGGTTAGTAATCCCAAAAGGGAGGGTATCATGAGGTGTGTCCAACTTCCCCTTCCCATCATGGCCTGAACTAGTTTTCCAGGTTAATTTTGGAATGACCTTGGCCGAGAGGAGGGGTCCATTCAGATGGTTGGGGGGTTTAGAATTTTATTTTTGGTTTACATAAGAGAGATCTTGATGAGAAGAATCAACCACTCAGCTGAGGGAATAGGGGAGCAGGATGAGACACTGTTACACCCCATCGCCTTTGCCAGGTGTCAAGCCCCAGTGGCTGGCACCTTGGGCAGAGTGGGAATGGTCTGTGGGAGGAAGCCCAGAATTGTTCCTATACTTTTGCCTATAGGAGGTGTCACCCCCCGTTTTGTTGCCCAGAAGCACAGTTGAGAGAGACTAAGCATTGCCCAAGTCCTCAAAGTGTGTGCTTTAGAGCCTTAGAATCTTGGAAGGATCCCAGAAGTCATCCACCTGCGGTTGCCAAACATTTTAAAGCAGTAAAGTCCCCTTCACTTTTTTCTTCAATAAAGTTTAGATGATATCCTGATATATAAAACAAAGTCACGTTTTTCTAATAAGGTATATTTGCAAGTGGAAATGTATTTTGTTGACTTGTGTTAGCATCAGTCAGTGAGAACAGTAAAACTATTTTGAAAAATCCAAAAACTCATAATCGAAACTATGGAAGCTGGTTTCAATCTCCCATCAGATCTGGCAGGCATAAAATTCAAATCAAAGTGCAAATGGAATCCAAGAAGGCCCCCGAAGACACTCAGCGTTCCGTAAATCTAGCTCATTGTATTAGTCATGGTTGCAGCAGGAAACAGTTTGCATTCTCAAACTCAGGGACTTTAAGGAGGATCTAAACTTACTAAGCCATCCACGAAGGCAGGAATAGGGAACCACACAGGATGGTATAATAACCCAGGGCTAGTTGTTACCCTCCTGGGCTAAGGGCCCTGGCAAGGGACCCATTACCAGAAGCTGAAAGGGGAGGACTGGGTAGACAGGGCTGCTTCGAGAGAGCAAGGAACTTCAGGAGAGGGACATTGCTACTCCCAGGAGATCCTGCAGGAAAAGAGCAGGGGGCAGATGAATACCCCACCCTCACTCTTGGGATTCCCTCCTTATCTCTTCCTGGGACTCACCGATGGCAGACTGGAAGCCAGAGGGCAAAAGAGCCCTGTGATGTCATTCCTACAGGTCAGCCTCTGAGGACAGAAAATAGGTTGCGAAAGATGGAGAGTGAAGCTAGAGGAGCCAGGGGACTGCTCCACCCTGCAAATAAACCCCTTCCCCTGTTTTAAAGAGAGCAAGAATGAAGGCTCAGAGAGTTCAGATGACTTTCCCAGAGTGACAAGTTTAGAAGCAATGGTAGGAAGCCAAGTGCTCTGATCTCAGCTCAGCCCTCTTTCCACTGTGCTTTTTCATCACCGTGAGCTGAGGACTACTGTAGATATGGAAATGGTAATGTCATCCATTGCACTTTTGGATCAGAGTTAAGGGGGTAGGCTTAGCCTAGTCCAGTAATTTCCTTTATTAGGGTCAACTATGGTCCACCGTTGCTGTGTAGCCCAGTGACTTTGCAAGTCTAAAGAGAAAGCATAGCTATTTAGGGGACTAACACATCAAGAAGCTCTTTGGCTTTCTGTCCCACACTCGCAGGTCAAACACTTTCTCAGAAAGGGCAGGAAGAATGTCAGCTAAATGTAAGGGATTGTATGGATCATGGGTGCTAATTCCGACCCAGAAATATCCAAGAGGATCCATGTCTGTAAAGGCTGAACAGCTGCAGAGAATTCCTGGATTGCTGGTGACATTTGTGCTGTATTCAGCATGCTCCCCAAAGATTCTGCCCTTTGCCTGCTTCTTACAGAACTTTGGCTTAAAAGGATCTCTTCTAAAAGGACACTCCTATTAAGGTGGTGGATCATAACTGGTACCTAGTGCTCTTGCTATGGTTTGGGGAAATTAGTGGCAAGGATCCTTGCCTCCCTGAACTCAAAGTCATTTGCAGTTTGAAGCAGCTTTTGGATGGCTTGTGTGAGAGTCATATGACTCCTTGAACTTGGAAACAGCAGACATGCAAGTTTTGTGGTGAGGAGAAGCTGTATACTTATGAATGGTTTAGGACATAAGAGCCAACTCACAAAGAAAACACATGACCCAGAGTCTTTGTAAGACCTAAGCATCCTGGGTGTTCTTTTGCCACAGGTAACCACCACATGGCTACTTCCCAACAGCTCCCTCTAACTTTGCGAGGATGCATTCTCATCTAGCCGGCCAGTGGTGTACCCCTTTTCCATGGTTGGTGCCTCCCTGTATCGCTGGTTGCCTCCTTGAGCGCATCGATGTCCTGCCTGCCTTTTCAAAAGCTATTTACCTAGTCATGGTTGACATAAACTCCGTGCATTTTTCTTTCAAAAACTGTCAGGAGGACACTTGGGTAACCTTGGTATCCCAGGCAACTATGGGGTCATTCTGACCTGTTCTCCTTCTCCTCTCTTCTAGAGCAGGAGCTCAGTTTCCTTTTCCTAGTTTTTCAGATGAAATAGCACCAATCTGTAGCTTGGGCAAGGCTGGTTCTCTCTTGTTCAGTTCTGCAGTCAGCAGGGTCAATACCATTCACTTATAGTGTGTGGTTCTAATAGGACTATGCCCTCCAGGGGCCTTGTTTTAACCTAGAAAATGATGTGACTTCCCTATTGTCTAGGATCAGGATGTAGTACTACAGTCAACCATTTACACTTAAGTGGACTTGACCACCAAACTATTCTCTATAGAAAACTTTTTTTTTTTTTTTTTTGAGATATAGTCTCACTTTGTTGCCCAGGCTGGAGTGCAGTGATGTGATCTCGGCTCACTGCAACCTCTTCCTCAGGTGATCTGCCCGCCTTGGCCTCCCAAGGTACTGAGATTACAGGCATGAGCCATTGCACCTGGCCAATGTTTGGGTTTTGAAAGACCTCCTTACATATAGGCATCACTTAAAAGTTATTCCCACAGGATGACCATCCCAGTACAGCATCATTGCAACGCTTCAGTCCCACCCAAGATCGAGCCTATAATAAATTCGCACAGAGCAATGTTAAAACAGAAGGCCAAGCAGTGTCTCATAGTCTCAGCAGGAATATCAGGTAGGAGTGTCAGAGTGTTGCGCATGTCACTATAGCTGAAGTAGGCAATTTGGTCTTGTTTACATATGCCAGGGAAGGCAAAGGGTGGCCAAGTCTGGGTCTTTGCTGTAAAATATACATATATCCTTTCACTTGATTTAAAAATCATGAAAAAACTTTTTTTTTTTTTTTTTTTTTTTTTGAGACAGAGTCTTCCTCTGTTGCCCAGGCTGGAGTGCAGTGGCACGATCTTGGCTCACTGCAATCTCTGCCTCTCGGGTTCAAGTGATTCTCATGCCTCAGTCTCCTGAGTAGGTGGGACCATAGGTGCACGCCACCATGCCCAGCTAATTTTTGTATTTTTAGTAGAGACAGCGTTTCACCATGTTGGCCAGGATGTTCTCGATCTCTTGACCTCATGATCTGCCCGCCTCGGCCTCCCAAAGTGCTGGGATTACAGGCATGAGCCACTGTGTCTGGCCAAAACTCTTAATAATACAGTTTATACTGAATACTTCTCATTGACTCATTAATCACTCTTCCTTGCTATCTGCAACACCTAAAACCTTATTTAATTCTGATGAACAAATATACATAGCACTCTATACTATAATTACATCTGTATTTTAAATATTTTAATTCTTTTTTTTGGCTAAGACCGTTTAGTGAACGTCTTATTTTCACTTAAAGTATGCACTTTCTTTCCCAGCTTTTCCAAATTAGCAAATGTTAAATAGTGCATTGTTAATAGAAGGTTTGGCCTATCTATTCAGCTGTGCTATAATTTTGTGAATAGGGCTAGGATTTAGGAATAGATTTTTAATTGTTTGGTATACAGTAATAGTTAAGTAATAATTTTTCCACAAAAGGCAGATTTCCTAGCTAATGAGCGACTTTTCTAACCTAGCTTACTTTGAAAAAATACACATTTATTTTAGAAGAGTTTTACATTTACAGAAAAATTACAAATATAGTACAGAGTTCCTATATATCCTACTCCAAGCTTCCTCCATAATTAACATCTTACATTCGTATGGCACATCTGTCGCAATTAGCGAAGCAATATCTATATATCGTTATTAACTAAAATTCATACTTTATTCGTATTTCCTTCATCTTTACCTAATGTTCTTTTTCTGTTCCACGGTCTCACCCAGAATACCATATTACTTTTAGTCATCATATCCTCTTAGGCTCTTCTTGGCTGTGACAGTTTCTCAGATTTTCCTTTTGAAATGGCCTCATTGTCTGGAGTAGCACCCGAGGTTCATCGTCTCATGTCCATGGAGAAGGAGGGCACCGACACACAAAGAGTGAGGTTGAGAGCAGAGGTTTAATAAGCGAAAGAAAGCTCTCTCTGCTGCTGAGTGGGGTCCTGGAGAATGGGTTGCTGGATCTGTGGTGAAATGCAGGGGGTTTTATAGATGAGCTGGTAAGGAGGAAGACTGGTTAGACCAGGTGTGCCATCTGCATAGGGCGTGAATATATGGTAGCCTCCACTCTAATCTTTTATTACGCAGGTAGGTTCTCTGCCTGAGCTGCGCCATTTTTTTTTTATTACTGTACATATGGTAACAAACAAATGGAAGATGGAGCCTCCATGTTGGACCCTCCTGGCTCCCAGGTAGCTGTTTTCTACTGGCACAGCTGCTGGCATTCTCCTGTGAATACTGGCATCCAGCTTGCTTATTTATGTTTGCCGCTCGATTTTTCAGGCTGCTGTTTATTAGGAAAAAAATAATTTCTTGGGCTGCTTTTTGTTAGAAGGGAAGCTCTGCCGAGGACTCTTTTGCCCTACTATCTGCCTAAATAATTTCTTTCTACCTCCTGTATCACTTGTTTTTGTTGATCTTGACAATTTTGAGAAGCACTGGTCAGGGATTTTGTAGAATTGGGATTCTGGGCAGAATATGTACATGTATTATTGGAATTCTGCACGGGAGACTTGTCTCTTCTTCCCATTTATTTATTTATTCAGTCACTTATTTATACCATTATAGACTTGTGGATACTTATTTTGTGTTTTGTGTTATAATCTAATACTACTTAATATTGTTGCTCAAATCGTTCTATCTTTAGGCACAGAGGACTCTTTCACCTAGCTCCTGTATACCTTTGATACATCCACATCCTTGTGGAGTTTTAACATTTTTCTGTACTTTTTTGAGCACTTTCTTGATTTCAGGCACTATAAGATGCTCCAGTTGAGACAGCCAAGTATAAAGGAGACCCCAGAGAATCTCCAACTGGCCTGAGCACTGGGAGAATGGGGTGGAGCCAGGGAAGTTTGCGCTGTTTGCAGCGGGGAGGAGCCTGGCCCCTCCTGTTCCTATGTGGTAACCTGGGATTCAGTGGGTGAGGTGGAGAGTCAGCCTGTTAGCAGGACTTCATCTCACTTTGCTGTGTTGTTCTAACTTTTTCCTTGTCACCCAATAAATTACATTCTCCCTCACCCTTCACAGTGTCTGCGAGCCTATTCTTTCCTGATCTTGTGACAAGAACCCGGTTTTTCCTCCAACACAGTCCTATCTTGTGTATTTCCTGCTCTAGTCTGAGATTCAGGCATTTCTCCAAGGACCCTTGGTTCCTTTTATTGGAGAAGGGCATTAGAGACAAAAGATCTGGGTATTAGGTGTGCTTGTGGCTGCAGGTGTGTCATTACTTCTTGGCCGTCTTAGCTGACGGAGCAAAGAGATATGTGAAAGGAAAATAAATCTTGGGACTCCCAGATCACTAAGCCAAAGGGAAAAGTCAAGCGGGGAACTGCGTCAGGCAAACCTGCCTCCTGTTTTATTCTGTTGAATTTCACCCTGGCAATGTAAGTTGATAGCTCATCTTTACAAGCATGGGACAAAGGACAGAGCTCAAAGTCATCCCTCTGCTCACCAAATGCCTATCTGATTGCTTCTTCGGCCCTATTGTTTATTTTGCCATAGGTAAAAATGCAGATTCACAGAGCCAGATCTCTACCTTGCCCCCGACCTGTAAATTTTGTATTTGGTGAAAGGCTGATCAAAAGCTCAAAAGAATGCAACCCTTTGTCTCCTATATACCTACACCTTTAAAAATTTCTTCCTCTTTCTCCACTATCTGCCCTTTTCCCTTTAAATATTACAGCCTTCAAAATTATCTTTGGAGAAAATCACAGACCCAGTCTCCCGGATGCGTGTCCTTATCCGTGGCAAAATAAACTTCTAAACTGATTGAGACATGTCTCAGATATTTTTTGGTTTACAGATATATATGTGTATATACACGCCATGTATTTATAGACATTCAAACTGCCATTGCAAAATTCTGAGAAAATTATGACAAGTGTAAGAGATTTGACCTAACCAACTCCATCTTGCTTCTAACCTCCCAGCTGTCCTTGTTCATTCCCGGGCATAGGCTGAACTAACTTTGAGAGGAACTTTAGTTTATAGTTTAAGTTTGAAACAAAGACAGTAACAGCCCTTCGCAGAACAAACCCGCTTCCTACCTGAGGACTAGACTGGCTTTGCAGGACTAACAAATTAGCCACAAGATTAGAAATTATGCTTTAGGAGTCATGTAGCTAGAGGCTAAGACATTCTGACCCTCTCCAAATTGCTCCTGGGGATAACATCACTATTCTAAAACCTAAGATCAGTGCTTGAGATATTTTGCAGACCCTGCACTTGACGGATAGGCTGACGCCACCCAGGTGGATAAACTGACTCATCCGGTCTTGTGGCCCCTACTCAGGAACTGACTCAGTGCGAGAGGACGGCTTCGACCCAACCAATCAGCAGTCCCAACGCACTGCCCCCTACCCACCAAATTGTCCTTAAAAACCCCTGTCTCTGAGTTTTTTGGGAGACTGATTTGAGTTACAATAAAACTCCAGTCTCCTGTACAGCCAGCACTGCATGAATTAAACTCTTTCTATATTTCAATTCTCCTGTCTTGATAAATTGGCTCTGTCTAGGCAGTGGGCAAGGAGAACCCATCAGGCGGTTACAAATTTAGAAATATTTCTATATATAATAATCTCTACCTATATTAAGCTAATTATGAGTTCATACTGATGTCTTTAGCTCTAACCCATTACCACATGAATCATTCTGGCCACGTCCCCTTGCTTATCTGTAAACTGCTGCTTCAATAGTGAGAATTCTGGCTTCCACCATCTGCCATCCATTTCTTTCTCTTTTTTAGAGAGAGGGTCCTTCTCTGTTGTCCAGGCTGAAGTGCAGTGGTGTGATTATAGTTCACTGTAACCTCCAACTCCTGGGCTCAAACAATCCTCCTGCCTCAGCCTCTTGAGTAGCTAGGTCTACAGGTGTGTGCCACCATGTCTGGCTAGGTTTAAAATGTTTTGCAGAGACGAAATCTCATTATGTTGCCCAGGCTGGTCTTGAACTCCTGGCCTCAAGCAATTATCCCAACTCGGCCTCCCAAAGCTCTGGGCTTATAGATGTGAGCCACTGTGTCTGGCCTGTCATCCATTTTCTTCATTGTTCAATTCCAGAATACAGGTATAGTGGTTTCACAATTGTTTACCTGTACCCCCATGTAAATCTACATTATCAACCAAAGTACAGTCTTATATACAGTTCCATTTGTCTTTAATCTCATAGACTGGTCATTTACAAAGTTACTTAGGTCAGTACCTGATGTGGTTTGGATCTATGTCCCCATGTCACTCTCATGTTAAATTGTAATCCCCAATGTTGGAGGTGAGGCTTGGTGGGAGGTGATTGAAACATGGGGGCGGGTTCTCATGCATGGTTTAATACCATCCTCCTTGGTGCTGTTTTCATGATAGTGAGTGAGTTCTTGGGAGATCTGGTTGCTTAAAAGTATATGGCATTTTCCCCCCAACTTTGTCCTGTGCCAGCCATGTGAAGTGTCTTGCTTCCCCTTTGCCTTCCACCATGACTGTAAGTTCTCTGAGGCCGCCCCAGAAGCAGAAGCTGCTACGCTTCCTGTGCAGCCTGCAGAACCATGAGCCAATTAAACCTCTTTTCTTCATAAATTACCCAGTCTTGGGTATTTCTTTGTAGCAGTGTGAGAATGAACTAATACACATCCTTTCCTTCTACCCCTTCAGTTGTGTTGTTTCCTACATATGTAATAGAGTTACATTGGTTTGTTACATTGTGCATTCCATCCTGGGATTCCCCTATATGATTTTTAAAAAAATTGCTTACATTAAGGTTAATTCCTTGTGTTGTGAAGTTCTATGAATTTTGACAAATATATAGTGTTATGTATCCACCATTGCAGTATTATATAGAATAGTTTTACTGCACTAAAATACTCCCACACACTTCACCTATTCAACTTTTCTTTCTCCCCAGTCTGCGGGCAACCATACATTTGTTTACTGTCTTTATAGTTTTGCATTTTCCAGAATTTCATATAAGTGTAATCACATGGTATCCAGCCTTTTCAGGGTGCCATCTTTTACTTAACAATATGTACTTAAGATTCATCTATTTCTTGGCACGTTTTGATAGTGCATTTCTTCTTAATCACTGAGTAGTATTCTGTTGCATGGATACCACAGTTTGTCTATTCATCTATTGAAGGACGGCTTGGTTGCTCCCAGTTTTTGGCAATTACAAATAAAGCTGCTATAAACATTCATGTGCAAGTTTTTGTGTGAACATAAACTTTCAAATTAGTTAGGTAAACACTTAAGGAGCTCAATGATGGATCAAATTTTAAGACTCTATTTAACTTTGTAAGGAGCTGCCAAACTGTCTTTCAAAGTGTCTGTACCATTTTGTGTTCCCATCAGAAATGACTGAGGGTTTCTGTTGCTCCACGTCTTCACCAGAAGTTGGTATTGCCAGTGTTTTAAATTTTAGCCCTTCTAATTGATGTGTTATGCCTAGCTGGCCTTAACAAATTCTGGAATATACAATAGCTCTCTTAACTGGTCTCCACTTAATGGTCTTGACTTCCACTCAAGGGACTCATAGATCAAACAACGTTCTTGACTCTTCCTTTAAAACACAGATGGCTGCTCCATGTGCTGTTCCCTCGTGAGATGATGCTGAGTTCTCCCTGGTTTGCCGGTGCCGCTAAGCCCCCATCAGTAGAGATATGCTTACCAAGAATCAGTTTGGTTTTTGTATGTTTAGGCCAGACATATTTGTTATTGTAATTATGTAATTGAAATATTAATGAACCTATAAAATATAAAGGTGAAATGAGAGATATTTTTTAGCTGTAAAAATGTAATGGTCTTCATTTCATCTGGCTCTTTTCCACTTAATTCAGATGATTGTATGCTTTATTTGCAAAAAGCTCTGGGTATACATTTCAGGTATATCAATAAGGATAATATCCACGTCACTCTATTTTTCATCTTCCCAAGAGTATTTGTTGCAACTGATGCCTGTTTTTTTTCTTTCAAAATCCTTGGGGAAGATTTAATGCAGTATAAGTATAGTGTGCTAATGCATATTGATTTACACCTTTGACACCACTCACAGAGTAGAAGCTAAAACCACCTTTGTTTTAAGAACTGGTTTACAAATGTTATAGCAACTAAATATGGCCTGAGAAGGACTCTGTACTTCTATATCTGAGTCCTTGTTGATGAACTGTAACCTAGCTTAATAGGCAGACAAGGCTGGGTGCGGTGGCTCACACCTATAATCCCAGCACTTTGGGAGGCCGAGGGGGGTCGAGACCAGCCTGGCCTACGTGGTGAAACCCCGCCTCTATTAAAAATACAAAAATTAGCTGGGTGTGGTGGCAGGTGCCTGTAATCCCAGCTACTCAGGAGGCTGAGGCAGGAGAACTGCTTGAACCCGAGAGGTGGAGGTTGCAGTGAGCTGAGATTGTGTCACTGCACTCTAGCCTGGCAACAGAGTGAGACCCTATCTCAAAAAAAAAAAAAAAAAAAAATTTCCACCCAGGCGGGGGGGGGCTCATTCCTGTAATCCCAGTACTTTGGGAGGCTGAAGCAGGCAGATCACCTGAGGTCAGGAGTTCGAGACCAGCCTGGCCAACATAGTGAAGCTCCATGTCTACTAAAAATTCAAGAAATTAGCTGGGTGTGCTGGTGGGCGCCTGTAATCCCAGCTTTTTTGAGACCGAGTTTCGCTCTTGTTGCACAGGCTAGAGTGCAATGGCGCTATCTTGGCTCAGCGCAACCCCTGCCTCCTATGTTCAAGCAATTCTCCTGCCTCAGCCTCCCAGGTAGCTGGGATTACAGGCATGCACCACTATGCCTAGCTAATTTTTGTATTTTTAGTAGAGATGAGATTTCACCATGTTGGTCAGGTTGGTAGTTTTAGTAGAGATGGGGTTTCACCATGTTGATCAGGCTGGTCTCAAACTCCTGACCTCAG
Organism: Mandrillus leucophaeus; assembly: GCF_000951045.1. Classification (NCBI taxonomy): domain Eukaryota; kingdom Metazoa; phylum Chordata; class Mammalia; order Primates; family Cercopithecidae; genus Mandrillus; species Mandrillus leucophaeus. The sequence goes on from NW_012109574.1 coordinate 440,299, forward strand.
GGGATTCATCTACCATGGCCTCCCAAAGTGCTGGGATTACAGGCATGAGCCACTGTTCTCAGTCCTGTCCTGTTTTCTCTTTTCTATCTCAAACATTTTTATCTTCAGTGAAAGTTTTATTGAAGCATAAAATACATTAAAAGGTACAAAAATTAGAGGCATTCAGTCTGATGAATATTCACAAACGGAAATCCCTGTTTAACCAGCACTCAGACCCAGGAACAATAAAGCCACAGCACCCCCGAAGCCTCCTTAGGCCCCCTTTGTGTCACTGTCTACCTCTCATCAAGGGTAAAGACTATCTTGACTTCTTTCACCATAGATTAGTGTGACCTGCTTTTCAAATGTATAAAAATGAAGCCGTACTCTATTTCTCTTTCACCCAAGATAATGTTAGTGAAATTCATCCGTGCTGTATGTGTTGTAATTTATTCATTCTTATTAAAGTACAGTATTCCATTGTATGCATTCCACCTAGAACTTTCATTAGAAGCATGTTGGACCTTCTCTCCTATCCTCCATATCGCCTAACTTCTCTTTCATATTTTCTGTCTTTTAATTCTCTGTGCTTCATGCTGTGTAAATTCTTCAGCTCTTTCTTCATGTTCACTGAGTCTCTACTCAGCTACCTCACATTTGTGGCTTAATCCATCAACTGAATTTTTTTATTTCAATGACAATCTTTTTTCACAAATTTAAAAGTTCTATTTGACCCCCTTAAAATATACTTGCTCTTTTTTTCAGAATGTTTATCTATGTGTTTAATTTTTTAAATTCTATTTTTAAAATTAATGTTAAACATATTTATTTATACTCAGATGGCTCTGTTAAATGAAACTTTAGAGGATCTAATCTTGATATTTGTTGTATATGCAGGCTTTTATTCTTGGTGCATTTTTTTTTCTTGTGAATTTTATAACCTTGAATTGACAGCTGATTTTCCAGTGGGATTTTACATCTGGGACTGCAGTGTGGTCTTGTTGGGGAACATGCTCTTTGGAAAGGTTTTATGTATACTTCTTCCTGGAGCCTCAGAGGTATCACAAGACTGGGGCTAGCTTTTCTATTAATTTGTTGGATTTCTTGGATTAAAGGTTTCTAGAGTATACAGGTGTTTATATATATACATTCTAACATATATATACACACATATACATGTATACATATATATATAAAATTGGGCTTGAGTAAGGTCCAAGTGTTGGTTCTGAATCCTCAGGGGATATTCCCCCTTTCTCCTCAGAATCCAGTAATGAGACAGACAACAACCTTTACCCAACAAACTGTGATCCAGAGATATTTTAAAAGTGACACAGTACTGTGACTTACACGACCAGGGCACCGGCCTCCAAGACAAGAGAAGTGAACGCTGGAACCCAAGAACGAGTTCCAAGACTGGGCTCTAGAGGGTCTTGTTGGAGGAATGGGGCAGGAGAGAATCCGCACATTAAGCAAGGATTGGGGCTGGGATATCGGAGACCGGAACAACCTATGAGCAGGTGAAGCGGAAGCGGAGGTTCTGGGGCTAATTCTCATTGCCGTGAGCACTCGCATTGGGATCACATTTAAATCCTCTTTACGCCAGGCTGGAGCCCTGCCCTGGACTGGGCCAGGTTCTTAATTGCACAGAATCTAGCCAGTCTTCCTTTGTAAAATTTTGAATTATGGAAAGTTGTCTTCAGCAGCATCCTTTAATACTTTCTGACATTTCCCACCCCACTTGCTACAGCTGCTCTCTTCCCCGCCAACTCAATGCCTCCAGAACAAGGGTCTTAACCTCATCTGCCTATGGGGAGTGGTTGAAGAGGCAGCCAACTTAAATGAACAAAACTAGACAGGATGGTGACTTTAGAGATGCAGAGCCCCAGGGGGACGGGCTCCTCTACTCCAGCTTATTGTTGTTAAGTTCCAGCATCGCCAGGGTTAAAAATTTGGATTTAAAAAAAATCCAAAAATGTTGGCAACTCATTCAATTTAAAAATGTGCTTTGCTCACCAAAAACACAGCTGTGGCCACATATGGCCTGCAGGCCACTAGTTTACAGCCTCCGCTCTGAGCTGCCTTTCAGAACCTTCCAGAGGATTGAATCCCCTGATTCTATGGCAGCCCTTCTTCCCTCCAGGCCTACTGGTCAAATAATGCCTCTCACTGTCCATATTATCTGTATTGTCAGTTCCCCACTGAACTCCCCATTCCTTGAGTGACCATGTTTGAACACATTCCTACTGGTGATGAGTTCTCCCAAAGTATGTCGGATGGAATCATAGTGTGTAACGTTGGGGGGGGAAACCAAGGGAAGAGTATTTTGTTCGATGCACGTCATGTGGGATGTCAATGGAGTGTGGGCTTTGCAGCCACACGCTCATGATTCTGCCTCTCTACTGACCAGTTGAGTGATCCTGTCCAAGAGGCTTCATCTCTCAAAGTCTTGGTTTTCTTATCTGTGCAATCTGGAAAATAATCCCTGGCAGCGTTGTTGTAAAGCTATTTTAATTTCTGTTGTATACTCAATGCTTAGTTTTGCTCAGACTATGAGAATTCTGCAGTTGAAACAGCCCTTGGAAATCACCTAAATCAATCCCCTCACCATGCAGATGTAGAAATGAAAGGGTTTGGTTCAAGGAATTAGTCCAAGGTCTCAGCTAACCAAATCAAGAATTAGCTTGCAAAAAAATTTTTAATGATACATTTTACGGTAGAATTGGCTATAATATCCCATAGCTCATCCATGCAGCAATATGAATTAATTATTAAAGCAGGACTATTGCTCCAAAATCTATCAATGAGAGTACTGAGAAGAGAAACTGGGTACTCACATTTCTTTCATTTATTATCCGTGCAACAGTCACTTAATCCCTCTAAGCCTCATTTTGGCATAAAGGCATTGTGATAACTTCTTTGCCATCTGAGCGTTACTCTGAGTGCTATTGATGCATTATTTCACAAACTTGCAGCACACACATGGTCTCATCATCTCTTAAAAAATGAAAACCGGCCGGGCGCGGTGGTTCACGCCTGTAATCCCAGCACTTTGAGACGCCAAAGCGGGCGGATCACGAGGTCAGGAGATCGAGACCATCCTGACTAACACGGTGAAACCCCGTCTCTACTAAAAATACACAAAATTAGCCTGGCGTGGTGGGGGGCGCCTGTAGTCCCAGCTACTCAGGAGGCTGAGGCAGGAGAATGGCGTAAACCCGGGAGGCGGAGCTTGCAGTGAGCTGAGATCGGGCCACTGCACTACAGCCTGGGTGACAGAGCAAGACTCCGTCTCAAAAAAAAAAAAAAAAAAAAAAAAAAAAAAAAAAAAAAGAAGAAGAAGAAAGAAAAAAAAGAAAACTAACCCAAGATCATTATTAAAACATTTTTTTAGAGGCAAGGTCTATGTTGCCCAGGTTGGCCTCGAATGCCCCGACTCAAGCAATCTTCCTGCCTTAGCCTCACAAGTGGCTGGGGTTACAGGCCACACCACCACACCCAGCTCCGAGGTTATTCTTGACTAGTAGAAAGGCTGGTGTCTCATTCTTAGGGCTACTTGCTCCCCCAGTTGTTTAAAAACCTGAGGGTTATAGTGTCTAAGGTGGGAGGTGGTAGGGGGTTGGGTGGTGAAGCCGAAGTTTAATCAGTTCGCTGTTGCCACGGCTCCTCCTCACCACACCGTGTCAATGTCAGAGCCACCTCAAAGCCCCCAGGGACTTTCTACAAGTTAGGGAGGAATGCCCATGTGGGCACGCACAGCTCTGTGGACTCTGTGTGGCATGTGAAACCTGGGTAAGATCTCAGCTCCTACTTGCTTCTCTGAGCCGCACGTCCACTATCCCAAGTGGTGGCCCTGGTAGGGAGGATGCCTGGTCCAGCACCATCTGACAGAGATGCTGACCTGATGCGGACTGAGCTCTGTGCTCATCACTGTAGTTCACTGAGGGAGGACCCAGCCCCTGCCCTCCTTGCGCTCCTGAGTTTACAGCTTTCGTAGCTCAGCTGTTTCTCTTCTTCTGGTGGCGGTTCCAGGAGGTAAGAGACACCTGGGGAGAACCTGTGTCATCTCTTTCTTCTTCTTGGGGAACCACAAACTTCACTGTCAGAATACAGAGGGCCTGAGTTTTGCCCCTTTGGTAAATTCTGGGGCCAACTGCCCTTCTTCCAAGGGTCTGAATACCTACAGGAAAGCCTTCTCCTCAGAGTCCTGTTGGGACTTTCCCTCTGAAAATTGATACAAGTAGCTTCTAGAACATGCTATGACTAAGCAAAACCAAAAAACCCAATGCAAATTAAAGTCCCCTAGAGCCATCTTGATACACGTAGACATCATATCGTATTAGACATTTAAAAAAAAAATCTGCAGTTAATGCTCTAAGTCAGGTAGAATGTGAAATCAGCTGGTGGCTTCATAATCCTCCAAGGAGTTGGATCTTCTGGGAAACCCTGCAGTTCTTTTTTGGATAGACTGGCTCCGGCTGGCTCTCATTCGCATATGAAATTGAGGGTGCTTCGACGTCCTTGGAGCCAGGTTGCGCAACTCTCAGCTGGCCTCCCTTGTGACCGAGAAACAGGGGCCCAGACTGGGGTCAGGGCCTGGAATGGCTTCCTTTGGGACTCAGCCAACCGCAGGTCTTCCGCGTTAGCGTTAGTGCTTTCTTGCATCAGAATTAAGCTGCCCCCCGGAGCCAGTCCCTATGCCAGAATCCAGACAACCACTAGATCCACGGTAGATTATACTATAAACCATAGAGGTTTTTTTTGTTTGTTTGTTTAGAATTCTAGCAAGACTGACCAATTTAAAAAAAACTCTCGGAGCTCAGTGAAATCAAACCAAGGATTAAGTGAAAACACCAGCAAACAAAATCGATAAATCAGTAACTTAAAGAATGGACCTTCGAGGCCTGCTGTTCGGAGTGCTTTGCCAAGTGACGTAAGGGTCAATGACTTGTGATGCAGAAGAAAAGTTGGGAATGATTTTCCTTAGCGGGAATTCATTTATTTTGCGTGTGCGCTGACAGTGAAGGGCTGAAAGCGATGCTGTATCGCCCCCTAGTGCCAGATATACGCACATCCATGGCCTTCTCTAATAAAGCCAACGCATTTTGATGAAATCTAACTGCAACAAATCACACGTGACGGACACTAAAAACAATTATTCCAAGACTTCTATTTTATTTTAGTTTTTATTTCTCATCTTAAACTTTTATTAAAATATATATGACTGATTAAAGCAAAGATAGTAACCGTGTCTAACATATGCGGAAATAAAATTATTGATAACAACAGCACAAAGATCGTAAGGCAAAGATTGAATTACCTTGCTGTAATGTTCATATATTATACATTAATCCATAACATACAAAGGAAATGATTCCAGAAAAGCATATCTAAAAGAACATTATAATTGTGAGGTATTCTTTTTTACATTTTAATTTTTTCCAGATTTATTAAGATATAATTGACAAGTGAAAATTGTATATATTTATGGTATAACATTCAATGTTTCGATATATGTATATACTGTGAAATGACTAAATCAAACTAATTAACATATCCATCTCCTCACATACTTATCATGCTTTTGTGTTGAGAGTATTTAAGAGCTAATCTTTTAGCCATTTTTTTTTTTTTTTGAGACTAAGTCTCCTCTGTTGTCCAGGCTGGAGTGCAGTGGCGTGATCTTGGCTCACCGCAACCTCCGCCTCCCAGGTTCAAACAATTCTCCTGCCTCAGCCTCGAGAGTAACTGGGACTACAGGTGCCCGCCACCTTTCCTGGCTAGTTTTCATATATTTAGTGGAGACTAAAATTTCACCATGTTGACCAGGCTGGTCTTGAACTCCTGACCTCAAGTGATCCACCTACCTTGGCCTCCCAAAGTGCTGGGATTACAGGTATGAGCCACTGCACCTGGGCCGCAATTTTCAAGTATACATTGCTATTATTAACATTTATTAACTATAGTCACCAGGCTGTAAAATAGCTCTCTTGAATTTATTCCTCTGATCTAACTAAAACTTGATACTCTTTAACCAACATCTTCCCACTTCTACTTCCTCTTTCCCTGTTGCTACCATTTTATTCTCTGTTTCTATGAGTTTGAAATTTAACACTCCAAATGTAAGCGAGATCGTGTGGTATTTGTCTTTCTGTGCCTGGCTTATTTCATTTAACATTATATTATGTCCTCTAGGCTCATCCATGTTGTTGCAAACACAGGGTTTCGTTTTTTTAGTGGCTGAATAGTATTCCATTGTGTATTTACCCATATTTTCTTTATCCACTCATCTGTTGCTGGACACGTAGGTTGATTCCCTGTTTTGGCGATCGTGAGTAATGCTGCAGTAAACATGGGCATGTAGATATCTCTTTGATATGCTGATTTCATATCTTTTGTGTATATAGCCAGTAGTGGGACTGCTGGATCATATTCTAGTTCTATTTTTAATTTTTGAGGAACCTCCATCTTGTTTTCCTTACTGGCTTTGCTTATTTATGTTCCCACCAACAGTGTACAAGGGTTTCCTTTTCTCTACATTCTTGCCAACACCTGTTATCATTTAATTTTTTTTGATAACAGCCATACTAACAGGTGTGGGGTAATACCTCATTGTGGTTTTAACTTGCATTTCCCTGACAATTAGTAGTGTTGAGCATTTGTTTTCACATGCCTACCTTCTGATTTCTATGTCTTAATTGCATTGATCATGGAAAAGGAGTGAGAAGATCTGGGGAACTCACAATATATTTGGGAAGTTGAAATTTGATTGCATGTGAAATGGCAGGAAGTGAGCAAGACGAGAGAAATGTCTTGATGAGCAGGAGGGAGAGTGCCCGGAGCCAGCTCAGAAAGCCCCACCCTTGCCTTGTTTTTGGAGAAGGAAAGCAATGATTAGGGTCTTTAGGGAGAGAGAGTCTAATGGAAATTTTTAGGAAATTTTGCTATTTACTCTTCAAGGATTTTTGTTGTTTGACTTGCAATGAGTCACAGGACTAAGCTAGATCTTAAATCAGTAGCAAGCAGGCCACATTTCATTTGGGTTACACATTAAAATATGACATCTCATGCTGTTTTGATATTTTTGGTAGCTGCGTGAGTGAAGGACTAGAGGGGATAAAAGTGTCGGAAGAATGGTGGGATTCATTAATAAATACTGACAAATATCTATTGGGCTTTCCTTACATGCCAAGCACCTTCCTAATTGTGCCCTAATGGAAGAGAGAATGGAAGTATCCTGGACATCCGGGAGAAGGGGGAATGAAATGAGAGGGAAAGAAGGTTGACTGAGGTGACAAGGCCACTGATGGAAGTAGAAAGTTAATGAGCCAAGAGCCCTTATTATGGATCTCTGACCAGTGTCTGCTTCCTCCCTTCTCTGGGGCACTGCTTGATATCAGCACCACTGCAGGGCAGGATCACTTTTTGAAAAGCAGTGTGAGTTTCTCTTCATGAGATTTGTAAATACAAGTCATATTTAAGTCAAACAAACTGATATTTTTCTTCATGGAATTGTATTATTAGTAAATATCAAATATGACTGTTATGTAGCTCTGTGTCAACTTTTCAGCACTTTAGCAGTCTCTGAATGGCTACTATACTGCCCATTCATTTTTCCACCCGTTCACCCATCCACCCACTCATCCACCCACCAGTCCATCCATCCATCCATCCATCCACTCATCCATCTACTCACCCACCCATGCATCCATCCACCTATGCATCCATCCAACCATCCACCCACCCATCCATCCATTCATCAACCCACCCACCTACCCATTTTTCCATCCAACCAGGTATCCACCTACCCAACCATCTATCCATCCAGCCACTCATCCATCTATCCACTCATCCACCCACCCACCCACTCATTCATCCACTCATTTATGGATCCTCCCATCCGCCCAACCATTCATCTAACCATCTATCCATCCACCCATTTTTCCATCCAACCATCTAACCATCCACGTACCCAACCATCTATCCATCCATCCATCTTTCCATCCATCCATCCATCCATCCACCCATTCACCCATCTACCCACCCACTCATCCACCCCTCCACCCACCCATCCATCCATCCATGCATCTTTTATTCTTCAAGTTTTCAAGTATGAGTCAGGCAGTCTGTTAAGCATTAAATATTTACTGGTGCTCAGTGCTTAGGAGGCACAGGGGAAGTTTCTCATGGTTTAGCACCATCCCCCCAGTGCTGTTCTCATGACAGTGAGAAAGTAAATTATCACGAGATCTGGTTCTTCAAAGTACATAACACCTTCCCCCCCGTCTTGGTCCTGCTCCTGTCAGGTACCACTGTGCCTTCTACCATTAGCAAAAGCTCCCTGAGGCCTCCCTAGAAGCAGGTGCTGCCATCCTTCCTGTACAGCCTGCAGACCATGAACCAATTAAACCTCTTTTCTTTATAAATTACCCAGTCTCAGGTATTTCTTTATAGCAATGGGAGAACAGACTAATGCAGGACCTTTTGTCCATTGCTTATCTGCTCTGAACCTTGGTTTGGCATCTAAAAAGCAGTGATAGCAATACTTCTTTGCAAGGACTCAATAAGGCAGTAAACTTATAGATACTTTGCTCCTAATATAACATCTACAATATAGTAGTTGCTTGTAATCATTTCTACTGCTGCTGTAACAAATTATTACATAGTTGCTTGAAACAACACAAATTTATTGCCTTATATTTCTGTAATTTAGAAGTCTCATGCTTGGCTTAGTTAGAAGTCTTCACTTGGCTCAAATTCATGTGCTGGCAGGGCCGTGTTCTCTTCCAGAAAGTCCAGAGGTGGATCAGTTTCCTTGCCTTTTCCAGCTTCTAGAGGCTGCTCATGCTCCTTGGTTCGTGGCCCCTCCTCCATGTTCACAGCCAACATCACCTCTCTCCGACTTTCTTCTCCGGTCACATCCTCCTCTGACTCTCTTCTGCTTCCTTGTCTGCTTGTAAATGGATTACATTGGGCTCACTCAGATAATTTAGGATAATCTATTTTAAAGTGAGCTGATTAGCAACCTTACTTCCAGCTGCAACTTAATTCTTCTTCACCAGGTGATACAGTTTGGCTGTGTCTCCCCAGCCAAATCTCATCTTCAATTGTAATCCCCACATGCGGAGGGAGGGAGGTGATTGGATCATGGGGGTGGCTTCTCCCATGCTGTTCTCGTGATAGTGAGTGAGTTCTCAGGAGATCTGATGGTTTTATAAGCTCTGGCATTTACCCTGTTTGCGCTTCTTGCTCCTGCTGCCCTGTGAAGAAGATGCCTTGCTTCCCCTTCTGCCGTGATTGTAAGTTTCCTGAGGCCTCCCAGCCCTGTGGAACTGTGAGTCAATTAAACCTCTTTCCTTTATAAATTACCCAGTCTCGGGTAGTATCTTTATAGCAGTGTGAAAATGGACTAATATAGCATGTTACCTGACATATTTCCAGGTTCTGGGGATTAGGACGTGGACATCTTTGGGAAGATCATTATTCTGCCTGTCACAGTGCTCAAGATAATTCATAATGATTGTCATTTAGATATTCAGAAACTAAGCCATATCTGACTGGTTTCAATACCCTTCTGATCTGGATGTGTCCTGATTTGGATCGAGGCTGCTTTCGTTTTCTCTCTGGACATGATCTATCCCCTAAAGAGAGCTGATTTCTTTCTTTCTTTTTTTTTTTTTTTGAGAGGGAGTCTTGCTCTGTCACCCAGGCTGGAGTGCAGTGGCATGGTCTTGGCTCACTGCAACCTCTGCCTCCCAGGTTTAAGCAATTCTCCTGCCTCAGCCTCCTGAGTAGCTGGGATTACAGGTGTGTGCCACCACACCCAGCTAATTTTTGTATTTTTAGCAGAGAGAGGATTTCACCATGTTGGTCAGCCTGGTCTCGAACTCCTGACTTTGTGATCTGCCTATCTTGGCCTCCCAAAGTGCTGGGATTACAGGCGTGACACCGCGCCTGGTCAGAGCTGAGTTCTAAGAAGCCTCCAGTTGTTCTTAATTGCTGGCAGAAACTTGCGTGTTTAGCCCCAGGTCCTACCCTGGGCACTTCACTTACTGCCACAGATCATCTCGAAATCTTTAGTTCAACAAGGTTGCCTCATCCAGCTATCTTTTCTAGACAGCCACATGGCATTTGAACTGGGGAAGAGGTTTGGGGATGTTCTGGTCATCTACTGCAATATAACAAGCCACACTAACGCTTAATGGCTTTATCAACAACCGTTTTATTCTATCTCATGATTCTGTGAGTCACAGATTTGGGCAGGTCTCATCTGGATGATTATTTTCTCCACATGGTTGTTGACAGGGTCCCTTAGTAAGGATCAGCAGCCAGAGGGGCTGGTCCGGAGGGGCCAGGGTGGCTTCACTCACATGCCTCGTGATGACGGCAATGGCTGGGAGGCTGCGCTCAGTGGGGACTGTTCACCCACCATAGCCTCTCAAGCATGGAGGCTGCAGGTAGTTAGAGTTCATATGGGTAGCTAAGGGCTCCCAAAGATGATGCTGTTGTAGTGACCAGGTGGAAGCTGCATGGCTTTGTAAGCTGGCCAGACTCCTAAGCTAACCAGGGTCCTGTTGCCGGCACTCTTCTGGCCTCTACAGTCACACATCCACCCAGATTCTAGAGCACGGACTGTAGACCCCAGTTCTCATCAGGGAGGGTATCAGAATTTGAGGCCATGTTTAAGCGCCACCTGAAGGCACTACTGAGTGTCTGGGCATCATTAGGGATGCGAGGGGAGGCATGGGACATTCTAGTGCTGGGCTACATAGTGGTTCTTGAGGTTTTTTTAAAGGGAGACACAGGGATGGATATTCTTTTAAATTTTGATAAGAACTAAAAAGTATGTTTTTAGGAAAATGTCCAATACATGCACCTGTGTGGACATCCACACAACTCAATGATCATTTCAGCGGGCCCATGGATCTGAATGGAACCCACCCATGGACTCTAGGGTGAGCGTCCCTGGGTTCAGGTAGACCTGAGAGTCTTTCTGAGGGAAGGGGACATACGTGTAGGCTGACATCTGGTGGTTATTTTAGAAAATTTCTGGCTCCTGGCTTTGGTTAGGATGTGAGGTCACCTACTGTGGTACTGTGGTATGAAACGCAAAAGGAGGAGGAGGAACAGGTGTGGGCTCTGTGTGTGTGTGTGTGTGTGTGTGTGTGTGTGTGTGAGAGAGAGAGAGAGAGAGAGAGAGAGAGAGAGAACGCACCCGAAGAGAGAGAGAGCGAGAGCGAGAGAGCGCATGCCCGAAAGCGAGAGAAATAATGGGGCTGGGATATATATTGAACTTGGGTCTGAGAGCCATCCCGATGCGTTTTCAGGGGATAAATAGGTGGATTCTGTGTGCATTAAATCTGGAAAACCTTAGGCCGTGGCATTTCAGGCACAGGACCACTGTTGAAGACTGTTCTGGGTGGGGACTGGTTCAGAGAGATTTTTAAAATAGTGAGGAAATAGGTCTGGAACAGTCAGCTCAAAGTCATTCCTGAGTAATGGCAGGGCTGGAATGAGACCCCTTGACCTCACACAGGAAGCCAAGTGCCCTTTCTGCTGCTGGGGAACCTTGTTATGTGCTTCATTTCGGAGGTCACTGAAGGTTTCAGGAAGGGAAGGCCAGCTCCCTCTCAGTCTCACGGGGCTGCCTATCCATGGAAAACAGCATCTGTTGTTTTGGCCTGCCCAGCACCATTCCCCTTTCTTCTGGACCAACTTGCAGATTTTCCTTTGAAGAAATAACCGTTTTTCCCTTCTCGATTCATGAGATTCAGGAAAGATGAACCTCATGTGCTGAAGTTAGGGGTGGGCATCACTGTTGCTCATCCCTGGACACAGTAATTGATTGAAAGATGGGCTTGCAAGTGTCCTGCCCAGGAATTAGAGACACTCTTTCTACTGGGGTTGCAAACTAGCCAAGGTAAGCCTGAAGAGGACTATATTGTGAACAATACGCGAATGAAGCCAGCCTAGAGAAAATCAGTGGTGAGGGATAGAGTGTGAGGCCCCAGGTCCTGACGTTCTGTTGGGAGCCACTGAATTTGTGGTGTCTGAAGCTGGTCATACCCCTGGACTTTATAATTGTTTCAAGAATTGGTCAATTCTCTATTTTGACTAAGCCAGTTTAGTTGTCTGTTGGTTGTACCTGAGGGAACACTGCCCAAAATAGAAAGCGTCTCAGTTTGATAACTTAGGTGATAAGCATTGCATTAACATGACCTCAAGGACTAATTTAGTTACTACACGGTCCAGTTAGCATTGCTGAGAGAAAGCTATGCTCCTTGAACATATCTAATATAAGTAGGATTTTGAGGAAGCAAGGAGGTCTAACCACAGACAATTTTCACTGCTAGCAGAACAATGCAGTGGTTTTCCTGCTGATAAGGGATCAGCAGTGCCATCTCTACGTACAGAGAACCAAATGTCCTGGAAAGAATATAGGTGGTACATTTGAAATAACAGTACTGTATGTTTTCAAATGAAAATGATTTTTACACATTTGCCAATATTCTGAATTGCATTGAAATAATTTTGTAATTAAACTTCAGGGAATACTGAAAGCATGATCCAATAAGAAGCAGCAAATGAATTATGGACCAAACACATTCTGTTAAATCATAGTGAGCTTTTAAAGGGGAGTGGAGGTAGTATCAAAATCCTTTTTTTTTTTTTTTTTTTAGACGGACTGTTGCTCTGTTGCCCAGGTTGGAGTGCAGTGGCGTAATGTCAGCTCACTGCAACCTCTACCTTCTGGGTTCAAGTGATTCTCCTGCCTCAGTCTCCCAAGTAGTTGGGACTACAGTCATGTGTCATCATGCCCAACTAATTTTGTATTTTTAGTAGAGACAGGGTTTCACCATGTTGGCCAGGCTGGTCTTGAACTCCTGGCCTCAAGTGATCTGCCTGCCTCAGCCTCCCAAAGTGCTGGGATTAGAGGTGTGAACCACTGCTCACTGGCAAAATCTTTTGAAAGGAAGGAAATTTAACACTAAAAAATAGTGTGATAGTAACTTACTTCCTTGCAAAGTAATTGCAACAATAAATGAAAATCTTTCAACCTCTTTCAGTATGAACAGTGCCTAAATAAGTACTAATTTCATTTCAGAATTTTGTTATTTTGAAAGAATTTATGACAGAACCAATTTCAGTTATGCATTTCGATATAATATGGTATGGGAAACATATTAAACTTATGACACAGAGGAGGTGTGAAATGTGTTCTATGAATAAATTTGAAATTTGACTGCTTGATCTGAAGACAGATTGGGACATCTATCAATACGAGGGAAGAAATTTCTCCCTGGCCTTATCATCAAATAATTTTTTTTCATTTATCTTTTCAGGCTGTGAAGGCTGTCAATTCTGACAGACTTTTAAAGATCAATATTTCATATGGAGTCAGAACAGAGGTCCTGAAATAATTCTCAAACTTTTGAGAATCATTAGGATTATGAGTGTGTTAAAATAGGGTATAACTTAAACCTGTGTTTAAGGAGATTAAATTTACTTATAAAATAATCTCAAAGACCAAAGTGTCACTAAATCAAACTTCTCATATCTCACCTTAACAACCCTTTTTATTTTCCAACTATAGATAAGTAATAGCTCATTAAGGACTTCAATGACAGGTGCACACAAAGTTTATGAGCTTAGAAGTTACATTTGCAGTAGTGTTAATGACAGTGTTGGAATAATAATATCCAGAATATCTTATAGCCTGACTTTGCTTTGGAATGCCTTAAAAGACAACAGTTGTTGTAGCTTTATGTCATCATTCACACTTCGTGTAAGCTGACAGAAAACACAGTGATCAATCTCCTTCTCCAAATAATCATACAATGAAGGCGAAATTCTATACAGTGTCTGAATTTTCAGGCATATTAACCATATTTCTTCAATGCTTGACAAGTTGGTTAGGTTTCTTGTCAATCATTGTTTATATTATTTTTTGCTACTGCATACAGTACAAGATAAAATTTCATTTATTAACTTAATCAACATTCATTGGGCAGTCATTGAACAGGACACTATCTGAGATCTTACAGAGCTCATAACTTTATGGAAAGACAGGTAAACTTGCAATGACAGCCCCATTTCAACAGTGCTGCAATGAACGGGAGGCCATATTGAGAGATAGCTAATGTCCAAGTTCAAGGCTCAAAAGCTCTAGACACCTCTGTGTTCCCATCTGTAACATGGGGATAATAGCCCCCTCAAAGAATTACAGTGCTGATGAACTGTTGAATATGACCACCCACAATTTCGGAATTTATCTTTCAGGTTTAGTTCATAGAAACACTGAATCCATCAACCCATCCATCAATATCCACCACTGTCTTTCTGCCAATTTCAAATTCATGATGAAGGAATTGATTAGTTCAATTGAGTTAGGTGACCTCTCTTGGTCTGGTGATCTGTGGCTGCCAGAAGCCTGCCTCTACTATATTGCGGATTAATGAGTGTCATCGTGAAATAGAAAATCCAAGTCTTGTCTGTTATACCTACATGCCAATTTTGTTGCAGGTTTTTCGTTGCAGGCTTTTGTTTTAGATTTTGTTGATTAGTAAAATGCAAATCAATCTGAAAGTTTTATTGGATTAATAATTTATTGGCTGGGCACTGTGGCTCCTGCCTGTAATCCTAGCATTTTGGGAGGCCAAGATGGACAGATCATTTAAGGTCAGGAGTTCAAGACCAGCCTGGCCAACATGATGAAACCCCATTTCTACTAAAAATACAAAAATTAGCTGGCTGTGGTGGCGGGCACCTGTAATCCCAGCTACTTGGGAGGCTGAGGCAGGAGACTCACTTGAACCCTGGAGGCTACAGTGAATTGAGATTGCACTACTGTACTCCAGACTGGGTGACAAGAGCAAAACTGTCTCCAAAACAAAACAAAAATTAGCTGGGTATGATGGTGTACACCTGTAGTCCCAGCCTGGGCAACAGAATGAGAGTCTGTCTCAGAAAAAAAAGATTATTTCTATAGTTCATTTTATCACAGATATTAGCAGCATGGCTGTTATCCTATAGGGTTCCATGGGCTTTTTAAAAAATATTAAAAGATGTTACTTTATTTGAAAACTCTGGAAACGCCTGTTCTAAAGAATAGACATTTACATAAATATTTCTAGTGCTTGAGGTTTACTAAAAAAATGAGAAAACATAAGAGTTCTGGAGATTGGTTGCACAACATTGTGAATGTACTTAATGCTACTCAATTGTACACTTAAAATGGTTAAGATGGTAAATTTTATGTTATATATATTTTACTACAATTAAACTTTTTTAAAAATGAGAAAACACACCAGGCAGACTTACTGAAACATTTTAACATTTGATGAAATTTCTTATTTAATAGACAAATGCATCTGACCAAACAAAACATGGTTCATCAAGCTAGATTTCCATATTTATTTTATATAAAAGTAATGTCTGAAGATTGAAAAAAATGGGGCGTGAATACCCTGTTATACAGTATTAAGCACATGAAGAAGAAAACCAGTTGAGACATTTAAAATGTACAGTAGAAGAAATTACTCATTGTCATTGTTAGGCATCTCCATGCGGGGACATTTTTATCAGGTTGGTGCAAAAGTAATTGTGGTTTTTGCCATGAAAAGTTATGGCAATTTTTAAATGTTGTCATTAATAGTAATGGTGAAAACCACAATTACTTTTGCACCAATATAATAGAATGTTCATTCAACCTATAAACAGTGACAGAGATCTGCTACTTTCCAGGTACTGGATGAGGTATAGGGCACAGGGGTAAACAAGACATTGAGGGTCCCTGTCCCTGCTGAGCTTATACTACAGCAAAGAAGGCCATTAGACAAGAAATGACCAGTAAGTGTAATAAGTGTCTTGGTGCTTGTGGGAACGCATAGGAGAGGCCCTTTACCTGGTCTGGGGTTTCCTGGAGGAAGTGATATGTCAGCCCAGGGGTAGAGAATAAGTAAGAGTTAGCCAGACAAAGAAGTGGAGAAAAGAGTGATGGGCAGGGGAACACCACATCCCGAGATGCACAGATGGGAGAGAAGATGGCGAGTCCAATGAGTGGAAGGACATCTGGAATGACTGGAGTGTAGGGTTTCACATTAGTCTGGATGTGTCCGGGGTTAAGATTTTCTGAGTGGTTGATGTGGAACAATAAGCAAGGGATTTAGGAGGTTTGCAAGAGATTGGTTGAAGGGAAGACCATGATATGGAAGTTGAATTGGAGAGGAAGAGAAGATCCCAGGAGCAGAGGAGCTAAGAAGTGACCATTTACTGGCAAAAAATTGGGAAATGGGAAATTAAGGGCAGATCCTGAAGACATAAAGATGAAAAATAGGCAGCAGTATAGTATGTTAGCTAAAGGAATGAGATTGGAGAGCCAAGAGATCTCCTTCAAGCCACCTTTTTTTTTTTTTTTTTTGAGAAGGAGTTTCACTCTTGTTGCCCAGGCTGGAGTGCAATGGTGCAATCTCGGCTCACTGCAACCTTGGCCTCCCAGATACAAGTGATTGTCCTGTCTCAGCCTCTCAAGTAGCTGGGATCACAGGCATGTGCCACCACACCTCGTTAATTTTTTTTTTTTTTTTGTATTTAGTAGAGATAGAGTTTCACCATGTTAGGCTGGCTGCGAACTCCTGATCTCAGGTGATCCACCCGCCTTGGCCTCCCAATGTGCTGGGATTACAGGCATGTACCACTGCACCCAGCCCCTTCAAGCCACTGTTTATTATAAATCTGACTTTGGATATGCCACTTAACTCCTCTATATCCCATTTTCCTTAACTGTAAAGGAGGATTATGGAAATGCCTCCCTACAGGGTTGTCATATACCTTTGATTGCATGCAGTACACTTCATAAATCTTTTGCATATAGAAACCATCAGTGCATATTCAACAGCTGCTGCTATTTACTCAGCTCTTTAAGGGATGGGTCAGTCCTGGGTGCAGAAGGAGGAGGCTCTTGTATGTGGCTGGAAAGAAAGGAAGCTTCAAGTCTGCACTTTTCACTATTATTTGCAGCATCTAGATAGTGCCTACACACAGTAGATGTTCAATAAAATTTTGTTAAATGAATTGACGATTGTGTAATAAATAAGTTGTTGAAATCATTGTCTTTTGGAAAATATTATGCAAACACATAGGTTAGAAATGTTGATACCCTTTGACCCAGTGATTCAATTTATGGGATCCAAAATAAATACCTCTAAGATATAATAAAAAGCTTAACGCACAAAGATGCTCATTGCAGTGCTAGTGAAAATGGTGAAAACCTGGAAATAACCTAAATGATCAATATTTTATACCCTACCAAGTGCATCTGCCAAAGCTTACTTCACCAGTCCACCAGATGCAACTTTTGGCATATGCATTAGATAGGGTATTAAATATTAACATGAAATATATTTGTGATGCATAGATACTATCATGGAAAATGCTTAAAAATAGTATCAAGTGGAAAAATGTTTAAACTGATATTATCACATAATGAAAACATGTAATATTTCTTGGAAAGATAAAAATCTATGCACAGAAGAAGATTAGAAAATATACAAAAACATGGGTGGTAGGAGTACAGGGAATTCTTCTGTTGCTTTCTTCCTTGTTATTTTTTCTTCAACATTGTACAACTTCTCTGTACAAAATGAGAAACATGCCCATCAAATGAGAAAGAGAGGCTGGGTGGACAGATGTTTATCGACCACAGTGGCTGCAGCCTTTCAGTCCTAATTGTCAGCAGCAACGGGAAGCAATGCTGAGGAGAGGCAGAAAAAACAGAAAAGGAAATGAGGGTTAAAGAAGAGAAAAATAGAAAAAGGGGTACATATAATAGTAGTGGGGACAGGGGGCACCCTTATTTTCTAGTGCTGTGATGTGCTTTGCCCCAGCAAAGCTACCGTGCACCACTCACTGCGCTTCCCTCTTGGTGGGTGCGGTTGAGTTGTCAGGAGCTCAATAGGTTGTAACCCATGTGACCTTGCTTGTAGGAAGGTGGAAGCTCCCCTCTCCTGCTGGCTCCCCAACCGAGGCAGAATTAATCATTTCTTAATGCCTCGTGTATTCTGCGTTTTGCGAATATGAAGAAACCTGTCTACATGGAATAGATTATGGAATTTGAGGTAGCATGGTGCAGGGTGGAATTTAGGGATAATTTTATTCCAAACCCTTCATGTCATGGATAAGGAAATTTGAAAATTGGAGAAACAGGCCAGGCGCAGTGGCTCATGGTTGCAATCCCAGCACTTTGGGAGGCCGAGGCGGGCGGATCATGAGGTCAGGAGATCAAGACCATCCTGGCTAACACGGTGAAACCTCATCTCTACTAAAAATACAAAAAATTAGCCGGGCATGGTGGCGGGCGCCTGTAGTCCCAGCTACTCGGGAGGCTGAGGCAGGAGAATGGCGGGAACCCGGGAGGCGGAGCTTGCAGTGAGCCGAGATCGCGCCACTGCACTCCAGCCTGGGCGACAGAGCGAGACTCTGTCTCAAAAAAAAAAAAAAAAAAAAAAAAAAAAACTGGAGAAATAAAGTGACTAAAGTGACTGTATAAGATGATATACAATGTTTGCAGCAAATCTGGGTCCGTTCTTCTGTGCACAGTCTTGACAAGCTGGTTCTTGCTCTGCTCTGTTCTCGGAGGCTTAAGGTTAATCAGAGATTGTCTCTTGTGGGGACTCAAAACTTATGACACCTGTAAGTGGTAAGAATGGAAGCTGAGTATGAGAGCAATGCGGAGAAGCTTGGTGGTTTCTCTCCCACAGTCTTCCAGGGGAGTAAATATTTCTCACTTAAATAATAATGATTATCACTAATAATAATCATAGCTAATCATGGATAATTTACTAAGTGTCAGGGCTTGTTTTAAATGTTTTAATATATTTATAAAATATTTTAATATGTTATATATATTTAATATTCTTAACATTCTAATGAGGTAGGAACAATTATCCTCACTTTTGTAGATGAGGAAATTGGCATAGAGAAGTGGAGAAGTTAAGTGGCCAAAGTCACTCTGCTGATAAGTGACAACATTAGGATTTGAACTCGGAGAAATGGATCCAGAGTCTGTACTCCTAATCATTATTCTATTTAAAGAAGAGAAGCAGGAAAAAAAAAAAAAAAAAAAGACACATAGGGAGAGACAGAGAAGGGGAGAAAAAGAGGTGAATGAGAAGGGAGTGGGAAAGACATTGAAGCTTATTAGAAATCTGTGCACTAGAAAATACGTCTCCTCACAGAAATCAGGCGATCTACAGAAAACTTCTAACTTTGTGGTAAACAAATTTTTGCAGAAGAATATTTCCAAGACTTTCTACTTACAATAGCTCCTTTATGCCAAAAATTCTTGAAGTGTTAAGATGTCATCAAGATTCGGGAACATGAGTACTTAAGCCTGGACCCTATGGTTGCTGAAGTCTTGCCAAGATCGTGGAGTTGGTGGATCTCCAATCCCTTCCTGTTCTGCGTTTTGGAGTCTAGACAGATGGAAGAGTAGGAGTGGGTATAAAGGACAGTAAGAGAGAGGGAGGCTTCATATTTATTGAATCTCTTTGCAAATTTCTGTCTTATAGCTCAAGGAGTTTATTGTAAAATTTCCTGATGAATAAACAATTCTGTATATAGGATCCCATTGGTAAAATATCCTTTATTTTTAACTTTGTTATATTTCTATTATAAGTTTGGTCTGGTCTCTGAAAGTAATAGACCTATATGACATTAAACATAAGATCTGAAAAAAATGAAATAATACACATTCAATTAACTACTTGTTTGGCTAATGTGTCACATCAATGGCTTACCTGCTTCTTAAAATCAGTTGATTTTCAAGCTAACCAGTTAACTAACTAGTTCATTATAAAGCTATGGTCTTACATTCTCTTCACCTTGCCTTATTCTTGTGGCTTTAAAAGGCAAAGGTTATTGCTCTAAGTGTACTGTACAGCATTTTAAATCTGGGCAGTCTAGAAGGGAAACAGATGAATTTTCTGAAATTGTTAGCATTTGACTAAGCTTGCTTTCCCAAAAGCTTAAAATAGGAAAAGTCTCTTTTTGCCCTGTTTATTCCTTGGTGTCGTGTTTATTCACCTAGCTGTCAAGCTTTCTTCCTATCTTCAACTCTCATCAAAACCTGTTCAGGTGCTTCATTTGCACTCCAGTGAATATGAACTCAGACAGATGTTTGAATATTGGCAAGAATCATAACCTTAATATAAAGGGATAAAAATATGTAGAAGCAAAATGTGTGACAAAAACAGCACAAAGACTGAAAGAAGGAAAAATGGGACTATGTTAGTGTAAGGTCCTTACACATTATGTGAACTAATATTACTTGAAGGTAAACTGTGATAAGGTAAAGATGGATAGTATAAACCCCAAGGCAATCACCAAAAAGAACAAAATTGAAATACATAATTAATAAGGAATCAGAAAGATAAAATTTTAAATATTCAATTCAAAAGAAGACAAAAATGGAGCAAAATCAGATGTAACCAATAGCAAACAAGTATTACGATAGTAGATTTAAACCCAACCATATCAATAATCACATTAAATATAAATGGCCTTAACATTGCAATTAAATGCAAAGATTGTCAAATTTATTTTAAAAAATTCAACTATATGCTGTCTACTACACAGATAGGTTAAAAGGAAAAGGATGGGAAAAGATATGCCAGGCTAACATTAATAAAAAGAAAGCTGAAGTGGCTATGTTAATACCAGATAAAGAACATTTCAAAGCTAGGAATATTTTAAGGGATAAAGAGAGTAATTTCATAATGATAAAGAGGTCAATTCATTAAGAAGACATAATAATTGTAGATATCTATGTATATAATAACAGCGCTTCGAAATACATAAAGCAGAAACTGACAGAACTGAATGGAGAAATAGGCTCCACAACTAGAACTTGATAATTATAGTTAGAGATGGCAACATCATTTCTCTCAACAATTGACAGGTCAAGTAGACAGACAACAGTAAAGATATAGAATACTGAAAAAGTCTATCAATCAACTTGATCTAATGAACATTTATCTATAGTGTTCCAACACTTTTTTCAACAAGAAGACAACACACCTTTTCAGGAGTACCTACAACATTAAAAAGGATAGACCAATTCTGAGTCATAAAATAAATTCTAAAAAATTTCAGAGAATTAAAGTTATACAACATGTATTTAGAGACTTATTATGATGGAGTCAAACTAGAAATCAATAACAGAAAGATATCCTGAAGTGTTCCAATATATGAAAACAAAATCACATACTTTGGAATAATCTATGGGTCAAAAAAGAAAGCACAAGAGAAATTAAATATTTTGAACTAAATGAAAATGAAAATATTATACTTTGTGATATGCCATTAAATCAGTGTTAGAGGAAAACTATAGCATCAAACAAATTAGAAAAGTAGATAAATGGGCTGGCATGGTGGCGCACACCTGTAATCCGAGTACTTTGGGAGGCTGAGGTGGGTGGATAACCTGAGGTCAGGAGTTCGAGACCAGCCTTACTAACATTGTGAAACCCATCTCTACTAAAAACAAAACAAAACAAAAACAAAAACAAAAAAAATTAGCTGAGTGTGGTGGCACATGCCTGTAATCCCAGGTACTTGGCAGGCCAAGGCAGGAGAATTGCTTGAATCTGGGAGGTGGAGGTTGCAGTGAGCCGAGATCATGCCATTGCACTCCATCCTGGGCAACAAGAGTGAAACTCCATCTTAAAAAAAAAAAAAGTGGGGGGTAGGTAAATCTAAAATCAATGTTGTAAGCTTCCACATTAAGAAACTAGAAAAGGTAGGGCAAACTAATGCAAAGTGAACAGAAGACAGGAAATAATAAAAATAAGAGCAAAAATAAATGTGATAAAAGAAAATAATGAAAATGAATAAAACCAAAATTAGTTCTTTGAGACAAATAAATCAAAAAACTTCTTGTTAGAATGATCAGAAAAAAAAGGAAAAAACACAAGTGACCACTATCAGGAATGGGAGAGGGAATTAAAAGGATAAGGGGATTTTATTTACAACTCCATGCCAATAATTTTTTTTTTTTTTTAGATGGGGTCTTACTCTGTCACCCAGGCTGGAGTGCAGTGGTACAATCGTGGTTCACTGCAACCTCAACCTCCTAGGCTCAAGAGATCCTCCCACCTCAGCCTCCCAAGTGGCTGGGACTATAGACATTTACCACCATGCTTGGCTAATTAAACATTTTTTTTTGTATAGACAGGGTCTCACTATGTTGCTCAGGCTCATGCCAATAAATTTGACAAATTATATGAAAAAGACAAATTCTTTGAAAAGCAACAATCACCAAATCTCACTCAGGAAATAACAGATAAGCTGATCACATCTATTACATAAACTAGATTGTAGCTAAAAAGAGAATTAGATTGTTTTTCAAAGGATAAATGCTTGGGGATGGATACCTCATTTTACATGAGGTGATTATTATACATTGCATGCCTGTATCAAAACATCTCATGAACCCCGTAAATATATATACCTACTGTGTTTCCACAAAAGTTAAAATATAAAATTAAAAAAGTTCTGTGGTTTTGCTGGTGATTTTTACCAAATATTTAAAGAAAAATGCGTATTGCAAACAAGCTTGTACAGAAAAAAGAGAGGAAGAAATTCTTTCTGACTCTTTCTTTGGGTACAGAATTATGCTGAAACCTAAACCAAAACCATTATAAGAAATTAATACTACAGACCGACATTTCTCATAGATTTATATAGGAGAAATTTGAAAAATTTTTCAGAAAGTCAAATCTACCAGTATACAAAAGGGATAATTCATCATGACCAACTGGGGTTTATCCCAGGAGTTCAAAGTTGGTTTAACATTTGAAAATCAATTTTCTATATTGACAGAATAAAGAAAAGTAGAAGAAGTCTCTGTACCTTATCCTCAAGCTTGCTAGGAACTAAAACTGCTTTAAAAAATAGAGTATATATAATAAAGAAAAATTATATGGTAACCTACAGCTAATCGTATACTTAATGATTAAAGAGTGAATGCTGTCCCCTAACATCAGGAACAAAGCAAGGATATCCTTTCTCATCTTTACTGAACGTTGTACTGGAGTTTTAGCTAGTGCAATAAAGCAAGAAAAGGTTGGGTGCAGTGGCTCACACCTGTAATTCTAGCACTTTGGGAGGCTGAAGCGGCATGATCACTTAAGTCCAGGAGTTCTAGACCAGCCTAGGTAACACAGGGAGTGTCAGTCTCTACAGAAAAACCAAAACCAAAAAACCAGATGTGTTGGCACACCACTGTGGTTCCAGCTACTTGGGAGGCTGAAGTAGAGTTTTCTGAACTTGGGAGGTTGAGGCTGCAATGATGCAGTAAACTGTGATTGCCCCATTGCACTTCATCTTGGGTGACAGAGTGAGACCCTGTCTCAAAATAAATAATAAAGCAAGAAAAAGTCATACAGATTGAAAGGGAAGATATAAAACCATATTTATTCTCCAACCACATGATTGTTTATTTAGAAGATCTCGTAAAAATCTACCACATAGCTACTAGAACTGTAAAGTGAGTTTAGTAAGTTTGTAGAACACAAAATCAATACACAAAAATAAATTATTCTATATATTAGCAATGATTAATCAAAAATGAAAAATACCATTTATAATAAAATACACTCAGGGATAAATTTGACAAAATAGGTGCAAGAACTATGCACTAAGAACTATAAAACATTGCTGATGTAAAAACAAACCAACACAAACCCTAAATAAGTGGGGAGATACACTATGTTCATGGATCAAAAGGCTTAATATCTACCCAAATTGGTCAATGCAATACCAATCAAAATCTTAGCAGGCTTTCTTATAGAAATTAACAAGCTGATTCTAAAATTTATGTGGAAGTAAAAGGACCTGGAGTAGCCAAAACAATTTTATTGTTTTTATTTTTAATTTAAAAAAATTTTTTAATAGCTTTGGAGTACGTGGTTTTTGATTACATGGATGGATTGCATAGTGGTGAAGTGTGAGATTTTAATGCATCCCTCACCTGAATAGTGCACATTGTACCCAATATGTGTTTCTTTTAATCTCTTACCCCAACCCACCCAAAACAATTTTAAAAAGAAAACAAAGTTGGAAGATTATACTACCTGTTTTCAGACTTTTTGTGAAATGAAGATGATACTATATTTGCATAAAGATAGATATTTCGATTAATGGAACAGAATAGAGAACCCAAAAGTAGTCCAATGACCAGTTGATTTTTGACAAAGGTATAAAGGGAATTCAGTAGGAGAAAGTTTAATCTTTTCAACCTATGGTGACAGGACAATAGAACATATCTATGCAAAAAAATGAACATCTCCTATCTTATACCACATACACAAACTAATTTTAAAATAAGTTGAATAAGTTCTAGTGTTCAATAGCATAGTAGGATGACAATAGTTAACAATATGCTGTATATTTCATTAGCTGGAAGAGAAACTTCAAAATGTTCCCAACATTAGGAAATAATAAATGTTCAAGGTGATGGATATCCTAAACACCCTGACTTGATCATTAAACCTTGTATGCACGTGTCAAAGTATCACATGTTACCCCACAAAGATGTACAAATATGTATTAAATAAAATTAAAAATCACAATGAGATGCCATCATACAGCCATTAGAACGGCTATAATCCAAATACCAAAAATATCAAGTGTTGGTGATGATTTGGAGCCACTGGAACTCTCACATATTGTTGATGGAATGTAAAATGATGTAACCACTCCAGAAAACGGGCAGTTTCTTAAAATGTTATGCATATGCCAACTATACAACTCAGTAATTCCACACCCTAGGAATTTACCTAAGAGAAATGAAAGTAAGTGTCTATACAGACTTGTACATTCATTTCAGCTTTATTTGTAATAGCCAAATACTGGAAATAATTCAAATACCCATCAAAAGGTGAATTGATCAATAAACCATGGCATATGTCTACCTTACAGTGCTACTTATTAATAAAGAGCAACGAAATATTGACGTATAACAACATGGAATAATTTATTTAACTGAATGAAGGAAGGGAGGCAAAAAGCGTATATACTATATGATTTCATTTTCACAAAATTCTAGAAATGTAAACTAATCTCTCGATGGAAAGTAGAGCAGTGGTTGCCTGAAGATGGGGGAGGAGCATGGGGGGATGGAGTACAAAGGGGCAGGATGAAACTTCTGAGGGTGATGAAATGCTCATTATCTTGATCGTGGTGATGCTTTCGTTGTGTGGATGTGCTGAAATTCATGGAATTGTACAGTTTATTAAATATAGGCAGTTTATTCTGTCGATTGTACCTTCGAAAAGCTATTAAAAGCTTAGAAAGCATAAAGCAGAAGGTGGTGGAAGATGTTTTGGAGCCTTTCCTGATGCTTCTAAAATTTCATCAAGTAGACTGTGACCTGCACTGCCTATGTCCAAGTTTGGCCCTCTTTTGCTGTCAGGAAAATAGTTAATATAATGTAGGTTTTATGTTTGGGAGGCTGCTGAACATACAATGTGTTTATTTCAAATGACCCAACTGTTTACATGTTGTTACCTTGCTGAACTCAATAACAAAGAAAGAAA
>NW_012109574.1:465922-468703 GCF_000951045.1 Mandrillus leucophaeus
ATTAGAACGGCTATAATCCAAATACCAAAAATATCAAGTGTTGGTGATGATTTGGAGCCACTGGAACTCTCACATATTGTTGATGGAATGTAAAATGATGTAACCACTCCAGAAAACAGGCAGTTTCTTAAAATGTTATGCATATGCCAACTATACAACTCAGTAATTCCACACCCTAGGAATTTACCTAAGAGAAATGAAAGTAAGTGTCTATACAGACTTGTACATTCATTTCAGCTTTATTTGTAATAGCCAAATACTGGAAATAATTCAAATACCCATCAAAAGGTGAATTGATCAATAAACCATGGCATATGTCTACCTTACAGTGCTACTTATTAATAAAGAGCAACGAAATATTGACGTATAACAACATGGAATAATTTATTTAACTGAATGAAGGAAGGGAGGCAAAAAGCGTATATACTATATGATTTCATTTTCACAAAATTCTAGAAATGCAAACTAATCTCTCGATGGAAAGTAGAGCAGTGGTTGCCTGAAGATGGGGGAGGAGCATGGGGGGATGGAGTACAAAGGGGCAGGATGAAACTTCTGAGGGTGATGAAATGCTCATTATCTTGATCGTGGTGATGCTTTCGTTGTGTGGATGTGCTGAAATTCATGGAATTGTACAGTTTATTAAATATAGGCAGTTTATTCTGTCGATTGTACCTTCGAAAAGCTATTAAAAGCTTAGAAAGCATAAAGCAGAAGGTGGTGGAAGATGTTTTGGAGCCTTTCCTGATGCTTCTAAAATTTCATCAAGTAGACTGTGACCTGCACTGCCTATGTCCAAGTTTGGCCCTCTTTTGCTGTCAGGAAAATAGTTAATATAATGTAGGTTTTATGTTTGGGAGGCTGCTGAACATACAATGTGTTTATTTCAAATGACCCAACTGTTTACATGTTGTTACCTTGCTGAACTCAATAACAAAGAAAGAAAGAAAAAAAAAAACCGTAGTAACCATGCAGCTAAGAATCCTTCAAGTAACAGGGAATCAGGTGGAAGGCAGCTTAAGGAGCTCTTATTTTTAACCTTTTTTCGCCCCCAAATGAAATATACACCCCGTGTTGATGCTTTGGAACACTGAGAATGAACACAGATGGTAAATCCAATTTAGGGAGGAGGGATGTTCTCTGTAACTACTAAATGCCAACTTGAAAACACTAGATGGCTCCCTTAATGTATTTTAGATGGGAGTTAAAAATAGGGCTGCTCATCAGGATTATTGAGAAAGATGACAATCATTTTTCAAGCTACGGGAGCATCCATATGGGCTATTGCTAATGAAGAGAAAGAAAACACAGTGCAGACCTGATAAAACACTCTTAGATATTAGAATCCTTGGCTATGTTTCTTTCTCATTAAGGCTAATAAACACCAGTGGAGCCTAATGACTTGATTGCCATTGAAGGAATCAGGAATATGTTTTTAAAAATGGTCATGTATTATCTCAGAAAAGAAACAGTAAGTTAAAAAAATTAAACCATATATTTGACTGTTGGTGTGATAATACCATAAATAGCAGTAAAACTGAACTTGCCAACCTTACCTTCTGCTGAACCTCTGAGGATGTTTTAGAACTAAGATTGTGGTGCTTAATTTTCTGAGGAAGCCAGACACATGCATTGGCTAAAAGGTTAGAGAACCTGATAAAGAACAAAAAGCACAGGTTTCAGAATTAGTCATTCTCCAATATTGCTAGATGTGGGAATTTACCTCATTTTTCTCATCTGTAAAATGGGCATGCAGGAAATGTCTGTTTGCCTGTGCCCACCAATGAACAGGCTTTACTCCCTTTGTGCATATATAGTAGAAACATCTGTATTTTCATTATGCTTTATAGTTTGCAAAAGCAGTTTCAGATTTATAAGTAATTTGCAAACTTTTTAAAAAAATGCTCTTTTTCTTGAAATATTACATGGAAGCACAATGTGTAAGAAAAATCTAAAAATGGATTTTCTGTAGTTGAACAAGGGGTGAAGTTTCAACCCTTCCAATGCCTCCACCCAAACCCACACTTTCTTCCCCTTCTTATGGTCCCTTCCCTATGAAGCACAGTTTGAAAACCTCTGCTAGAAGTTATATCATTTGATCAAATATGAAACTAACCTGGACCTTTATATAATACATATAGAATCTTAGAATGTAAAGGATCATGGTAACTGAGATCACAGATTTACTTCATTAAGAACAGTATTCTAAGAGACAATATGGTCTGATTGCAGGAAAGATGCTATACTGATGGGCAATAGGGGTATCTTTCCCCAGCTGGTCTGTTGGCTTGTTGAGGAGTTGAATTCTGTCTCTATTTCTCTGTCTCTAAAATGGTTATATCAATTAATAGCAGCCTCCTGTCTGTTTTCAAGGATCCCAGGAAAGTGATTCCAATTCACAGATGAATCATTATACCAGGCTGGAGAGAAATAACGAAACTAATATGAAAACAAATGTGGATACACATATTTCCTTTCATCTTAGACAAGGCAACATTTTCCTGGATGTCAATTTTTGTAGTAAATCTTGGCTTAGTGACTAATAATGGAGTTATCCTATTTTTTGGATTCAGAAAAGAAATTGCTAGTGTAGTGGCCCACAGGAGGTTCTTTTGAAGCAAATGAGCCCCTGTTTTCCAGGTAGGGGTGATGTTGGTTCCCCCTCAGGCCCTGTGGGATGATCTTCCTGGAAAATGGTCTCAGTTCAAGCTTCCCCTTTAAGTTCCAAAGTGATGAATGAATCCTGTACAAGCTTATGATCTTGAAATCCACACTAAAGCC